>NC_050485.2:27650055-27965805 GCF_012460135.2 Molothrus ater | reverse complement strand
GTGCTTCAGTGATGCCTGGGAGCAGGACTCATCTGGCCTGTCTTGTAGCCCTGGTCACAGAATTTGTTACAAAATAGGAGTCTGATTAGGTGGCCCAAGCTGTGCAGGTTTGGAGGTGACATATCTCCTCCTAGAGAGAGAAAAGATCCTTTAAGTGATCTAGTTCATCCCATGGTCTGGAGAGTGTGCATCTTCTGATGGTCTCCCCATTTGAATGCAAAATATTCCCAGTGAGGTCACTTGCTTCAGTACTTCTAAGGATTATTCCATGGTCTGGAAGGTCCTGTTACCCTCATGGGTGTGATGTGTAAGGGCATAATATTACTCAGATTGGATGTATATAATGGGAGAATCAGATAATATCCTTGCTTGGCAAGGCAAACAAAAAGCCATTTTCACTGATGCCAGAGAGCAGCCAGTGCTGTGATGTGAGAGCTGGAGACAGTGTGTCTGTATCAGGAGGTGTGCTGAGGATGCAGCTACCCACGTTCCCTGCTGTCCCCAAATCAGAGCTGTCCTGGCTCTGGGTCAGAGCCACCTGCACTCAGCAGGCTGTGGCTGTCCCACTGCAATGTCAGAGTGCAGCTTGTCAATTTGCTGTGAGTGAGAGCAGAGGCTGTGCTTGGAGAGGGCTCAGAAGCTCAAGGCTTGAAAGCAGAAAGTGTTGAGAGCGTGGCTGGAGGGCAGCAAGGGTCTGGCCAGGCACTGGCTGAGCTCAGGCAGGCACCTAGGACAGGAGGGCTCTCTGCTCCCTGCAGCTCCTGGGCAGCCCCAGCAGCCTCTGGCAGGGTGAGCAGCTGGGGAATGACCTCTGGCAGGTGTGGAACAGAAGGACTGTGCTCCTTCCTCGAGGAGAAGGGAGCAGGGTCACAGGTGCTCTCATGCTGGGCTGTGTGGGAGGGAGGTGGCACCTGCTGCCCATCCTGCACTGCAGAGGGCTGAGAGCTCCCAGATGTCATCACATCCTTCTCTTCCTCTCCAGCTTCCCTTTGCACATACCATTATGATGATTTGTGTTGCTGATACATTTCCAGGAACTAACACCCATTTTCAAAGGCCTGCAGAGGCAGAAGGAGTTCCTTTCTATGAAGGAGCAGATGGTTAATTTTATATTTTAAAAGCCTTACTGTGGGCAGTGGCTCTCCTGCCACAGAAAAGGCTTTTTCAACCCAGGGATCCTTCCTTTAGATTATATCTTTTCCCTGAATTCAAGCCTTTCCAATAGAATAGTTTAAAATGTCTTTTTGATGTTCCCTTGTTCCAGTTTACTTCTGTCCTGAGTGCATAGAGCTGCCTTTGCTATAAAAGAAGATTGTGAAAATTTATGGCTTTACCCAGTGGCATTGCATGAATGTTAAAGGAAAAATGTTTTCTTGTGAGTAGCACTGGAAATGTGTATGTTCTCAGAGAGACTGGAAATGTGGGCTCCAGTCCTCCAGGAAATGAGCTGAGCCAGAGGTGTTACTGGGTGTTTTCTGAGTGGATAGTTTTACAGATTCCTCCCTGTTGGGTGGGACACATGCAGTGAGAATTTTCATCTGCAGCCATAAAATTGTAACCTTTACAATCACCTGGGGTTTTTGGACAACACTTAGATCTCATAAAATCAATGTTTATGAATTATAAATAACAGTAAATGTACCTAAGGACCTGGGTGCCATGATGGGTATTAGCTGCTCTTAATGTATGTTGTAACAGAATGGAACTTCACAACTGGGGGCAATCCTTTGAGCTCTAGGGATGTCCATACTGCATGGAGGTCTCTTAGATGGAAGGAAATTGATGTGATAAACATATCAGGAAACAAAAAACCCCCAAAAAATCTGTAGAACTTTCTGCTTGCAGCAAAGGCTATACTTTTTAAGCATAGGACAAAGAGATAATAAATTATAAATTCAGCAGGGAACAAGGAAGTCATGTAGCAACTGCAAAAGATCCAAACATATGGAAAATTCAATTCTGTGGAGAATTAAGTCACTATTATGTAATCAGGATCAATGGAAATGAGCTGATGTCAGTATTGGACTGGCTTAATGCATGGGTGGAAAATTGTGTTGTCCCTGTGAAGCCTGCTAATAGGAGTGGAAGCTCCATGTATGTGGCATGCCCATTAGCTGTTGGATTTTTTACCTAGGAGGGGCCTGATCCAAGCCCAGCAGAAGTAAATAAGCTTTCCACTAACCTGAAACCCATTTAGGGTATGAAGATAGAAGATCTGTATGAGGTGGCAAACAGTGAGAGCCTGGGATGCACATGTACCTCATACTGGTTGTCAGGGTGAAACTTCCCTCTTTTTTTTATGCATCTGTCGGAACCTTTTGCACTGCAGGTTAGCTGTGTGTCCCTCCAGGCTGGGCCACAGTGGCCTGACAGCCTTGGAAAGGCCCTGCCCAGGTAGGGGCCCAAACCCCCAGCTGGAGAGAGGGGTGTCCCTTGTGCCCAGGGCTGTCACAGACACATTTTATGAAAAATCCTTTCCTTAGGATTTTTTCCTCCTGAGAAGCTGAGAGGCCTCAGGAACAAAATGTAACCAATGATTATCTGCTGCTGTGGAATGCAACAGGTGCATCTGGGATTGGCTCATGTGGTTGTTTCTAATTAGTGGCCAGTCACAGTCAGCTGGCTCAGACTGTCCAAATCACAAGCCTTTGTTATCATTCTTTCTTTTCCTATTCTTAGCTAGCCTTCTGATGAAATCCTTCTATTCTTTTAGTATAGTTTTAATATAATATATATCATAAAATAATAAATCAAGCCTTCTGAAACATGGATTCAGATCCTCGTCTCTTCCCTCATCCTATGACCCCTGTGAACACTGTCACACAGGGCAGGGGACTCCAGAAGTGTTGGACACCAATAACATTGTAAAAGTGCCCAAAGACACTCCTGACCCTCCTGTGGCATGCCTGTGGTCCTGTGAGACACAGCATGTGGTGGGAAGGGATGCAGAGCAGAAGAGCAGCTCCTGGAGGAGGGCAGGCAGCCAAAGCACCTGGCAGGGTCCTGTGCTTGATGTTCTGTTGTGACAGGGCTTGGCAGCAGCAGCAGCAGCTGAGCTTGGAGCTTGTCCCTGAAAATAAGCCATCATTAGCCTGGCAGCTGTGCAGGGAGCAGCAGAACCTGCTCCTTGGCAGGAGCATGCTCTGGTTGGTGCCACTGTCCTGGGGAAGGAGGGGCAGCAGTGCATCCTCCTGGGTGTGCTCTGGGCAGTGTGAGGGGCTTGGCAGCACAGGAGTGCGCCCTGCCACAGAGCCTCCCTCCTGGAAAAGGTGCCTGGCTTCAGCAGGAGCTGTTCTTCTGTGGCCATGGGCTGTCAGGCACTTTGCTGGTGCTGAGAATCCAGCCAAGCATCCCTGCTGCTGGTTTGAGAGCCAGGAGGGAGCCTGGGGGAGGTTCTGAGTGTGGCGGTTTTGTGGGGATTTTTTATGGTTGGTTGGTTGGGTTTCGGTGGCTTTCTTGTCTGGCTTGGTAGTGAGGATAATGGGAGGACAGAGCCTGTGAGGATTTAGTGAGAAGTGCATGCTCTGGCTACCTGGGACCCTGGCAGGGCTCAGGACACTGCACTGGGACTCACTGAAGGTGTGTTTGAGGGATCAGCATCAGGAACAATATTAACTAGCAGAGACCTTCTGCTGGGAAGCAATGGGCTTCATGAGAGACTTTTCCCCACCTGAACTAGGTTTGATATTCTGGAGTGTTACTTTGTACAAAAACGTGCCTCTGAACCAACAGATCAGGGAAAATGTCCGCTGTTAAACGTTAGTGGACGGAGCTGTCACATGAGCTGGGTGTGTGGGTGGTTTCCAATTAAGAGATGCCAGAGGTAGGGAGAGTAATGAGATAAAAAGTAGTGGGAAAGTCTGACCTTGACAGTTTCCAGTCCAGTGAGAGCCTGAAGGGCAGGTTGGAGCCAGTGAGGTTCCTAACTGGGTCATGAGAGTGGGGGACCTTGAGCTGCCAAACACTGGAGAGGGGAGCTGCAGGACCTGCTCTGCCCTAGCCAGGCTCTGCTGCTGGTTGCTCTGTGCTGGCTCTGACTGTCAGACCACCCTCTGAGCTGATTCATCTGGCCAGCCTGATGGGGGAAAAACACCCACAAAACACAACAAAAACCAAACCCTTTTGTTGCTGCATGTATCTTGCCCTGAATGAGAATGGATGTGGCTCATCAGCAGCTCGGGGGGAATCCACTGTAAGTGCAAGAGGGCTGAGGCAGCATAGCCAAAGGCAGGCAGAAGGAAGAGGACAGAGTAGCACAGGGATCTCAGTAGCTCTATGGGTTCCTTGTTTGGAAGGGTTATGGGTTTATGGAAATAACCTTGATGTTTCCCAAAGTGAATTTATTGCAAAAATACAGAAGGGACAATGACATGAAGAGAGCAAACAGTTCCTTAGACATTTCTTTTGCATTTCTAGAAGGCCTGTTTATTTTAACTCAAGAAATATCCTCTGTGATAAGGAATAATCCCTCCTAAAATCATGTTAGAGATGTGAAGGCACCCCTGGCTTTGTGAGCAAGGTTAAAGTGGTGTTGTCTGTGTCCCACGCAGCAGCTTTGCAGATTCATTGAAAGTGGCCAGTCTTTCCTGAGAAACAGCTGCTCAGAAATTTGGGAGGAAAAAATATTTTATTCCTCACATTTTGGTGGATTTGAGGCTGACCAGCTGGTTGAGAAGCCTGCCAAGTCTCCACACTGTTGTGGAAATGTACAGTAACTGGGCAGAAGTAGCTCTAAGCCCTTTTTGGACTGAGGGGTGAAAATGTCTTAATGCTGGAAAGCTGTTGAATGTCTTTTTCAATGTAGAAATAAATCAGGAGGGAATTGTGCTGCCTTTGCCAACAAACTCATTTTGGGGAATTCACTGTCCCTGTTTGCACAGGACCTCTCATGCTCTGCTCGTTGCTGGAGCTGTCTGAGCCCTCCAAAGCCCTCATGATGTTAATGTCTGTGTTTGAAACACAATTTTCAGCCTGAAAAACTGCTTCTTAAATTACACTTTTTGACTGATTGTACACATATTCTGTGATATTTCCATCTGAGAAACAAATTATCAGAATATTGATGAAATTTTCTCACTGACTTCAAGGAAACTAGGCCCTAGATCTGTCAGTCTGGGTTAAACCAGGAAAGACAAACAGAAGATCTCTGTCAAAATGACTTTGTGCTAGCAAATGCAATTTCTGTGTTTCCCTGAGTAAACTATTCTGATTTGCTTTTTTTCAGCTCTCTTCCTACCCACAACACGGAGAAAAGTTTATATGCAGTATTTTGACTGCTGTAAAGCAAAGATTTTGTTAGCTGTAAATAGAAAAGAAATATATGTTCCCCAGTCTTAAAGCCTGTCTCTGAATGGAAAACTGGATATTTCCTGACTTGGGATGCAGTGGGGGTACTCAGCTGTGGGGAAGGTCTTGTCCAGCCCTGTATGCCCAGACTGGGATATTATGGTCCAAGGGGGTGGGCTGTGGATGGGTGGGCTAGCAGATAGGTAAAGAACTGGCTAAATTTTGGGGCGGAAGAAGAAAAAAGATTATGGTTTGTGTTCTAGCTGAACTCCTGCCTTTGGGGTGTGTGGAAGGGGCCCTTGCCTGGGGGAATGGTTGGAGACCATGGGAGCTGTGTTGAGCCATTTTGTGAGTCCTGAGTGCACATCAGGGCAGAAAGTCCAAGGCTGCTCTTGCTTGTCACCAGGAGCTGCTCGTGTGTGGCTGTCACAGGGGGATAAAGATTTTAGTGGGGGCTGTCAGTGTAGCAAGAGCTCTCCAAGCTGACTTCCTTCCTCTGGGTGGAATAGATCAGTCAGCCTGTAGCAGCCCTGTCCATCGGTGAGACTCAGATCAAGGCCTCTTTAATGTGGAGTGAATTGTTCTCTTGGGATGGAGCTCAGGCAAGAGGCCAAGATCCTAAGGCTTTAACAAAGAAGCATCAACCTGTTTGTATGATTTTTGTATACACTATACAAATCTTCTGAACAAGATGTTCTTCTAACCCCATGAAAAGGAAGGCCAAGAGAGAAAGTCTGATGCATTAGTGGGAGGCATTCAAATGCTGCCAGAATGGTGTGATGTAACTTGACCCAGTGCCAGTGTTTCTGCTGTAAACTGAATGCAGGTGAATGCTGATTAAAATGAGCCTTCACAGTATCTATCTACTGCATCTGTTGTTTGGTTTAAGGCAGCATCTAGAAATACAGGTGAGGGAACCAGATTCTGTCTGTCTGATGATATATGGATATTCTTATCTCTGTATTTTCATCCTGAAACAGAAATACAAACAACCCACAGACACACAACGTTGCTTGCTCTAAATAACCCCAAACACACCTTACTACTTATGTCTGGGTTGTGATGAGTAGACAGCTTGGGAAAATGTTTGCTTATTTATTGCACCTTCTCATGTCACAGTCCTTGATGTGTGTAAAACTCTAACAACAAGCTTGGTAAACGAAGAGAGAGCAGTGGGTGTTTATTGACTTTATTTCAACACTCTCTTGTAACATCCTCCTAGGCAGACTGGTGAAGTACAGGCCCAAGAAGTGGATGGGGAGGTGAGGCAAAAACTGCCTGACCTGCCATTCTCAGTGGGTGAATGGAGACACAAAATCCAGCTGGAAGCCAGTCACTGCTCCACCTGCATTAATGGCCTGGTTGAAGGGGCAGTTTTGTAGATAACACCAGGAACAGGGCTGATGGTTGTGCTGCTGTTAGGAAGGGCCTCACCAGCCTGATGGAATGAGCCAACAGAGATCTCCTGAAGTTCCAGAAAGAAGGACCAAGTCCTGCCCTGGAAGAGGGATAACCCCAGGGATCACATGCTGGGCCAGCCAGCTGAAATGCACCTCTGCAAAAGCCTCTTGGTGGACACCAAGATGAACAGGAGCCAGCAGTGTGCCCTGATGGCAGCAGGCCAGCAGCCCCAGGGAGCATGCATTAATCTGGGAGCACACATTAGCCCAGTCCTAACACATGCTGGTGTTTGATGCACCCTCGGTAACAGAGGAGGAGTTTTTAAACAAATTTGGCACAAACCATCCTACAATGCTTCTGCATAGTGGCAAATCTGTGTCAGTCAAGGGAGTTTTAGCTCCTTGGAGCAGGGCCTGTGTTCCTGTAACACAGTTTGGACTTCCCATTGAACACAGCTGCATGGATCAACAGCCATCCCATTCTGCTGAATCTGCTTTTGAAACACTCCAGGTATCTGAGTTTGTGGCTCTAAAGCTATTCTACAGATGAAAATCTTGAGTGTTGACAGTGTGCTGTCAGGGCTGGAAGATGAGGCTTTTCTGTGCTAATGGATTTACTGCCTCCCTGATTTTCTCAAAGCACTGCTAAATGTGTCACACAGAAAGGTGGTTTGTTAGCAGTTCTGCTTGGCTGGGGGAAAATCACTCTATTTATTTATTTGGTTGGTTCAGCATGAAGTCTCTCTGGGCAGGTCAGCCCCTTCCCAGGCCCTCCCATGCTGCTGTTTTCCATTCCTGTGCTGTGAAGGAAGGTGAGCTCCCACCCCTGGTGATGTGGGCAGAGCTGCTGGCCAGGTCAGCTCCAGCCCAGCCAAGCACAGCCTTTGCCATGTCCATCCTCCTTGGCTGCTCCCTGCTTTTGTGGGTCTGGAAGCGTCCCTGGGATGCTCCTCACCAGAGTATCTGGCACATCAGGTCTCCTGCACACCCTGGGAAGGAAGGAAGGACTTTAGTGGAAGGGAACATCTGTTACTCCTTAAGTGTGACCACTGTCAAGGTTTCCATCCCTCCAGCAAAGCAGATCTTAGCCAAGGACCTGGTAATCTGATTTTTTTCAGGAGGAGAGGGAAAGTAAATCTTCAGGATGATTCTTTTTTTTTTAACTGACTAGATTAGTTTTGTTTTAAATTGCAGTATATTGAGTCAGTGTCTTTGACACCCACAGTTTCCACTGTGTTGGTGGAAAGCTGCTGAAGGGCCTGGCCAGGCAGGGCCCACATGTCTGCTGTGGCTCTGTGCACCTTGCATGGGCCTTGTGGAGGATGGTCTGTGCTCAGCTTCACTTCTCCCGCTGGAGCATTCCTGCTGGAGGGGGTGAGTGTGCCCAGCAAAACAATGACCTTGTTTTCACATGGTGCAAGCCCCTCCCTGCACCTTCCCCTGCAGCACTGCCCGTGTCCTGGCTGTAAATCTGGGGGGAAGCAGGGCTGATTCATCTGGCACTCGGTGTGTTCATAACTCAGGAGGGCTGCAGCTCTGCAGGGCCCACGAGGAGAGGCCAGCACTGGGAAGAGCTTGGCCAGCCATGGTGGGTTCCCCACACCCTGTGCCTGTCCTCAGGCTCTGGTACTGACCCACATCAGCAGGCTCTGGCTGTGAGGTGATGGCAGGAGCTGGCTCCAGGAAACCATCAATGAGCCATCAAACTGCTGGGGCTAATGTGCTTCCTTTTCTTTGCAAAACCTCACACATGAGCTCGGGGCAGAACCAGAAGCATGGAAAAAGGCTTGCAGAGGGGAAGAGCTTTGAAGATTTGTGATGCCCACAGCTGAGCTGGCTGGTTGCACTCAGCCTGCAGCACCCAAGGTGCTGGTGGGGGGTGCCTGTGCAGTTCTGGCCCTTCTGGCTGGTTCTTGCCTTGGCTACAGCCTGCACAAGGTGGCTCTGATCTCATTGCATAAGGGTAAGCAAGAGGGAGCACCAGGGCTGCTCCTCGGGGCACTTTGGAGTAGCCTGTGCTGTGGCACAGGGGGGCTGAGCCCGGCCTGGTTCTATGCTCAGGGTTAAGTGGTTCTTTTTCACCCTCCTCACATTCTCTTCCATCCCCTTAACAACAAAATCAGAGCAGGGAGGTTTGCTTTATTGTGCTGGATCTCTCCTTCCTCCACCTGCTGTGGCAGCTGATCTCCTCTTAATGAGCAAAGTTGCCTGGGGATGCCATTTACCCAGGGGAGGCAGTTCTCCCTGCACAGTTGGATTGATTTTTTTTTTTTTTTTTGGTGCAAACTGCATGTCCAGCCTTGCTTGAGGGTGCTGTTAATTCTGTCCATGCTTTCTGTGGAAAAGCTGGTTTTCAACAGAAGGACTTTGTCTGCAAATCGTCCCCCTTCCTGGAAGGAGCATGGTGAAATGATGCTGATACTGTGTGATGGAGAAGTAGAGACAGTGGAGGGGAGGGATTGCTCCTTCCCTCTCCATTTATCCCCCACACACTATGAGAACAGGGAGTTTGCTGCTGGAACAGATGGGCAGGAAATGGGAGGTGAATAAAGGAAAGGGCTCCTTCATGTGCTGTGAGTGTGACTGTGGCATGTGCTGCTCAGGCCAAAGGATCCCTGCTGTTAACAAGGGCTGCCTCAATGGATGTCACTAAATCTGCCTGAGCTCAAAGCAGCCAGTCTGCACCATGCCTTGTGACTGGGCAAAATCAACCTGCACACTGTGCTGTGACCCAGAAATTTCTGTGCCAGACCCCCAAATGCAGACCCTGTGCCCTGCTGGCTGTTTCACAGGTGCTGCCTGTGAATCCACTCTGCTGTGGAGCACCAGGTTTGATTGATTCAGGCTTGCTGGCCCAATGGTTTCCACCACTGCTGCATTTCTCTGGCTTCTCAGGGTCCTGGTTGGGGATTTGAGTCCAGGGGATTTCTGTTTGTTTGTTTAAGAATGTTTTATTCATTTATTCCTAATCCCATACAGTTCTCATCATTGCTTAGGCCATGGCTTTCAGCTATCTTGAAATGAAAAGAAAATACATGTTTGTCTTCCAGCACCTTGGGAGCCAAGGGAAGCCTTAACCAGAGCCAAGCTGTAACGTGGCAGTACAAACACTAATATCTGATGTTCCCCCAGATTTGTAATTAAAAGCTGATGATTTTCCCAAGTTTACCGGAAGGACATCAGCCTACAGGACCCACTTGTCTGGCAGCCATAACACTGAACTTATTCCTATGGCAACAACCTGATTGCTGTTGGGGTTTGTGCTGATTTTAGCCCTTTTTTAGGTGTGTTTTTAGTTTTTTTTAATGAGTGCTGCTGCCCATCTCCCTTCCTCCTGATGCAGCAGGATCTCAGCACAGTTGCTGGGCACCACAGCACCGTCCCTGCAGGCAGTGCCAGGCACTCTGCAGGGATGTCCTGAGAAAGCAGCCCCGTTCCCAGGGCTCCTGATACCATCCTGGAGATGAACAGGGCCATTGCAGCTCCAGTGGCTTCTGCAGGGGCCTGGTGCTCCCTCTGGGTGGTTTTTCTCAGAGTATTTTTGTCACAGGAATGCACCCCCTGACCCACTGCTCCAGCGCTGCCTGGGAGAGCAGAGTGCCGGGAGGGGGCCAGCCCTGCTCCAGCTGGGAGTGCCCAAACTGCTCCTATTTTGGGACTGGCTGGGTGTTCCCAGGTCCCCTGGGTCCATGCTGAGTTTGCCTTGGTTTGTTAGTGCTGCTTGGACAATAACGAAGACCTGGAAACCAGCTGTGATTTATGATCTTTTTGTTAGGTAAGCAGGAGACAAATTACAAAGCAAGAGACAAATTACAAAGCAAGAGACTCTCCCCTTTTTGCAGAAGGAATGCTGTTTGAATGGGAGGTGTGCAAGATGGGCTGTGTTGTTGCAAGTACCAGCTGGTTTTGTCACCTGGCTGGTGCTCCTAATCCACGCTTTGTATAGCAAGGGAAAGAAGAGATATTTTTGTCCTATTAAAAATTTGGATCCTGCTTCCTGCCTGTACTGGAAGGTGAAATATGCTAGGAATGAGCTCTGTGTACATCTCAGGAGCTCCTCTCCTCTCTGTAGCTGGGTGGATGCTTTGGGAGGTTTTAAACTGACTAAGCACAGGCATGCTCCTGCCTGCTCTGCTGCTGAGACATCCCTCCCCCAGCCTGAGCATGGGCTCAGAACCCACCACAGCCTT
Organism: Molothrus ater; assembly: GCF_012460135.2. NCBI lineage: Eukaryota > Metazoa > Chordata > Aves > Passeriformes > Icteridae > Molothrus > Molothrus ater. The sequence goes on along the minus strand of NC_050485.2, from coordinate 27,954,929 downwards.
GCTTCAGAGTGAATTCAAGGATGTGCTGTGAAGGGATGGGGGGTAACCACGTTCTTGACATCTTTAGTTGGACCAGGGCCATCAATAAGTCAATCACACCCATGCTTGTACAGGTCTGCCCTTCTGAGTTGCCAGAAGATGGATTGTTAGTGATGGATTAGGGGAAGTAGATAAGTTGAACACAGCCTTAACATCACCTTCACACTGTACTTGATACAGGCAGGGAATAGAGGACTTTGCTTCAAGTTATGTCCAAGTCCCTGCTGAGCAGGGATAGCCATGGGAATTGTCCCCTTGAGGCTTCTAACTCCATCTCCTCCTCTTGCTGAAAGCCTCATTTCTTGCTGAAATGAGAAGCCAGGCTCCTCATTTCCCACTTCTCGTGGCATCCTGAAAAGTTTTAGTCCAGCACAGCTCCCAGCTGAAGTCCTTCTGGAAACCAGATGTGTCAGCTCAGCAAGACATCCTGCCTAAATATTTCCAAAAAGAAGTTCAAGGTGGCCTTGTGATTCCTGGTTTGGGTGTTGTTTGTTTTTCAGCACTGCTTTTCAGTCTTCAGTGGCTATGCCTGGTAATTCCCAGCTACTCTGGGCTTTTTGGGCAAATGCAAAGGCCATAAACTCAGTCTGCTAGTGCAGTTAGCAGGAGCTGTGAGGGCTTTGTAGCACCCCTCTGGGATGGAGTCACTGGAGCTGCCCTCATGAATCTCACCCAGGGGAGCTCTACTGGCATGAAGAAGTCTGATCCTGATATTTATTCTCTCACACAACAAGTAGATTTTTCTGCATCCTGGCCCATCAGGACAGTGATGGTTTGGGGGTTTTGTGTATTTTTTCTTACAGAAGGTGCACAGAAGTATTTTTTCATGAAAGTTCCTCAGGTCCTGGCTGGTATTTCTGATCAAAAACAGCCTTTGTGGTGATGGTAGTGTCCAGGAAACTCAGGTCCCCAGGCCTGAGCCTCAGGGGTCACTGAGTTTTGCAGGACTCCTACCCCTAGGAGCACCAGCAGCATGTATAATGTATGTATAGGGAATTACTTAAATGGGAGAAAATGGGAGAGCAGTTCCAGAGGAGCTGGTGTTAGTGTGCAGAGGAGCTGCCTGTGGTGCTGCCCAATGTGAGCTTGGTTTTGGTCCTCAGTCCCTCCCACCCTTGAGGAGGGCTCCACTAGCCTGGTGGGGTTTATGGTTCAAAACAAACAGAATCCCAGAGTTTGGGCTTCCCATTGAACGTGGAGCGGTTTGCGGTTTCCTGTTTCAATAAAGTGCAGCTTGCATTTGTTTTGCTTTCATCTTGGTTTTTCTCTGGTGTTTTGGAATCCCCAGAGCTGGACATCTGCATCTAATGTGAACTGGGAAATTTCTGTACTGTCCATCTGTGCCTGCATGAACCTGGAGTTTCCATATGGAGGAGTATCCTTCTCTGGGCTTACATTCAAACTCTGGTAAGCTTCAATGGGGCTGCACAGATCTCTGTGAGATGAGGGTACAGCTCCAGTGATATCTGTGGTGGCTGCCCAGCACTACAGCAGTGCTCCTGTGTCCTCCAGGCATTTCTGTGTTCTCAAAGGAATGTTCCTTTCATATTCTAAACACAACCTTCCAACTCCCATGCAAGAGCAGGAGGCCAGGAAGACCAGCTCAGCCCATTCAGCTGACACCCAAATCCTGGCACTGACCACACAGGAGAGCAGGGGGAGCTGGGTGTCCAGCTGCCTTTGATTCATGGCTCAAACACCCATGTGGCTGCCTCTGTATGGGCCAGGCTCATGGGACCATTGATACCTCCTGGAGCAAGTGTTGAACTGGTGTCTTCACTTCCACAGCAAGAAGCTTTGCCAGGCTGCTGCTGTGTCCCAAAGTGTGGCACCCTTTGTAGACCTTCTTGTGAGGAGTAGCTGCATTTGTACAAAGATCATTCTTTTTCCCTCAAAACTGAGTCAGGAGCTTGGGAAAGAAAGTCCCCATGAAACCTGTGGGCATAAGTGACATCATAGGGTGAAAACTTTTATTCTGTTGAGATTATGGTTGCACCCACAAGCCTGAGGCAGATGGAATCCAACACAGCTTGAACTAAATACATAAAGAACGTTTGAATGCTGAGACAATTTTCAGTAAATACTTTGTGTTGTGACATCCTGTGAGCTTCCTCAGAGTGTTACTGGAAGCCTGTTTACGCCTGCCAAACTCCCATCAATCTTTTTTCCTTGCCCTCTTGACAGATGAGCAATTGGAGAGCCTCAGCTGCAGTGACCCACCGAGCTGGGAATGGGGTGGTTGGGCTGTGCCAGGTGTGCTGCTGGAGCTCATTCCTCCAGCCTGACTCACCATCTCTCACCTGCACCTGGGCACACAACAGGGCTCTGTCTGATTTGGGAGAGATGGTGACTCATTTCAGTTGTCTCTGTCACTGTTTGAATATGAGCTGTTGAGTCTCTACTGTAGGGAAAAAGTTCAAGGAAATGGGGTATTCACGTCTTCAGGTAGAGAGCAGGTGCTGGGGAGAAAAGGCCCTGGTGGATCACCAACTTTGGCTTCACTCCAAGGCTGCACTTCTGCCCTTGGAGTTTATTGCAGACCTCTAGCTCTGGCCTTTGCTTTCCCAGAAGTGTTGAGACCTCCTGGTGGAAGGGGCTAAATGCTGAGTTTGTTGTGAGCTGCTTCAGCTTTTTGGGGAAAACCAGAACAGACATTTCTGCTGTGTTGCAGCCTTGCATTTGTTTGAGTCACCAGTTCAAAGATCGCATAGCAGGGATCTGAAAGCAGCAGAAATTCAGCAATGATCCTCGGTGACTAGAAACCACCGAGTTCTGCGTGCAGTTTGATCTCTGGCTAACATCACACCTCTCCAGTTGGAGCTGTGCTCCTGACCTGGCAGGTCACTCACCAGCAGAGCAGACATCAGTGCTCATCAACCCTGCAAGCCTTTGAAGCCTTTGCTTAAAAAGAAAAAAGAAAAAAAAAAATCCAACCCTGCGATGAAGGAAGATAAACTGTGCTGTATACAAAACGCCTTGTCTAAGAAATGTCTTATCTCTGAGGGGTTTGCTGTTTGCAGAAACCCTCTCCTCTTTGGGAATGATGAAAGCAAGACAGCCATTAATAACCTGAGAAGAGAAATGGGAGCAGGAGGCATCTAGCTTTTGATGGTGGCATCTTTCTCATGTTTTCAACAATTGCAAGGGTTTTCTGTAAAAATGTTTTGAGACAGAGGTATTCATGAAACTGCATTTCTAATGTGGGCTAGAGGGAGCTGGGAAAGCAAAAGAAACTTTTTTGGCAGCAGTTCATCTTTCTTAGCCTAGTGTACTCGTCCAATCTGTGTCCCTTTTAAATTCTAATTACTTCCTCAGGCACCACAAACACTCTGGCCTTGTCACTTATCCTTTTGAAGTTTGCTTCTCATAATGCAGCCTCTTCTGAAGCTCTCATGCTGTCGGTCAGCTAACTAGTCCAAAACATTCCACTGCTTCAAAATCACTTAATTCTTTTCCAAGCACAAAGAACTGCTTTCCTGTTGCTGCCTGCTGACTCATGTGAGGAAGGCAGAGTGCCTTGTGGCAGCCAGGAGAGCAAGTTCCTGCAGGCACCTCACACAGGGCAGAAAAGCTGCAAAGTGTGATGGCCGAGGTGCAAGCAGAGGTCTGGGTGCAGAGAGGTGAGTTAGGGCAGGAAATACATCTTGGTGGAACCAGTCTGAGCATCAGTGAGTGCTGAGTGCATCTCTGCCAAGGCTCTGATATCAGCCCCATTGCTGGAGTCATGTGCTTTGGCCTAAGAGGCTGCCTGTGATGAAGGGCAAGTGAAGAAAGTGGACTTTTACAAAATCTCTGGAATATTTAATGCACAGGAGCCTTTTCAGGTTTGCAGGACGAGCCAAGCATTGCCCAAGCTGAGTGTGCAATTGATGGATTTCCTTACAGTAGCAGAGAGGCAGAGCTTCTGGGCCCTGTGCTGTTCCCAGCACCTGAGCACAAAGGATGTGGGTGAAATGTGCTGGAGCACTACCTCCAAAGAGCTCTGGATAAGGATGGATAGTCATGGGTAGGGAAAATGAAATGTATTATTTTGCTGCTGAAAGGATTTGTTTTCTACATCTCTGAAACGGTTTCCTGCACTTTCCTTGCCCCTCAGGAGGGGCAATTTGTAGAAGCATAAGTTGGCATGTCCCACATGGAAATTTCAGGCAGGTGTTACTCAAAATAGAGAGGAAATTTAGAGTGTACATTTCTTGAATGCCATGAGGAGGGAGTTTGATGGCCTGAGCAGCCCTTGAGAGCTTGGCAGTTCTTGTGCCTGTGTTTTTTGCCTGCAGCTTGTGCAGTGTGTGACCTGCTTAGCAGCTTGCCCAGGTGGCTGTGACAGATGTCCCTGCTGAAGGCTGAGATGGAGCTGGTCACTGCTCCCTGCCCTTTCCACCTTTCCCCCTGGCTGCCAGGCCAGGCCCTTCTCCCCTTTGGCCAGTTTGTCACACAGGTGGGTGTGGGGTGGTAGCAAACTCCTCCTGGTGTCAGTGTGAGAGAAATTGGGGCGAGTGCCTGAAAGAAACTTCTTTTGGGAGAAACAAACGATTGTCTGGTTTTCTTTGTAACCAAAGGTGAGTGATGAAGGCCCCACAACATGTAGAAGCTTTTCAGGGGAACCAAAAGAGACACACGGTAGAAATCCCAGTTGCTCTTTGAGGTGGGAGAGCTGGTGCTTTTTACCCTCTGTAGCAACATGAGTAAGTGAAGCAGCCTCCAGAGAAGATGAATTCAAATCCCTTCAGTTAAGCATCCACCACCTTGGCAGTAAGGATGAGAGGACAACTGCCCCAGGGATCCTCCTGCCCCCTCTGTTTTTTGTCTTTTTTCCTGAAACAAACAAGTTAAATCAACTGTATTGGTATTTTATCTTATAAATGCCCACACTTTTTATTGTTTTCACTGTCTCCTGCAACAAAATATGCCTAGTCCTAGCAATGGGGAGTGTTTTCCCAGTCATTTGTCCTTCCTTTACCTGCCTGTTTCTTTCTTAGAAATGCTGGGCAGATAACAATAAAGCAAAGGGAATTGCAACAAGCCAAAACAGAAGCAATCCTTGTGTTTCTCTTAGCCTGAGAACATTGAAAGGTTCTGTGGCTTTGCTTTTGGGGCTGGGGCTTAATCCTAGAATTGGTGGAAGGAAAGACCAAAGGTTGAGTAGAGGTTTGCAGTGGCAGCCTGGGATCTCTCCTGAGCCATGTCCAAGATGTTCTGCTCCTCTTTTTCTCTGGGCCCTCAAGTTGAATGGGCAGCAGTTTTCTCTGCAGAGCAGGAAGGGCTGGCTGTGCCTTACCAGCTGGCACTGGTGAGGATGTGCATCTCTTTATGCCTGTGAGTGCTAGAAAACTGTCTTGAGGGCAGCTCCTGCATGCAGGATGCTCCTGATGTCCTGACCTGAGGGTGTTGGGCTGGCCAGGCTGCCCTTAGCACTGAGCAAACAGAGAGTTCCTCAAGTTATTGCTCTCATTACAGGTTATTAACTCACTAGTGCCAGTGCTGAGCTATATTCCATTCATTTTGTGGATGGAAAGCACAGCAGTGTGGTTTTGGAGGGAGGCTGGTGTGGCCTGCCCCAGCTGCAGGGAGCTGCTGCTCCCAAACCACAGCTCCACAAAGGATCCCCGGGTTCCAGGGGTGACAAAAGTGTTTATTAACATGTAATGCTGAGAAAAGAGAAATGCCAGCATGGCTAGCTTATAGCCAAGCTACAGGGATGCCTCCAAAGTGCGTTAAGAGGGGGATGAAAGAGTCAAAAGTGCATTTAGAAAAGCTCCAAGGAAGCTGAATTTGCTGGAAAGACTTGAACTTGTTCCTCAGCAGTTTCTTGTCACAAATTTTCTGCTGAGATGGTAAATGAAAATAATGATCTAACTTTTAAATCTGTGATAGGATTAGTGATACTTTTGGCATATTTATGTAATGGGTTTCAGAGGTTTAATTCAGAGTATTGTTCCCAGTCTGGATAACTGGCTCTCATTCATGTAAACAAAGTGCAAGACAGACAAAGTAAGAAAATCTTTTTTATCCCCTAAATGGTTGTTTTGCTGGTTTAAGAGCTGTCTTTCATTTCCCATGCCTCACAGTCAGGATAGGAAGGGAGAAGCTTTCCAACTCACATGAAAATAAAAAAGAAATGCAGATCATTGTCCTGGTTTTCCATTGCATCAGCCCCTCTGGGCTCCTGCCAGGCTCTGCTGGGGAGGGTGGCACAGGTGCCATGGGGTGGTCTTGTCCTGAGCCTCCTTTTCCTCCAGGGCATCCCTGTGAGCCTGACTTGCTGCTGCTGGAGATGAGCTCAAGCTCAGGGTGCAGATGGTAAATCAAGGTTTATTGACCAAGGCTTGCTCTTGGCAGAATTTTGGGTGCTTACCTCTGCCTTATAAGAGGTTCCCCCATGCAGTAAAGCATCCATGGGCAGGGGAGCAGGGCTGTCACCATGAGTCAAACCAGGAACCCTCCATTTGGTCACTGCAGTTGCTCATCTCAGCAGGGAAATGTCTGTAGCTTCTCTGGCCTGTGCTCCATGAGTCAGATCACACCAGTGGGGCCTGCATCTGTAGGGGACAAGTGGGAGCTCATGTGTCTCCTCCTGTGTTTTGGTAGGACACATTTCTGTCACATGGATGGGCCTGTGTTGGAAATTTAATGTGTGTGCAGCCATTGCAGAAATTGGGTGGCCTGGGAGAGGTTCTCTTCTGAGCATCCTCTCCATGAGTGACACTTGTTTTTCTCAAGGCCACCAATTATTGTTTTTATGAGTATTGGATAAAGAAGCTCCATGGAGAAAATGTATTTGGGAGTTTCTTGGCAACAGGGATTAATAACAGATAAATAACAGATAAAAAAATTGGTACCAGAGATTTGAATCCCATTTGAAAACCTGTTGAGTGATGAAAGTGGTGTTTGGGGTGTGAAGCAGGGCAGAGCCTCTCTTTCTCTGGGCATCCCTGCAGCATTAGGACAAGACTGGTGTTTCCTAACAGGGCACATGTGTCTTGTGACATTTCATGTGGTGCCCAGCTGCCTTGGTAATCCACAGCAAACAGGGGAGCTGCCTGTTCCTGGGAGGCTGCTCTGCCACCCTGACTTGGTGAAATATTATTTTGGAGGTGTGGGAGAGGAGTAAAGGTGGTATCTCCTGAATGCCAGAATGCAGAGTGAAGAATTCCCCAGGTCACCTGGCAGGTGTGCCTTGCCCTCACACCTGGGGGAGTGGTGGGTGGGAGCTGTGGCTCCCTTGGTGGCAGATGTTGGATCCCTGTTGGGAGGTGCTCCCTGAGCAGTGGTGACTCATGGCAGGAGAGGGTTTGTAGTCTGACCTCTTTGTAGAATTACTAAAGCTTGTTTTTCTATGCTCCTTAACCCTAAACTGAAGTGTAGTGAGCACTGGTTTGCTTTGATTCATATTAGGGAGGAGTGTGAACTCTGGTCCTTAGGGATGTCTGTAGATGGGGGAATTTTGTGGGGGTGGGGAGGATTTTTTCTGGGGGGAGAATTGGGGATTTTAGCACTTTTCTCTGCTGATAATTAAAACACCAGATTTCCAGAGGAAAAAATCTCTGGTTTGCACATTGCTCCATCAACACTGCTCAGTGACTCAGCTGCATGATCCTCCCTCTTGGAGTTTGGGCTTCCAGATTACCTTGAGGAGGATGGATAAGGACTGCATGCTGGACAAGGGATTGAGCAAGATTATTAAGAAAGAAATCTAGCAATCAATAATGATGTTGCTGTAGGCTCTGCCAGCCTACCCTGACACACTCAGGATGCTTAAAAATCCTGTTGTGCCCCTGCAGTGGTGCAATAGCCTGGTGTGGTCATTCTGCTTTCCAGAGGCCCAGCCCTGGCTCTTGTGGGCAGCGTGGCTCAAAAAGCCCTTTCTGCAGAGGAAACAGCAAGGAAAGACTGGGGACTCCAGGGCTGTGTGTCTGTCTTTCTCTCTGACCCCAGAGCTCTTGCTTTTGCTTTCTCAAACATAATTGCTTTCCTCTTCTGCTGTGTTCCTATTGTTCATTGGAGAAATGATGCCATTAAATCAACAGAGAATGGTGGGAAAATGCTTTGATATGAGGCCTTGGGAGGGTGTGTGTGTGTGCTTGTCCTCTCTTAAAAAAAAACAGCACAACCCAATGTGTATCTGGCAGCTTCCTTCAATTTGTGTCTTGCCTGGGAGAGAGAAATCCATCTCAAAATATATTTGGCAGTTAACCTCCATTTTTTGTACTGAAGTGGCACAAACCACGGGTGTTGTTCCAGGGATGTTGTTCACCATCCTTGTGAGAGTTAAGCTCTGCAGGACCTTGCATTTCTCCCTCTCTGCTTTGGGAATGAGGTATGCCAGGCTTCCTTTCTCCATGGGAAGGAGGTGCTGTGGCTGTGGGCTCAGCAGGCACTGGGGGCTGTTGTGTGCCTCTGTCCTGCTGCTGCTCTGTCATGTGCACAGGGATGGAAATGTGCTTTCCTCTGCACAGGGATGAGGCAAAGGCTGCCACAGCATTTTGACTAAAACCATGCTCCAGGAGCCTTGGCAAAGAGCTGAGGTGAGGTGCAGGGAGCACGTGGCCCCATTGATGGAGCAAAGGCTGCACTAAGGCAGGGCAGAGCAGGGCTGTGCTGAGCTGTGGGATGCCTTCTTGCACAAGGTTCCAGCAGTGGAGCCCTGTGTGTTTGTGGCATTTGGTTGAGTGGTTTTTGTATTTCTTTTTCTTGAAGGCAGCTGTTCCATCTGATCAGCCACTTCTTGGTAGCCCCTTCCTGGGCACAGCTGTGCATGGCATTGGCCAGCAAACAGCAGATGAGCTTTGAGTGCAGGTCAGATGGTCACCAACCCCTCCAGAGAAGTCATCCCTATAGAGTGATGGAGAGGAGAGCAGCCCTTCACAAGGCAGAGAAAACCCAAACCAGCCAACCACCAATCTTAGCTGGAAACTGAAGGAGTATGGGGGGAAAGCAGCAGAAAAGATCGTGGGGACAGAAGGGAATCAGTGGAGGCAGCTTCACAGGAAAAGGTGTCTCTGTCTAGGATTCAGCTCTGGGGCTTGGCAGCAGATGTGAGTTCTGCTTTGTAAAAATTGTTGGGATTGTTTTTCTCCCCACTGGGAAAGTGTAAATACCCCCAGGCCCTGCTCTGGGGGTATTTACCTTAAAAACAGTGTTGTCTTTAATGTCCTACCCTGCCTGACTTGGTCCAGCTTTTTTTAGTTGACATCTTAATTTGGATGGATCATTCCTTACCCTCTTGACTACTGCACTGATGCTTCTTTAGTTGCTTCCTTTCTGTTTTCCTGGCTGGGTTCTGTCCCAGCAGGAGTTACTGTGTTGTACAACTTGTGTGTGACCTGGTGCCCTGCACAGTGAGGATGTGGCACTTCTCTGATCCCCCCCAGCTCCCAGCATGGTTTTCCATGGCACTCTGTGCTGTGTTCCCATCTGCTGAGGCTGTGAGCATCACTGAGCACAGACCTGCAGTTTGTAGCCTAGCACAGCTTTGGGGACCTTGTGAGTTTGATGGGCAGTGAGCTAACAGGGCCTGCTCCAAAGGAAGGGGTGCCAGCTTCTCTGGGATGTCATCCAGCAAATTTCCTTGGCAGTGGGGGACCTCCAGTGACTCACCAGTTGCTCTGTCATGGAAAGGCTGAGACCCTTTGCAGAGAAGCACAGCACTGTGTTGCTGTGAAGTGCCAAACATACACCCTCCATTGCACACCAGATGATCTTTAAGGTCCTTTCCCACCCAAACTTCTATGATATAATAGATCAATATGGCACTAAATGCAGGTGTGCTCAGTAAAATCTCTGTGTGACATGGTAATTTTCATGTTTTGCTTCTCCCTTCCTTCTTTTTTTTTTTCTTAATTTTTCTTGGATGCTGTTTCCCACCTTCCCGTGGAGGGAAGAGGAGTCTGTTGTTTGCTCAGCTCATTGAAAAAAGCTTTGTGTGCATTTTCTGCTGCCGTTTTGTTAAAGTTCAGAGTTCCTGGGTTAGAGCTGCCCCTTCTCAATGCGAGTCTTGTTCAAACTCCCAGAGCAGCCCACGCAGAGCTGCTTGGGTTCATCTGTGCAGTTCACAGCCCACAGCCAGCCAAACACATTGTTTGCCTCTGTCCTTCCATGAATCATGCTTTGCAACAAAGACCAGCCTAGTGCTCCCAAGGAGAGTGTGAATCCAAGCAGTGCTGGATTTTAGGTGCATTAATAGAACACTCTGGGTGGGGTTTTTTTCTTTCTTTCTTCCCTGTGACCTCTCATTGTGTCTAAAAATCAGACGGCTTTGTGACAGTGGTCATAGCTGTCTGACACTTGTCTGGCTTATTAGGGAGACTCTGAGAGAAGTTCTCCAGTTTTACAGTTTTCTTATTTTGAGGGATTTTAGCTTGTCTCAGGATTATGAATTTCGCCTTTTGTTTTGTTTAATCTAGCAGTGATTCTCCAATGAGAAAGTTCATTGTCTGCCAGAAGCTTAGAGGGGTTTTTGTGGGTTTTCCTTTGAAAAACACAGCACTTCTCATTTTGCTGTGGGGAGATTTCTTTTCTTCTATGATTATTTATATATTCATAATTATTTTTCTGTGGGTGAAAGAAACATTTTCAACTGGACAACAGTGGGCTGGGCTTTTTATTCTCTTCCCATGAAAAGCAAGAAGATGGAAGGCTAGCCAGTCATTACAGGTGCAAGTTCAAGAGAAGAAAATAATTTTTTCTGGTGGTCTAAACCAAGGTGGCAAACCTGGTCACACTAAGTCTGAGTGCCTTGGTCTGCACTCACCTGGTTTATTCTGCTCATCGCCCTGGGTGAATGCTGGTGGGGTTTCAGTAGGATGGGGCTGCCTTCCAGAGGAGCAGCTCTCTGGGATTCAGCAGGGATGTTGCTGCTTCTCAGTGTATTTGGATGAACCATCTGCCAGCTGTCCTTCCCTGCCCTGCATTGCCAAAGCCAGCAGACCTGGAGCGGGGCAGAGGAGCCAAAGCATTGCTGCTCCCTTTTCTTCCCTGCTCCCCTGCACGGCCCTGCAGCCAGCAGGGCGAGGAGGGCTGGTTTGTCTGAGGGAGGATCTGCTCTGCTGGTCTGGAAGGTGGCCCAGTGTAGGGGTCATCCAGCTGTTACAGCTGTCACCATCCACACATCTGCCTTTCCTCACAGCTGGGGAGAATGGCCTTCTCTAGCTGTAACCGTGGGTGACTTTTCCCTCTTGCAAGGCCCAACTGTTACTGTAAAACTCCAAATTAGCCAGGGAGGCCTGGGCTGGGTGCTCCTCTGACAGCACTTGCTATTCAGCAGGCTGAATGCTGCCTCTGTGCCTGCCTGTCCTCTCTGCACGCTCCTCAGCTGCCCTATTCATCTTGTGCAGCCAAGGAAGAAAGAGAGCAGGGCTGGAAAGGAACTGCTGTCTGCCAAAGCAGCCCCTGGGGAATCCCAGTGCTGCCAGCCAGGGCTGGGCAGTGGGAAGTGGGAAAGGCTGAAAGGCTGCCATGGGATGCAGTGCAAGGTGGAGGCAGGCTGGGGAGGCTGGGTGTGGGCAGGTACCTCAGGAACCCCTCAGGAGCTCCTCTGCTCCTGGGGCTGGCTTTTTCATGGCTCACAATGCTGTTACCAGTTCTACTGCCTCTGGAGTTTCTGGGATTTTTGGAGCAGGAGTTTTGGCACAGCACAGACTGCAGGTATTTGCTTGGTGCCTGAATGGAGTTGTTTGTCAGCAACTTAGCCCAGCTCCTTCTAGGAGGGAGGGGTGAATCCAGAAGTACCAAACCCAGACTCTGCTTTGGGCAGGAGGGTGGAATATCTCTCAGCACTTTGGGATCCATGGATGGGGGGGTGGAAACACAATCCCCAGGCTGGGATGTGGGAAAGCTAGTTTATATTCCTGATCTGCTGAAGAATATGCCCATACCCTTGGACCAATCACTTAATCTCCCAATGCCTTAGTTTCCTGTTAGCAAATGATACTCCTTATCTTTCACCTCTCATCTCAGCAGAGGAAAGAGTTTGTCCTTTAGTATATATCTCGTTACAGTTCTTTGTCCGGTGGCTGGGGCCCCTCTACCTTGATAAAATAAGTAATTGGATTTAGATTAAAAGGTCTAATACAATCCAGTGGTTACTGAAACACTTGAATGAAAGTTCATTCAGAGCCTGTCTTCCCATTTCCTCATAAGGCCAAGACATGAAGTAATTAGATGTAGACATAGGTTGTTATTGTAGCACCATGACAGAGATCAGTGGTTATTAGTAGGAATGGCTTTTATAATCTAGTTTAATGGTCATTTACCTTTCAGTGACCTTGGTGTCAGGCAAAATTGGCAGCTCTTTTGCAAGGAATGTGCTTCCTCAATGAGGGCTTTGCAAGCTGTTTCATTTTTTGGCTCTGGGCTCTCATGAGCTAGGATAGACACTGCTGCAATGCAAGAGACTTTCAGTCTGCAAAGAAAGGCACAGGCTCCTGCCAAAAGAAGCCCTTTTCAGTGCTGTCCTGCTGCCACTGAATTGCTGTTGGAACAGATCAGTGTTCAAAGCATCTCTTTGCTTATTGCTGAGACCAGAGTTGCAGCCTTCAAACTGAGAGAGCCTGTGCTGCTCAGGGGCAGCCCAGGAGCTGCTGTAAAATGGGTTCCATTGTCTAGGAGTAAAGAAGGGAGAACATATCTCATCATCCAGTTAAGTGCATGCAAAAAGGAAGAGCTGGTAATTCTGCCTGTAACCCCCACCCTGAAAGTCCTTATACATCAGTAGAGATGTGATATTTCTATGTATTTCAAAGTACCATCCTTTCAGTGATGATCATCCACTCACTGCAGATGCAAATCACTCAAGTTTCCCATTGACTGTGATGCTTCTGTGCTTCTCTCCATCATGTGTTGAGAAATTGCTGTGGGTTTTATCCAGTTGCTGATGTCTTTTTGCCATGGAGAAGAACACGGCATGAGCTGTGCTGTCATTTCTGATGGCACCCCAGGTCTGTGGCCATGCTTTTAGGGAACTGGAGCAGGTCATATCCTGGTGCTTGAGGGGACTGGATTCAGTGCAGGTACTCACAGTGACCTTGGCCAAGCCTCTTCATTTTTCTGACAATCTAAACCTTAGAGGTAATCCCTGTTTTCTGTGAAGGGGGCTGAATTTTTGTAAGATCTGTGAAGCTCTTTGTTTGAGGTGGTGCCAGAAATATTGCTGAAGTCACAAAGAAGTGCTATGAGAGTTGAGAAGAGCAATACAGCAATGGAAAAAGTTACAGAAAAGCATCTGAGAATTCCTCTGCCTTATGACTTAGGCTTCTGTCTACTTCTGATCTCTCATCCTGCTGCTCACAGCCATACCATTTTGGAAATATGTTCCTTGGATCTGTAACTATTGCCCTGCAGAGCAGGAATCATCTCTTTATGTGCTCTCATTTCTAAACTGCTAAGATAAGGAGAGCAAAACCATGCAGCTCGGAGGAGAACCATTTGTTTCAGGCTCTTTGAAAAGCCACCAGCCTGGTTTTGCCATGAGTGTGGTTCATCCATACATCACCAGCACAGCATGATTGGTCTTCAGCTGAGATCAAGCAGTCTGGAGAGAGATCAATCTCAGGATTCTGACTTCCAGCACTCAGAATCCTGAGATGCTTTAATGTACAAGGGTTATCAATTGTTTCTACTGCTGGGACCTGCTGTGATAGGGGCTTGCACAGAGGATCTTACAGACCCTCTTAGTATTAATTCATTTTACTTCTCACACACATCAGTCTCTGATAAGTATTAGCTTGTTCTCCCTCTGGTAGGAGAGAAGGAATGGTCAGTGGAAGGTTTTGGGTTTTTTTTGCAGGTATCAGGTTTGGATTGGGAATGTCCAGCTGAGGTGAGGGAGATACTTGCATAGAAGCAGATGACAGAATTAACCTCTCTCGAGTCCCTGAAGTCTGAATCCACTGAGGTCTGACAGAGTCTTTCCACTGACCTCTGTGGCCCCAGGATCACATCCCAAATGAGCTGCTTTGAGTCACTGGAAGCCTGAGTTCAGCTTTGGTGGGCTGGAAAATGTAACCTACTGTATGGGCTCTGCTATTCATCAGGGCTCAGCCCTGTGTGTGTGCTAGCTGTGGATGCCTGGGAGAAGAATAAACTCATTTTCTGCAGTCTGGGGGTGGAGGAGGGAATGGGAATTGTACCCTCTTCCCTGCAAACCCACTGTTGTGACATCCACATGGGCAGCTGCTTCTGAAGCTTCAGATTAAGGTTAGGTGTCCTTGGTGCTGTGGTTTCTGGTATCATCCCTGCCACATCAATGTGCTGTGCAGCTGGCCTGACCAGCAGGACCTGACCTCAGTCTGAATTTTCTGAAGGGGGCCACTGAAGCAGATGAGTTTAGCAAGGCTGTGATTTACCATGGGCAGTTTCCTCAAACTTGGAAGAAGCAGGGTCCCTGAAGCTTTAGAGAAGCCAGTTGTGAGTAGGTTTGACACCATTCATTGCTTGTTGGCATCCAGCAGTGTTAGCAGCAAATGCTACCTGTTTCCTCACAGCTTATGGGGAAAAATAAAAGCTTCTGTTTCTTGAGGTGATTCTTGTTTTCTCTGGGCAAAACAGAAGCTAGCAAAGTTAACCTTTAAGTTAGCACAGCATGATGCAGGTGTTTTCCATTCCCTCGTGGCCCAAATCAGACCAGAAGAGAATTAATTTGGTGTAGAGGGTATAGAGTGAAGTGTGAATAACTACAAGTTGGTTGGTTGCTCTGGAGCTGTTATTGACTGGTCTGGAGTCATTAGGCTGTCTTACAGTCAGTCTGGTGAAGATTAATTCAGTTTGAGAGAAGTAGCAAGTTGTTTCAATTAATGGCCAGCAACATAAACCTTTACAGTGTAATTTATTTATCAATCTTCTAACATGCATTTACCCCAGGAAGGTTGCCTGGTGGCTAAAGATAGATGAGTAGGTAGGTGATGGCTTTCTCCTGCCTTTAAAAAAGTGACCTTGAATGTGGTAGCTCTTTAGCTAGAACTGCTCAGATGCTTTGTGTTATGAATCCAAAGTGTTAATTAACACTTTCCTAGGGAGTGAGCTGTCACTCACAGGGGCTCCATGGGATCAGCAGTGTGGGGATGCTGTGAGTAGAGGGAAGGGAGCATTTCCCCGCTCCAGCCATCCCACAGCTCCCTGTGGAGTGCTCAGGGGTCATTGCAGGGTGGTGGTGGCCAAGCCAAGCTTCACTGCCCATCCCTGCAGCTCCTCAGCACCGGGCAGCCATGGAGAGGGGCAGCAGGGGCGCCTCCAGAGGGGAGGAGCAGTCCCAGCCGGGTTTGGGATGTTTTTCCCACACGCTGTCCCTCCCTCCACATAATAATGCTCTGTTATTTCCTCCTCCTGCCCCTGCTGCTAATTAGCCCACGATGAACTCTGGTGTGAACAAAAGCAAGCAATTAAGAGTCTGTTGCTGCAGCGTGAGCCCTGTCAGAGCAGTGATTTGTTGGTGGCAGGGCTGTGCAGCACCTCCTCAGGAGGAAAACAAACCCATTAGGCTGGCTCAGCTGGGCAGTGCCTGTCCCAGCTCCTTGCTCTGGGTGTGCAGGGGTGCCTTGGGTGCAGCAGGGTCCCTGAGGCCCTGAAAGATGCTGCTGAGTCTTGTGTCCTCAGCTTCACGTGATACAGTGGGTCTGTGGTCACTGCCCAAGCAAGGTGGCTTGGGAAGTTACTGCAATGTGATTTATGGATGTGAGGAGGTGGGGATTTTCTTTTTGTTTCTTTTTGGAGCACACACATAGACATTTTCCAGTTAATGCAGACAGAGAAATAACGGTGGAATGAAACATAAAATCGTTGAGTGGTTTGTGCTGGAGGGGACCTTAGAGATCATCTAGTTCCAGCTTCCTTGCCATGGGAAAGGACACCTCCTGCTACACCAGACTGCCAGGGCCCCATCTCCCCCACATAAGGAGGAGGCTTAGAAAGAAGCAAAAATCAGGATTTTTGGTAGGTCCCAAGCCAACTGAGGTTTGAATGATATTTGCCAGGACTCAAGGTGCATGGATCAAGACCTTGCAAGCTGCCTTCGTGTAATCTCAGCCCCAATGCTCAAAATCTCTTCAGGTTGTCTTTACTTGAGCAAGAAGTTCTAATGGAGGAGAACAGGTATTTACATGGGATTTCACTGATATGTGAACAGACTAAGGGAAGGTGGAGATTTTTTGGTTTAAGACTCACTTCCTTTCCAAAGCCAGAGGCAGAGTTCAAGCTGGAAAATTAAATATGAACTATTCCTGGGCAGAAAAAGCAAAGGATTTTGGAAATCATAGAATTAACATATGTCTCTTTTGACACACCAGCCAGCTGCTTTGCCAACAGTTGTCTCTGTTTCTGTTGTAGCTCTCGAGCAGCTGCTCACAGAACTTGAAGATTTTCTGAGGATACTGGACAAGGAGAACTTGAGCAGCACTGCTGTGGTGAAGAAGAGCTTCCTCTCTGACCTTCTGAAAGTCTACACCAAGTCCAGTGGTACAGATGAGGAAAACCAAGGATGGGGTGCTGGGCTGTCATGGGAATTGCTCTGGAGGCCTGAAGCAACATTTTCCTGGCCGCTGGTGGGAAGGGGAGACATGAAAATTAGAAGGAGAAAATGAAACTGAGTTTATTTTTGCAGTGACCTCTAATTGTTTATGTAAAATTACTATAGTTATGTGTCCAGCTTTACAAGCAAAGGATTCTCAAGATTCCTGATCCTTTCTGTTTTCTTTATTAAACCTTAAGTTTATTTAATCCACTTTGTAAGATACACAGGATGTACTGTTTGGCCAAGTTAATGTTTAAGTAGAAATTTTAACTTAACGGAATTTCCTGACCATAAAGCACTTAATTTTTCTGCTTTTTATTATTGCTTGGGGTTTTTCCTGCACGTTGCCTCAACCAAATGTGCTCAGCAGAGACACTTTTTACATCTGCCTTTGTGGAAAAACTTAGCAGTATGAAAGCAGCATGTGGGTAAAGAGTTCACTTTTCCCTTTGTTTTGCAGGTGGCGATGAGGAGTATATTTATATGAACAAAGTGACAGTCCATAAACAGCAGGGTGACCAAGAGAAACAAGACCAAGGTAGGGAGCTGAAGATTGATGGTTTCATCGTGTCTCGGGGGATGATGAAGGCACACAAGGTTACAGCCTTGCCCTGGCAGCTCTGAGGGCTGAAGCAGCTGCTGGTTGTGGAAGGGCCATTTTCATAACATTCCCTTGGAAATAGTGGTCCTTGCCAACACTGTGAGGTTATTCCTGGAAGTAGCACTTTGGAGGTCTTTATTTTGGGACAAAAATGTTGCCTTCTAAGGCTTGAAGCTCCAGTGCCTGAAATATTCAAGGAAGCCTTCGTGCTTTCTTTGGCCACAAAACAAGTCACTTTTTGCATCTTTGAGACCTTGAAAGTGTATTTCTGGTTTGCTGTGCTGCTCTGCCCTGGCCCAGAGGGTCTGTGCAGTCACAGCCTTGTGAGGTGAGTTTGGGCTCAGCCCTCACCATCTGCAGGGACAGAGCTCCTTCATCTCCCAGGGATGTGGGAGCTCTGCAGAGGTAAAGGCTGAGAAATCAAACCTTGGTGAAATACTTGTTCCCAATTTAGTTTTCCCAGGTTTTGGATTTGTAACACGGCAAAGAACGTAATTGTCTGAAAATGTCTTCCTCTTTGAAGTTCACCATGAAAGAGGTTGCTGGTAGTTGCATGGAGAGAGAGAATTAGTGACACACATTTTTAAATGCACACCTACACAGAGGCTGATCCTACCCCAGAGTTTCCAGTGCAGAGGGATGAGACAAGGACTCATCAGTGCAGCCTGCTGCTGATGTGCTGGTCCTGCAATAGCTGGGATCATCTCACTTCCACAGCTGTTTGTTTTGGTTTTGTTTCTTTGTGGTGTTTTGGGTTTTTTTTTTTTGTTGTTGTTTATTTGGTTTGATTTGTTCTTTAAACTACCTGCAGCCAAACTTGGGCTAACTTCAAATGCCTCTGAAGACAGGATATGCTCCCAGCTGACACGTGCAGCCCCAGTGTGAGCTCCAGACAGGGTGATGCTGTAATGCTCTAAATTGGGATCACACAGCCTCCCAGCAGCTGAGCAGCCACAGAAACATCTCTTTATATAAGTTCTCATTTGGGTGGATAAAGCAAAGCTTGCACTGATCCACCATGCTCAAACACAGGGAAAATTTCAGGCTCTTTATTTTTAGAGGTGGTTCTTTTGTTTCAGGCTTTTCCCTTTCAAGGCCATGACTCTGCCCACTCAGTCACTCCCTGTGGGACCTGGCACCTCTCTCTTTCTGTTTTCAACAACTTCCCTATTCCAAGTAAAACTGCTGAGTTATTTGGGAATGCTGAGGTCAGTGAGACACAGGTGTGGGGTCTTAGCCACAGCTGCAGCTGGGTGCAGAGCCCTGGTCCTGCCTCTGTGACTGGATGGAGAGGTGCCTGCAGGTTCAGCTTGAGTGGATGGAGGGGGCCCAAGTGCCCACTAGTCTAATATTGATCTTCCAGTGATGACACAACTCCCTCTGTCCCTTTTATCCACTGCAATTCCATGCCTGTAATGGGACTGGGGACACACTTCTGTGCCTGAGCTGACAGGAACCTCTCATGCTCTGCAGAGCTTCAGCAGCACAGGGTGAAATGCTTTCCAAAGTCCATCACCTCCAAAAGTCACCCCTCCAAATTTTAAAATATGCAATTTCTGCACAAAAATGTATTTCCCTGCTCCTCTTTTCTACTTGCAATCCAGTGGTAAGGATTTAAGCAGAACAGGCACAGCTTTTGAGATGCCTTCCTGGGGCCCAGTAATTGAATTCCCTGCACTGGATGATGAAGGCACCATCATTTATGGATCCCATTTACTCTAGAAATGCAGCAAGTCTCTACCCAAGTGCACAGGGCTCTTCAGTGAGCCAAATGCCACCTCCTCCTCAAAGTCAGCACAAAGGGGCAGGAGTTTGGGAGGTGGGACTGGTGTGAAGGGCTCCTCGTGTGGCCACAGTGATCCTCTTGTCCCAAATGCCAGGTGACATTCACTTTTACAAGGAACAGAGAGTACAGATAAGTAACAGCTAGTACAGATGTGAATTTCAGCAGGATTTTGGATGGTTTTTTGTTTTCCTTCCTTCTTCTAAGTCCTCTTCAAGCTGCAGCTTTTAGAGAGGCATCTTTATCAGAGGACACCTGCAAAATGTTAATGCTTGTCTAGGGAAAAATATTCCTGCCCTCCCACCCCAGTAAGGGAACAGTCTGTGATTTGTGATGCTGGCCTGTGTGGCTGGAGAAGGAGGGGGTGCATCCATCACTGCACTATCTCAGAGGTCATGGGATTTGGGCACTCACTGAGGCCACCCAGGAGTTCTGTGGTAGGAGAAGGGGACTGAACACAAGTTTTCTGAGCCTTCAATGTACCCTCCAGATACTGAATCACTCTGCATCCAGCTGCTCAGAAAAAGTGACTTTCCAGAGGCAGACAGGGATCACCTGGAGCAGTTCTGCTGCCACATGCCACATCTTTGGCCTGGGCTGCTTCAAGAGCAGCCCTCCCTTGAGCAGTGATCACATAAGCCACTGTGCACTTAGCTGAGCAGCCACCTTTGCAGTTTGCCCTGGAGCAGGGTGGTGCTGGACCCATTTTTTGGGAAAGGTGGCAGAGGAGCAGACAGTCACTGACCTGTCTGCTTGCAGGGATCAGAGCTGGCATGGACTAAACTGCCCTGGGCCTCCAGGCACTGTGTGGTGCCTGCCCATGCTGCTTCTCCAGACCCTCCAAAGTGTCAGCAGTGGGTCTGGCCTTCACAGTTTTCCCTCCAGAAGGAAAAAGATGCCCTAAAACCAGAGGTCAGCTGGGTCTCCCAGTGCCACGTTCCTGGCTGTGGCCTGAAATGCCACGGTGGCCCTGCAGCCCTGCCTGTCATTGTCACTGTGCTCCCCACTGGAGTAGCATCCTGCTGCTCAGCACAGCCCAGGGCAGCAAGTGCTCTGCTGGGAGAGGCCACATGCCACCTGTGTCGTTGTTTCTGCCTTGCAGTGCTGGATCAGAAGAACTCCCTGACCAATGGAGACTCAGGACTGCATTTGTCACCTCCTCAGAAGAGCCTGCCAGACCTCCCCCCTCCAAAGGTAAATACCTCACAGCCTTTGCTTTTCCCTGCCTCAGCCTGGGGCTCTGAGCCCCTTGAGGCTTTGCTGTGCAGCACAGCTGGGTGGAAACACCTCTGCCTGTGTATGATGGTGAGGCAAAGAGTCCTGGTGAGCTTTATTTTAAAAATAACAACAAAACATTGAACTAGGCATTTCCAGCTGCATGTTTCATGTTTACAAAGACTGTGGGCCAGTGTGTGCTTGGTGCAGCCCCTGGGCTGGCTGGACACCCAGGAACCCCTGTGGTACCCAAATCTTGTGCTCAGGTGGATCAGGCAGCTGTGGGAGCTCCCCATGAGTGCAAACTGGGCTGTGCTCCCTGCCAGGGAGACCCACATAACCCATTGCATGGGCTCAAGGAAGGAGAAGAGAGGTTTTCAAAGAAGCAGAGGTGGTGATGACTCTCAGCTTCTGCTTTGGAAATCTCTCCTGGGTTGTAAATCAGCTGTGCCTTAGAAAAGCCAGGCACCCCTTAGCTGCAGGGTAGGGCAGTACCAGCACCTCCCTTGCTGCCAGAGCCTTCCTCAGCTTGGCCATTGCCACAGGTTTGCTCCCAGCTGGAGCACCTGGTGCTGCCTGCACTGGGTGCTGGGGCTGCTGTGGATGTGCAGCCCACAGGTCTGTCAGGAGGAGCTGCTGGCTCTGGGGTTTCTCTGTAGGGCAGCTCTAACTCAGTTAAACCCCATTGTCTCTGTGCCAGGAGCCAGCCCAGCTGTCCCAGACACTGGTCATGCTCGAGCCCCTGATGCTGCTGTTCAGTAGTTGGTGCAATGTGGGAATTGCTGTTAGCTGGGATGTCAGGGTGTGAAAGGGAAGGAGGGCAGGGAGCAGGCATGGGGAGGAGGAGGAGGAGGCGTGAGGAGGATGGGGTGGTGCATCCATCAGCCACGAAGAAGGATCTGCTCTTTGCCCAGGAAGGAGGATGCAGGGTGAGGCCCCAGGACTTTTGCCCAGGGATCTGTGTGGCTCAGCTGGAGGAGCTGGGGCTAGGATGGGATGCAGCTGACAAACCCTAGGATGCCTGCTGGGAGCTGCTCCAGCCCCAGAGGGCTCTGCCCTTGCAGAGGGCTGGAGCTGGAGTGCCTGGGAGCAGTGGCCAGAGCAGGAACCTCTGTTTAGCTCTTGTATTTCATGGTGGGCAGGAGGTGGAATGAAGGCACCAGTGGGGAAGCAGCAGCAAGGTGTCCCCAAGGCATTTCTCTTGAGCTTGGTGCAGCCCAGCTTTCTGACTGGGCAATCAGGAAGTTAAGTGAGGGAATTAAAAAATTCCCTCAAAAAATGAGGGAATTAAAAAAAAAAATAGTCTCAGATTTCAGCTGAGAAGGGCACCTGTCCTCTCCCAGACCTGTGCTAGGAATTTCCTTCTAGCAGCTGCTTGGCACTGGAGTTAACCTCCCTTGGATGCAGCAGTCAGGAGCCTCCTCATGTGAGCATCTGAGTGTCAGTGAGCTTTGGCAGCAAAGATATCTGAGTGTCCTTCAGGGAACAGGGCTGGGGAGAGCTTTAATGAGTGGAAATTGCTGTTAGGGGGAAATGGATCTTCCCTGTCTGCATTTGCAGCTCCCAGGGCAGGCAGGAGCCACAGCCAGCTGGGCAGTGCAGGGTGGAACACAACTCCTTGCACAGAAACTGAGAGGTTAGGAGAGGAATTCAGATTAGATCTGTTTTTGCTCTGCAGATTTTTCTGTGGTTTGGTGGCACTCAGGCATCCTGTGGTGTTGCTCTACACTTGCCTCTTGAGGCATGGAAGAAATATGGTGATAAAGCTCTGCACAGCCAATTGTCCCTGGCAGCCACTGGGCAACCCAGCAGGGGTGGCCCACCTGGATCCCACTGATTCCTTTGGATTTGCCCCAAAACAACCTTTAAACCATGAGTTCTGCATGCCTTGGTGACCTCTCCTGTGCTGCAGCTCTGCTTGTTCCTGCCATCCACAGGGAAGGTCCTGTGGTGGGGATGCAAACACCCAGGGTGGTGATATTTGCATGCTCATCGTGCCATAATGCAACAGGCAAATGTTCTGCAAGGGCCAGCGTGGGTAAATAACACAATTTATAACCTTTGACTGAAGTTAGAGAGTAAACCACACCCCTGGGGAAAGAGGAGACAAAACAAATACCTTCTGGTTAACCAAGGTGCACCCTGTAGGAAACCTCATTGTCTGTAGGAAACCAAACAGAGCAGCCCCTTCCCTGACAGTTGTGGGATGGTGTTAAAAAAACCCACAGCATTTCTTTGTGTAGGCAATTTCTTTATGGTCACAGCCCAAAGTGAGCTGGCTACACACAGGAGGCCACCACAGATGGCAATTACAGACACATTTCCTAGCCAGGGAAGGGATTAGGTAAAGCCCTGGAGTGACTGGGTTTGTTTTTGTTTCTTTAATGCAACACATTAGGACAAGAAGTTCCTAAACCTTTTAAGTGTTTGGAGGGCAAGTGTTTTCCAGCAGTGTTCTACGTGCCTCTGGAAGGAAAGTCCAGGCTGCTCACAGCATCTGGCAGACCCACATGAGGACTTTGAACACTGGGGAAATTTGGGAGGTTGGCAGAGCCACAGGCAGCTCGTCCAAGTGGGAGCAGACGTGTGACTTTGGTGTGGCCAGGGTTGCTCACTCCCTTTGTGGGCAGCTGTTGGCCAGAAAATCTCTTCCTTCAAAGCCTCCTTTCTGCTGCTCAGCACCAGTAGCTGCTGGTGGAAACAGCCAGGGCAGGATGGGCAGCTTTGCACCTGCATTTGATGATGTTGGCATGACCTGCAAACGGGCTGGTCCTGCAATGCTGGTGCACAGCTGGCCCCTCTTCCCCAGGGGGCAATTGTGGGCTGGCAGAATTCATGATTTGTGACCTTCAACACTGCTCTCTCTGCTAAGAGACCTGCCCCTCCTCCTGGGGGGAGTGGGGCTTCAACCCTGGGCATCCTGGCAGGGTTTGCACAGCCTCAGCCAGGGCAGCTGAAGCCTGGCAGGACAGAGCATCCTGTTGTCAGCTCACTGAGGGTGGTTACACCTCACTGGGAGCAGGGAATGCTGCTGTCAGGTCAGGGTGGGAGATGGGATGCCAGGCATTTGGGAAGACATAAGCTCTGTGCTCTGATCTGTTCATGCTGCTGCTCTGCTCTCTCATGTCCAACATCTCTCTGAATCACCTGAAAAGTAAAAAGTTTGTTTCTTCACTTTTTTTCCCCTCATGTATTGATATTTCTAAAGGATCAAGGCATGTTTTTTCTGCCAGCCCTTGCTTGTGCTTAGGGAGGGGTTTGGCAGGCGCCACAGGGATTTTCCAGCACTTGGACTCTTTTCAAAGGCTTATTTTCCATTGGTGTTGTTTATCCATTTCCTTCACTTTTTGTTAAGAGCACAATTAAAGATTCCCAATATAGTTCCTAAGGCAGAGATTTTTTGTTGTTAGTTTCTATCAGTCAGGGACTTGGAGACACAACCAGAGCTGCTCAGGTTGTGTTTCCAGTGTAAAGCCAGGGTTGCACCAATTGTCCTCACTTCTGGTTCCCTGATAAGATAACCCAGATCTTATATAACCCATGGCACAGAGGACCATCCCCAGGTACCATGGGCAGCTTAGGGGGGGGTCAGTGCAGCAGGCAGAAATCTCAGTCAGGGTAAGGCTGATGGTTGCAATTGATCAACTATGAGTTGATCTCCCTAAGCAACATAAAATAAAATAACATTTATGATGCAATTATACAGTAATTTCAATTTATATTTGAGCTAACTCTACCACATCTAACAGATTTCATCCACTGGGATGCACTTGAGTGCTAAAAAAAGGGGGAAAGGACGTCCCATTGTTTTGGTGGATGTGCTTTTACTTTAAATCATGTTTATTTTATGTGTTTTTTCTGCAGATTCTCGAAACAAAACAACCAGCAGTGCCCAAGATTGAATCCCCAGAGGGATATTACGAAGAGGCTGAGCCCTATGACATCTCTGTAAATGGTATATCCCAGCTAACCCTTGGGAGGGGGTTTGTGTGGGAGGTGGAGGACTTGAGAGTTATGAAAATCAGTAAATGAAAGCACTGATAGTTCGTACAGCTTTTGGGACAAATTTGTTTTCTGCTGCTCATCACATTTGATATTACAGACCTAATGCTAGCTGGAAAGCAAAGACTGCTGAATTGCTCCAATTTTGAACTTTCCTTTAGAAGTTAGTAATATGTTTGGGTCAATATATTGTCAGTGTAAAATGTTAGAAACCATTGTGGGTCCTGTTTGTTTTGGTGGTTTTCTGGCAGATAGGCTGCAGCCAAACACAGGTTTCTATTCAGGACTGAGTGGTGAAGCTGTGGTGGCTTGCATTCGTGTCCTAGTGCTCTAATTGTCCCCTTGGGGCTCAAAATCCATGGCTCTGCTGCTCTGTTAGGAGTGATAACCATTTTTATAATTGGCTCTTTATTCAGCTCTGTCTCTTGTGGCAGTTTAGCCATCTGTAAGCTTGATTAGAGAGCCACACTTGGTGTGAGGGCAGAGCCTGTGGGTTCCCTTGCACACACCCTCAGTGCCTGGGACAGCACCCCAGCCACATCCCCGAGCAGGGCCACCCTTGCCTGTCCCCTGTGGGCTCCCCACCCTCTGGGAGGAGGCTGCTGCATGCTGAGCTCCCACATTCTCACTTTTTGCACTGCGTTCCTGCATCCTTTTGTTGGACACCCATCGCTGAGATTGCCTTCCTGTGATCTGATAGCAGAGCTGATCTTGTCATGGCTTTCTAATCCATTTAAACCCACATGAGACAGATCCTATCACCCCTCTGCAGGAGCAGATCTCTGCTCATCAGCCTTGGCTGCAGCAGAGTGTGTGGCATGGGCACAGCTGAGTGGCAAGAGTCAAGGCAAGCAAAGGAGTGAGTGTTAAGGGTGACAGATTTGGATCTAAAGCCTTGGCTGTTGGATCTGTTAATCTGAAATTAACACCTTATAAAATGTTTCTACCTCTGCTTTGCCAAAGCCAGTGAATGGAATCCACACCCTGTAATTCAATAAACCAGCCTCACGGTTTATTTGAAAACTTGAGTTAGTCACACCTAAGTGATCCAGTCTGCCTGGAAGCACTCACACCTTCCTGAACAATCAGTGGAAAATCAGAAACCGCCTCTCACAATATGCAGGGGAAAAAAATGAGATGAATTTTCTACAGCACAGGAAGGACATGGACCTGTTAGAGTGGATCCAGGGGAGGGCCACCAAAATTGCCAGAGAGAAGGAACAGCTCTCCTGTGAGGAAAGGCTCTGAGAGCTGTGGTTGTTCAGTCTAAAGAGAAGTCTCTGGGGGCAAGAGCTGATAAGGGAGCTGATAAGAAACATGGGGACAAACTTTAATAGGGCACATAGTGACAGCAGAACAGAGGGGGCTCAGAGCCTGCCTAAAAACTATAAAGCTTCAACCTTTTTGTTGAAATTGAGCCACCCTGCAACCAGAAATTGAAGAATTATGATGTCCAATGCACAGCAGACAGAGCCAAGCAGTACAGTGCTGCTGGGTTGAAGAGTCATGGGAAACACATTGGATGTGTTGGATGGCACATGGGGTGGCTCTGAAGTTTGGGTGAGCTTTGAGTCATCCAGGGCAGGGGCCTTCTATGCAAATAATTCACATTCACTTCAGGCACAATCCAGTTTGACAGATAGTATAGAATGATAAAACTTTAGTGAAAAGTAGCATAACTTAAATATTGCCTGACATTCCCAACTTCATCTGGGAGAAGCTGGGTCCCCTCCAGCCCCAGTGTGAGGTACTGGGCTTTGAACAGGAAGATGGTGCCCAGCTCAGATGGGAAGGGGCTCAGGCTCATCATGGCCAGGGTGAAAGGTGCTGTTCAGTGCAGAGGAGAGGTCCCCCAGCTCTGCCCTGTGTTTGCTGAAAGGTTTTGGGTCCTGTGGCTGAGGTGAGGGCTGTGGTGCCCTGTGAGTGAAGCCCTGCTGCAGCTGGGGCAGCCCAGGGTGCTGCAGCCTCATCCCATGCCTGCAATGTGAGATAAAGGAGATTTCTTTTTCCCCTCTGCTGCACATTGGGAAAGTGGATAAATTGTTAAGAGCCGTGGCATAAAAAGGCACATTCTGGATTAGCTGGAGTACAGCCATGGATCCATGTGCTGGGATACCCAGCTTGTGTTATCCAGGCAGCTCCAGAACTCACCCTCAGATCAGAGACTTGGCTGGCAGGAATGATCAGTGCACACCCAGCTCCCACCTCTGCTTTTCCTTGGTAGCCTGCTGCTCTGAGATGCAAATACACCCACCACCCACCGAAATCTAGGTCAGTCAGATGCCCAAGGAAATGAGAGATCAGAGTGCTGCAAAAAGAGAAAAGCACAAATGATGGGAGCACTGTCCAAGTGAGGCAGCTCTGGGAGGCTCTCTGTGGCACCAGCAGGCTCTGTGTTTTCCTGAGCACTTCCACAGCTGCAGGTGGGGACAGAAAGCAGCAGAGATGGGGCAGAGGATGCCAGTGATTGCTCACCACTGAGGAGAATGGGGCCTTTGCATCCTGTGATTGCTCAGCCACTGCAGACCCCACCACATCCCTTCTACACAAACCTCCTGGTCTGCTACCAAGTCTGCTTTCTGTGAGGAGGAAGGAAGGAAGGAAGGAAGGAAGGAAGGAAGGAAGGAAGGAAGGAAGCATGGTGAGAATCTCTGTGCTCTTTGGCAACCTCACCTTGGAGGTGGTTCCTGGGGGGATGAGCCAGAAGGGGGAGCAGGGAGAGATGTGGAGCAGCAGGTACATGGCAGGAGAGGCTGTGGGGGCTCAGGAGAAGGTGAAGTGTGCTGTGCTGTGCAGAGGGGAGTGGGCAGTGGTGCTGGTGCCCTGCTTTGCCTCAAGAGATCAGGCTGCAGCATGAGGGCAATCCTGCAGGTCCCTGTCCTGTCCTTTGTTTCAACAAGCACAAGCTCCCCATCCCATCCCATCCCATCCCATCCCATCCCATCCCATCCCATCCCATCCCATCCCATCCCATCCCATCCCATCCCATCCCATCCCATCCCATCCCATCCCTCCCATCCCATCCCAGTAGTCAGTAGTATTTGTACCTGTCCTACACAGTGGTGCTCACTGCTAGCAGGTGATCTGGGACCTTGGTGTGACTGCTGTTGCCAAAGGGCAGTCTGGACATGCCTGGCTTTGCTCTGGCCAAAGATGCCAAAGCCTGACCCCAGGTGCCCCCCAGCCCTCTATGCCTTTCCCCACAAGCTGGGTAGGGAGGGGTGGCAGTCCAGGAAGCTGCTGCTGGTCTTCCATAGAATCATAGAACGGCCTGGGTTGGAAGGGCCTGTGAAAACCATCTCATTCCAACCCTCCTGCCATGTACAGGAGCACCTTTCACAGGGCCAGGCTGCTCAGAGCTCCAGCCAGCCTTGCCTTGAGCACTTCCAGGGCTAGGGCATCCACAGCCCCTCTGAGCAACCTGTGCCTGTTCCTCATCATGTTTGCAGTCAAGGATTTTTCCTGAAATCCAGACTAGACCTACCCTCTCAGTTTGGATCTATTTCCCCTTGTCCTGTAGCTGTAAGCTCTTGTGAGAAGTCCCTCTGTGGTACTTTCTGACAGTGTTACAGCGTGAGCCTTGGAAGACACCCATGTGTCCCCAAACAAATGGGTGTAGTGAGGTCAGACAAAAATAGGAACACGATTAAAATAAGTGGGTGCACTGCCAAGAAAGGACATCAAAGCAAGCCTCCAGATGGGCTGAGGAGATAGAGCTTTCGTGCACCATCAGAGGTGGGACTGTGAGACACTGCAGCAAACCGGGGGTGGATTAATTAAAACCAAGCAAGCGGGCGAGTGTGTGCTGCGTTTCGGGGTCCATCTTTCATCAGCAGCACTCCCACCCCTCCGCTGGGGATGCTCTGCTTTTCATTTTCCAGCTCCAGCAGAGGCTGCTGCCTCCCTTTCCTCTTGGGCTGAAATGTGTTAAAGCCTTATCAGCAGCCTTTGCATAATTGGAGGGTGCGATAAGGAGTGAAACCGGGAGAGGAGCAGCCCCGTGGCTGCCAACTGAGCAATCATTGTTCTGGCTGAAACAGCTCATCAGCCCTGGCTGCTCTTAATTACGATGATGACGATTCTGTTTTAAAGGGAATTGCCTTGTTTGAGGGGATGGGTCGAAAATGCTGTCCCTTTATGAAATCTCAGCATGCAGGGATGGGACAGCCTCACTGGCCAAGGGGATTGAGGCCCTTGTTCTCTGCATTTGCTTATCTGTGGCTTTCTCTCTTTGTCTCCCTTTCTCTTTCTTTTTGACTGTGCAGGTCTTTTTGGTAGGCTTGCTGCGGCTGGACCCAGGCCAGGGTTGCAGGTTACTGAGGGCGTTATTTATGCCACAATAACTATGGGTATGGCATGCTTTCCAAACCTGAAGTGCCTTTTTTAAACAACAACAACAACAAACCCAAAAATACCCCCCAAAAGCTCAGTTTTAGCAAAGATTATCAGGTATCTCCCTGGATTTGCCTGTTACATGCATGGAGGATAACCACCTCTCGCTGTTTTGCACAATGCATTATTTTTTGTGGCTTTCCCTGTGCTCAGGATGACAATGAAGAGAACTTCCCTAGCCTTTATTCCCCTTTATTCTGGTTCTGTCACTGGTGTGGAGCTGATAATGGGTGGTAATGCTGGCTGTATTGACTGGTAGCTGTTTGGTGAAGGATTGAAGGTGCTCCACTGAAGCAAAGTGGCGGTATCAGATGGTCTGAGCTCCCTGCATCATGGAATTTAGCTCCCTGCATCATGGTCTGAGCTTCCTGCATCATGGATTTAGCTCCCTGAGAGCTCATGGGAAGACCCACAGGAAAGCAGAGGTGGCTTTAGATAAAGACATCCAGGACTGTGGCTGCCACCGGTGCCTGAGCTGTATGATTTGGGACTGTGAGCCTTAGTAGTGACCACAGGGTTGTCACAAGCCACCAGGCAAGGCTTGTCCCCATTTGCCAGGTGCACAGCCTGGTAAATGCCTTTCCTTCATGAGGCTGTAGCGGTGTCACCAGGCCAGCAGCTCTTCAAGCAGGGAAGAGCTCATCTCATGAGGAACCACACTTGGGGTTGTGGTTGATGCACAGAAGAGCATCCAGAGCTTCTCAGCAGTAAGGTGGCAGGCTGAGACCTGCTGCTTAGGTAAGGATACCAGAGACTTCCAAAAGAGGCCAGAGGGCCCACGTGGAAAAGGAGGGAATTTTGGAAGATGAGGTTCCCTTAGGCATCCTTGCTGCTGCCTGTGGAAGGGTCCTGTAGCAGTGCAGAGGTTCAGCTCCTTGGTGTTTATAGGTGAGAAACACCTGCACTGTTACTCCATCTGAATTTCTGCCTGTGGACAAGGTCTGCATAGTGGGAATGCACTGAGGTTTCCCATAAAAGTTTTCCCATAAAAGATGGACAGCTTGATACATTGAGGGCTTGGAGATGTGCTCCATTAAGAGATTTTCAAAAGGAGTATTTGCTTTTTAAGAAGTTTTTTAAATTGGTGAAGTTTTGATCACTTGAGGGAGGTTGTAAATTTCACTGGGGGTAAGAGTGTAGCTTTGTTACTGCATTTCAGTTCCTTTTATTTAAAGAACAAATAAACCCAACTGAAACCTTCTTCAGTGAAGCTCCTAATGCCTTTTTCTTTCTCTTTTCTGGCTGCTTTTCTTCTTTTCATTTGCACCAATCTGATAATGTTATTTTTTATGTAGATAGTAAGATTTGGTGAGAATCCAAATTAGATTAAATTCCAGTGAGAGAAACTTAACAGTATTCCTCCATGCTGTTTGGTAGGACAAGAATGCCAAACCCTACACAAATGTTGCCCCAAACTTACCATATTGCTCTGTGAGCTTATGTTGTGACTTAGAGCTCTAAATGCCAGCAGAGCATTGCAAATCCCCCTGCAGTCAGGGAGAGCATTTTCAGTGTTTTTGATGAGCCTGGTACCAGTGATCAGCTGAAAACTCCAAAATTCTGCAATGCCCTAGAGCTGAGTATTGAAAATTCCAACTCATCCCAGTAACATAGCAATCAATTTAAGAATGGACATAAAAAATGTTGTTACTACTCCTCACATTTGCCACTTATGACTAATTTTTGGTGCTGCCACAGTGTATTACTTCAAACCCCCTTGCTGTCCCTTAGATGCTGAGTAGGGAGAGAGGGACTTGTTAGGCCAGAGAGGGGAAGTGAATGACATCTGAAATACAACAGATCATTGCTTGCTGCATGGCCTTGCAAATACCATTTTTACTTCTGGCATTTAGAGGACAAGGGCGGATTGTAGCTTGCTGTTGTTGCCTTAAAAATTGTGTGTGTTTGGCTTGAAGTGGAAAGTAGCAAAAGCATCTTTGGGGGGAAAGCAGCAAACATCAGGAAATGTCTAAGGGAATGTTCTCAGATTTGTGGTCAGCCGAGAAGTGTCTTTTGAGTGTTTGCCAACAGAGGCTATTAGGCACAAAATACTGCAATGAGATTCATATTGGGCTAGAAAGAAAAAAGGCTCTATGAGGGTAATTTCCCTATTAATTATCCTCCTGTAGGAGAGCCTCAAAAGACACATCCCTGCACTGGAAGCTTGTGCATGTGTGAGCATGGCTGAGGGAAGCATTCGACTCAGAGTTATTCTAAAAATTGACTTAATGACAGAGCTTTGCTTTTGTTGTAGAAGATGGTGAAGCTGTTAGTAGTTCCTACGAATCTTATGATGAGGAAGAGAGCAGCAAAGGCAAGTCAGCAACCCATCAGTGGCCATCCCCTGAGGCCACCATTGAGCTGATGAAGGACGCCCGCATCTGTGCCTTCCTGTGGAGAAAGAAGTGGCTGGGACAGTGGGCAAAGCAGCTGTGTGTTATCAAGGACACCAGGCTGCTGGTGAGCAGATCCTCTCCTCTCTGTCTGAAACAGTCTGGTTTTATGAGCTGAGGAAGGAAGTGGCACCTCAGACCATGTTAAATGAGCTGGCAAAAAACAAAATACTCCTAGATGCTTCAAATGCATGTCCTGGAGATTTGGGGATCTTGTTCCTTTTTTAGAAGGAACGTGGGCATGGGATTGCTGAAGGGGGCACAAGGACACATTTGTGACCAAAATCCCAATCCCCCAAAATGTCTAGGGATACTTTTTGGGCAAATGTTTTGAGGTGGTTGAGCAGAAGGGACACTTACCCCAGAGGGCTAACCACATACTTGATCCTGTGTCAGTAGAAGGTATTTCAGAGCATGTGTGCATGCAGTCAGATGTGTGTGTACCTGCACATCAGGGATCTCCTGTGTGCAGTCTGTGCAGACCTGTTAGAACTGTAGGACCTTGCTGTGTTCAGTGCACTTAATGCACGTGGCTGCACGACTTCATGCATCACCTGTGGGGCTGAGTTCCTGCCAGTGAGCAGGAAGGCTCCTCCTCTGCCTCTCACCCACTCCTGTCTCCCTTCCCCAGTGCTACAAGAGCTCCAAGGACCACAACCCCCAGCTGGACGTGAATTTGCTGGGCTGCACAGTCATTCACAAGGAAAAGCAAGTGAGGAAGAAGGAGCACAAGCTGAAGATCATCCCCACGAACGCCGATGTCATTGTGCTGGGGCTGCAGAGCAAGGACCAGGCAGAGCAGTGGCTCAGGGTCAGTGACACCTCCAGGATTTGTCCCACTGGTGCTCCCATGCTTTGCTGGGAGAGCAGATCTTATCTCAACCCTGTCCTTGCGTGCTCTGGCTCTCTTCCTCACTGCAAGCCTTTATACAAATATACCACTTCATTTTCATGTCCTGGGATAGATTCTTCCTGTACTCCCTGCTGCCTTCAGTGTGCTGGAGGCCCCGTGGGGACCTCCCAGCCCAGCTGCTGTGGTGGGGGAAATGTCTGGGCCGGGTCCCCAGCAAGAATTGGCTGATGGCAGGGGTAAATGTACCCTTCCCATGGGACAGCAGCAGGAGGAGGAGCCTCCTGGAGCCCAGGAGGGGCTGTGAGACGCCAGGGCTGCCTTTGCTGGCAGTCTCTCCCCGTGACTTGGATCCAGCAATTGCTGCTGGATGCCTGATGCAGCTCCAGGACAGTCCCCAGGGTCACAGGGACAGCAAACCACGGGTCTCCCAGGCTGATGTGGTTTTGCCTGTCCTAGCTGGGGGAGATGATTTGATCCTGTTACTTCAGCTCTCTCACAGGCTTTGGCTTCCCCTTCTGCACAGGTAATCCAAGAGACCAGTGGTCTGCTCTGTGAAGGGGGCAGTGAAGGAAACCAGTACATCCCAGACTCTCAGCGTCTCAGCTACCCAAAGGTACCTCTTGTCTCCACAGACAGAACTAGCACTTGGGCTTTCCAGCCCTGTTCCTCCAGTAGAGAGCAGTGTAGGTGCCTTAATTTTAAGTAAGCAAAGACTGGTATGAGTGTAACCAGACTCCTGTGCTGCTGAAAAGGAGCATTCTTGGAACTATCTTAATTTTCCTTGCATCTTAATTTTGTTGCCGTGTCTTCCCTCCCAGACTAACTCAGCATTTGGCTACCCACTGTCTAGGGCAGGAGCTGCTATCTCACCCAATGGGATGGTTGTGTTCTCCAAGAGCTTTGGGAGGGACACAGACCCTTGGATGCCAGGGCTTGGGCCATCTCTAGTCCAGGTTTAGGTGACACTCCCCTGGGAGCAGCTTGTTTCATAATAGTGGGAGGACAAAGAGACTTTCCTAAGTCTCTGGTGGGCACCCAGAATGGACCTGTTTGGGCACCTGGCTGGTTCCTCTGCCCTTGCCCCCTATAGGGACTGTCACCAGCCAGGCTGCAGGGTGCCATAGGGTGGCACCAGTGGTGCCACTGTCTCCTCAGAGGTGAGCCCAGCTGGGGTGGGATGTGTTCAGGAGCAATGGGAACAGCACAGTGTGAGTGAGCTGGCCGGAGATGGCCAGGTGAAAGCATCTGCTACAGAGAGAGTGGGACCTCATAACATGGGAGATGGGGAAAAAGGTCATTGCAGCCCGTTCTGGCTGGAAGAATGGGTCACCTGCATCTGTGGAGCCTGTGCCTGGTGCTTGTTGACAGGTGGAGGTGTCTGAGAGATACTCTGCAGCCTCCGAGAGCGGGAGCAGCACCGACGGCCACGTGGAGACAGCTGAGGCAAAAGATGGTAAAACCTTGCCCTGGGAATGACAGGGACACTGGGCCCTTAGCCTTCTGTGGCTCCTGCCACTGCCACCTCCAACTGACCTGATGAAAGCTGTGTGTGCATTCATTGCCTGGGAAGTTGATGTTCTTACCAGGATTACCTGTTGGTTCCACAGGCTTATTCACACACTGACTGATGTGCTCAGTAGGAGAATGTTGAAGAGGTTCTTTGGACATAAACTTTACCCCTCCCACCTCGTGTCCTTGTTTTTAGAGAGGAAAAGACTTGAATACAGTAAATGTTAATGGGTAATGGCTCTTAATTAAATTGTTTGTGGTGTAGGAAACTGAAGGGAGGTTGGGAACTGCCCAGCAAGAGCTGTGCAAGCACCTCCCACTGCTCCTGCAGGGACTGGCCTTTGGTCAGAGCCACCCCACGTGTAAAGCAACACAGATTAGCATCTTCCACAAATCCCTAACTGATCTTAGTGGTGCCATCCTCCTCCTGAACTCCCTGGGCTTTGGACTTTTCCAGCCTGTCCCTGAGTCACAGGTTTGCTCTCTGCAAAGGGATGTGTGTGAGGTGGGACAGCAGGCTGGGAGCTGGGAAAGCCACACATGTGTCTTTTTCATTTCTGGTAGTTAAGAAGAAGGGCACAACTGGCCTGAAACTGAGCAACCTGATGAACCTTGGGAGGAAGAAGTCCAGCTCCCTGGAGAGCCCAGAGAGATCCCTGGAGACTTCAAGTGAGTGGCAGCATGAGTCCCTCTGCAGGGATTTGCCTCGGGGCAGGATGAGCACCAGGCATCATCCTCCTCAAATGGGCCTGTGCCAGGTGGTCCTGCCAGCAAATCCATGCAGATTGTGGTGCCTGTGGCTCTCAGGGTGACCCAAGAGGAAGGGTGGGTAATACCAGACATGCACACACAGGGAATTTGTGCTGCCCAGGGTGTAGAGCCTGCAGGGAGAGTTGTGAGGGTCAGCTTGTGTTTACCACCTGGGACCAACTTTGTCCAACCAGCTGCAGCCACCTCGCTGCTCCAAAGCTATCCTGAATTTCAAGGGTATCATTTTCAAGATTTTTACCCTTTTCACCCTGTTTTGTGTGGATAGGATAGCTTGTCTTTGTGCTTTTGCTCTTTATTCGTGCTTGTGACTTTGTGTTGTGTGGTGATCTCATAACTTACCCCTTAGACATCCCCAGGCTGTCCCACAAATTAATCTGGATTAAATGGAAAATATGTTTAATGAGCTGTGATTGCTTGCAGGTTACCTGAATGTGCTGGTGAACAGCCAGTGGAAGTCACGGTGGTGTCAGATAAAAGATGGGCACCTCCATTTCTACCAGGACAGGAACAGAAGCAAGCTGGCTCAGCAGCCCCTGAGTTTGGCAGGCTGTGAGATCATCCCAGAGCCGAGCCCTGACCATCTTTACTCCTTCCGCATCCTGCACAACGGGGAGGAACGGGTTGTTTTGGAGGTAGGGTGTCTATCTCTGAGAAAGCTCTGCTCAAAATCACCAGCTTGGGTACCTTAGGAGGTCTAAATTCCAATGAGTTCCTCCAGAGGAACATCAGTCCAACAAAACAGAACCTGAAGAGCAGGACTTTGGTTGATCTGCCTGTGGTCACCTAGAATTGTGTCCCACCTCACTGGTAATCCAGGCTGTGTGTGATGCTGGCACCTCTCAGCCTTCATCTTAGGCACTCATCTTAGGGGTGACATGGGGTTCTCTGGAGATTCCCATCTCTCCCCCACTGCAGGATAACCTTGGATAATTAAGTTCTGTGGAGTGCATTGCAGATGGTTAATGTTAGATGAGAACAATGCCACTTTAGGGATTTAAGGCTGTGGTTAGGAGGAACAGAGAATTTCATGTTTTGACAGCAGAGCCCCAAAGCCATGGGGCACACATCCCAAGTAAGCCTATCACAGATCTGCCCCTGAAAGTGCAAGTGAATTCATCTCCATCTGTTACTTTCCTTTGTCTGCATCCAGGACTGTTTATCTCTAATCTTACTTCTCTCTGACGACAGCATGGTTATAGTAGGAGGTGGACAATGTGAGCAATTTCCTGTATTTTTCCAGTGGGTGGAATATTTATAGCTAAACAACTGACTTTGAGGGCATACCATGAAATTGGAAGATGTTTTTGTTTAGTTTCAGATTCAGGGTCTGTCTGTATCTAAAAAATTTTGCCCAATCACAGATGTGAAGAAGAGGTGCTGGGAAAATTTACATTTTGTGAATGGAAGAATCTGTATTTTGTTGGGATGTCAGACTCAATGTCAGACTCAATCTACGGACTGGCTGGCTGGCAGGCTTCCCAGGGACTGAAGTCTCTGCTAAATAAAACAGACTGAAAGCTCAAAATATACTTTCCAGTTTGGAAAGTGTATATATATATTCACTTGCCCTGAATTTTACTTTGTGGTTACTGCTCTGACTCCTCAAATCAGTGCAAAAAGTGGCTGCATTAGCCAACATCTTGCTTTATGTGCAGTCCCTTGCACTGGGAGGGGCATGTGGCTGTTTGCTAGAGCTGACTTCATGGCACAGAATTTAACTCTTCATGTTGCAAAATTTCAGACTGCTCACTGCAGCTGGGAATTGGGTCCTGACCATGTTAAAGCAATGGACTCTGATGTTCTAAACTCTTCCTTCTCCTCTGCAAAGAACAATGGAAGGGGTTTGTGCTCTGGGACCTCGCAGGCTCGGGTCTCCTTGCCTCTGTTTTGGCAATCCCATTGCTGCACTCTGCTGGTGCAAAATAAAACCCGCAGGCTTTCCTCACCCAAAGCTGCTCCCTGCCAGCATCTCCAGCCCCAGAGACTTCTCTTACTCTTGTAGACAGCTGAGTTGATCACCACTGAAAGGAAAATGCAGACTGACTAGAAATTTTAGGAAGGAGCAGAGCAAAGAGCTACATTTATGTAGCTGCCAAAATTTTGAATCAGTCCATGCATAGAGCTGTACTTTTAAGGCAGCCTTTAAGAGCCTACTTTTAAGTTTTATTATAAATACCCAGGGGATTGCCAGCATGCTTCCCTACCCAATCTAAGCCAGCATCAGCCCCGTGAGTGCAGAGAAACCACTGCTGCAGCCTGTCCTGTCTGTCTGATCACCCTGCAGGCAAAGTCCTCAGAGGAGATGGGCCACTGGCTGGGCCTCCTCTTGTCGGAGTCAGGCTCGAAAACAGACCCAGAGGAATTCACCTACGATTACGTGGATGCTGACAGGGTTTCCTGCATTGTGAGCGCTGCCAAGAATTCCTTCTTGTATGTCACTGGTAATGGGTTGGGGCTGGTAGAGGGAAAGCAAGCCAGAGCAGGGGGCTCTCCACTTGTGGGAGGGTGGCTGCCATGGAAATAGGAGGTGAATTCACAGCTGCAGCTCAGCCACTTTCTTTTGGGACAGGAGAGCACTTCCTGAGCTGCAGCTTGCCATGGGGCACCTGCCTGAGTGGCTGCTGCAAAAGCAGGTTGGGCTCTCAGCCACCCAGTCCATCACTGGGCCAGGGTGACTGTGCTGTGTGACGGTGGTCACAGGGGTCTTACGATGAGGGAAGAGACGAGAATGTTGACTCCATGTTTCAGAAGGCTTGATTTATTATTTTATGATATATATTATATTAAAACATACTAAAAGAATAGAAGAAAGGATTTCATCAGAAGGCTAGCTAAGAATAGAAAAAGAATGAGTAACAAAGGCTTGTGACTGACCCAGGCAGCCCAGACAGCTGGACTGTGATTGGCCATTAATTAGAAACAACCACATGAGACCAATCCCAGATGCACCTGTTGCATTCCACAGCAGCAGATAACCATTGTTTACATTTTGTTCCTGAAGCCTCTCAGCTTCTCAGTAGAAAAAATCCTAAGGAAAGGCTTTTTCATAAAATGTGTCTGTGACAGTGCTGCTGTGGCTGAGAAAGGAGAGAGCCCAGGGGAAGTACAGCCCCATTCTGGTGGGTGCTGCTTACCAGGCAGCAGCAGCAGTGATCCCACTGCTCTGTATGGCTCTGCCTTCTCCTCTGCTGCATCTGGCTGCCTGGCCTTGCCCACACCTCAGCACTGGTGTTCTCAGGTGTCTCAAAATGCAGCACTGCAGAGCCATGCAGCAAATCCAGTCCCCTGATGGGATGTCCTGTTCACAGGCTAATGCAGAGGAAATACTCTGAGCCCAATGCCTACATTGACAACCTGCCCAAGGGCAGGGTGCAGCAGGAGGAGCTCTATGACGACGTGGATCTGCCAGACCTGCCTGTGGTAAGAGAGCTGCAGGGAGCTCTGGGGGCACCACAGCAAACATCTGCCCATGGGGAGTCTCCAGCAGTGCAAGGGGGGGATTCCCAGCCCCTGGGGAGATCCTGGCCTTTGCAATGGAGCAGAACCAAGTGTGGAGAGGAGTTGCTAAGGAATGGGAGAGAGGTTTCCAGAAAGGGGCTGTAGGGATCCTCAGGCAGCTGGGATAAAATTCCACGGTTTTCATCAGCAAACAGCACGGATTATTTGGTGATAGTGCGCTTTTTGGATCCTAGCCTTTCAAAATTCCTTTTTATGTCTGTAAGAGCAAGTCCTGTGTGAAAGGATAAGAACAATGGGTCATGCTGGGAATGGGACTGTCACCTCAGGAAAGGCAAAGAATGTGGCATGGGTTGCTGGATGTACAACAGTGTGATATCCTTGCATGGGGCTGTTGCTGCTATCAGAGAGACCTATTGAAGGAAAACAGGAGGAGCCTTTCCTTCAGTACTTCAAAAAGGCCTCTGTGGAATGACTCAGAGACTGGCATTTTAGTTCCTCTAAGATTTTTGGAAAATACTCCAGATTGCCTGAGATAGTGCTGCTCTGCAGTGAGATGTTTCTTGTACTTCTAGTTGCAGCAGATGGTCTCTTTTGCAGGAAGAAGCACCCAAGAGTGAGAGCAAACTGGAGGGGGATCAAGACAGAGTGTATCTGGATCTGACCCCAGTGAAGTCCTTACTGCACTGTGCTGGCAAGATGTCATGCCAGTCTTCCCCCCTTGGGTCACCATCCCTAGAAAGGGCTGCCAAGGCTGCCCCAGAGAGCACAGCTGAGACAGCCCCCATGGCTAAGGAAGCTGAGCCCTGTGCTAAGGCAGCAGAGACCTCGGAGCAGGTACTGTCCAAACTCTGAAACCAGACCAGGCTTAATCACTGAGCCACTTCCCTACACCTCATCATCCCACTTCACTTCTCCTTCCCAGAAACACCCAGAGAAGCCAGAGGCCGAGGAGGCTGTGCCACGGGTGCCTGCTGTCAAAATGCAGAGCCAGCAGCAGAGCAGTGTGGCCCCCGAGGTGCCAGCGGGCCCAGTTCCAGCAGGCAGTCCCCAGCTGGTGCCTGCACACCGGCCCAAGATGCCACTGCCAGGTGGGTGTGCTGCTCAGGTGGCCCAGATGCCACTGCCAGGTGGGTGTGCTGCTCAGGTGGCCCGAGGGTGCTTAAAGAGAGGCGGTGCCCTGTGATTTGACTTGCCTCTGCTCTCCAGCAGTCTGTGTGCTGTGGTTGGTGACTTCTCAGACCTTCCCTTGTTTTCTTTCCAAGCACCTGAAAAGGTTTTCTCCCTCCTGCTTTTTTCCCCCTTACTGAGGTTGTTGTTGGTGGGCTGTTTCCAGCAGGAGCAGTGGAAACCAAGCTGGGCAAGAACAGGACAGAGGCAGAGGTGAGGCGGTTCACGGAGGAGAAGGAGAGGCTGGAGAAGGAGAAGGATGAGATCCGAGCTCAGCTCACCCAGCTGCGCAAGGAGAGGCGGGAGCTGAAGGAAATGCTTGGTGGCAGCACAGGTAGGGCAGGGCAAGGTGGGATGTGTGGAATTGAGACAAGCTGGGGCTCTGGAGATGGAGGGGGCAATGAACCTGGCCCTCCTGGGACCAGAAGAGATGGGGAGAACCTGGTGCTTTGAGCCAAACCACATAACCCAGACTGCACTAGAGCAAGAGCCACATCCCTCTTGGGATAAATCCCAAGGAAAATGTACAGGACATGCCCTGATCCCTGCTCCCCTCAGGAGCTCCCCAGGTTCCCAGCAGGCACCAAATTCCTCTTCCTACAGACAAGAGCCTGGAGCAGAGGCTGAAGGAGATAGATGAAGAATGCAAAAGGAAGGAAAGCCAAAGGGTGGACCTGGAGCTGAGCCTGGTAGAGGTGAAGGAGAACCTGAAGAAGGCAGAGTCTGGCCCGGTGACACTGGGCACAGCAGTGGACACCACACACCTGGAGAACACAGCCCCACGGGTATGTGGGGCACCCCTGGGATGCACAGCAGCTTTCTGGCAGCTAGGCAGTCACACAGTGAACTGTGTGACTCAGCCTGCTTAAAAATGTAATAATTAATAATAGCATCAGTGTAATATGCAATCTCGCATGAATGTATAGCTAATATGTCTGTATTGACTATTATATATAATATACATTATGTAATAATAATCTAATGAGGTAACAGCAGTAATGGGGAAGTGAAAGGTGGATGGGGCTCAGGAGAGTGGTTGTATTTTCCTGCAGGGCCTTGAGCAACACCCTCCAGAGCCATGCAGGTCTGGACTCAGCTCCTTCTGCACTTGGCTGAGCTAAGGGATGGATTTTGCAGATTTGGGCATCTAATTTCCTTCTTGGGAACTTGTTTTGCATGAAATGGAGATCTCCAGCACCTGCACCTTGCTCTGTATTTCTAATTCTGGAGTCCTAAAAACCCAAACACATCACAAACTCCCCTGGTGTTTTTTTGAAATTGGCATGTCACTGAAAAAATGGGCCTCAGTGCAAATGGGATGATGCTGTGACTAGGAGATGGTGGGAAAAGGCAGCAATCTCTCCCAGTAGTCTGTAGTCATGATCATTGCTCTGATTTTTATTGTAGGTTCAGACAAAAAGTGCCAGTCCAGCAAACAGCACAGAGAACTCACCAGTCAACTCAGCCACGGCTTTAAAAAATCGGCCCTTATCTGTTATGGTCACAGGGAAGGGAACAGTCCTACAGAAAGCTAAGGTGAGGTACAGCTGGAAAATCCATCTGGGACAGCCTCTGCCTTTCCCTTCTGGCAGTGGAGCAAACTGGCTGTGGTGGGATGAGTTTGTGGGGGGGTCCCATGTCTGGGAAACACCCCTGACCAACACAATTCAGACACATCAGTCTGATTTTCCTCCAGTCTTTCCACCTGTGTTTGCCTTGTCTACAATTTAAATGAATAAATACATG
Source organism: Molothrus ater (assembly GCF_012460135.2). NCBI lineage: Eukaryota > Metazoa > Chordata > Aves > Passeriformes > Icteridae > Molothrus > Molothrus ater. The sequence continues at coordinate 27,914,498 of NC_050485.2, read as the reverse complement.
CATTGTTTGTAACTTAAAATATCCCTGACCCACCCTGTAGCCAAAACCACTTGGGGACCAGACAGTCGTGTTGATCCCATGCACGTTATGTTGCCTGCTTTGCATTTTGACTAATTTGCCTTTATTCCTTGGCAGGAATGGGAGAAAAAGGGAGCTAGTTAGAAGCACGTTGTTCAGACATGGACTAAAGACTCAAATTGCCCACGCTTGGCCCAGGGGATTCAACCATCTGTCAGTGGAGGTTGGGTGTTCAGCACCACCACACACCAAGTGCCTCCTCCACGCGGCGCCCACGGCTCCGACGCAGCGCTGGAGTCACGGCTGCTGATCAGAGTTATCCCACATGAACCTGTTCTTTCCAGACAAATCCCAACCGTGTAGCTAAAACAATAACAGCCAGTGGCAATCCTTCCATCAAAGTCCTAACCCAGCTGATGTAAACAAGAACGTTACTGTACATAGGGGGTGTTTTGTGTATTTCTACTCTGAAGGTTTATCAATTAAGGTTTCTATATTAGTGACTGTAGTGGATTCAGAAGGAACCTCTGCTGTTCCTCAGCCTGGTGAGTTTGTACCTGTCCTGATAAAGTTGTCAACCTGTCTTGCTGCCAGTCATCACTCAGCTGCATTTCATCCAGCCTTCAGTCAAGGGCTATCCCCAAGTGTGAGCAATTCTTCAAACATGAATGAGAAGCACACAGCAGCCTGTCCAGGCATTTTTTAATCAGTGTCCTGATGCATTCCAGCATCTCCTACCAGCTGCAGGTTTGCTAGAATATTGAGCTGCTCACCTTCTCATGCTGTAAGCTGTGTTACAGACTGGCAGCACCAAGAGCTCTGAGCAAAGATGATCTGCCAGATTCAGTTAGCTTTCTTGAAGATCTTACTTCACCTGAGAAGTTTGTTCTTAAAAAAAGGAAAAAAAAAAAAGGAAAAAAAAGAAAAAAAATTTGAGGGCTTGCTCAGCTGTTTCATGGGAAAGCTGGATCCCAGTGCATCCTTCAGGGATCCCCTTTCCCAAGAGAGGGGAGGTAAAGCAGTGCCCATGCTGCTGCCCCCAGCTGTGGTGCAGCTGAAGCCGTCCCTGTGTCCCTCCCCACTGCTGTAAGGCTGCACTGCCAGGGCTCTGCTGGACCTCTTGGTGCTGTCACCCTCATTTCCTGATCATTAATACAGCCTTTGGGCCCTGGCAGTATGGCCCCCAAAGCCCACCCCTCTCTACCCTAGCCAAGCTTTCTAACGAAAGAGGTTGGAGATTTGGGACAGCTAAACTTAGAGACATTGAAATTTGAAGGGTGGCAGTGGGTTAGCAGAAATCTATGCACTCCTCCCCTCCCTGTAACCTGCTGGCACGTGTGATGGCCTGGAGACTCCTCTTCCTGTCTCCTCTGATGGCCCTTCAGAGGCCAGGCTCAGGAACTGGGTTGATGGATGGGGCTGGAGCTGTTTTAACCCTACAAAGTTAAAGCAGTACCAGTTCCCAGGGTGGATCATCCATGGGGCCCTGTGGCTACACCAAAGCCAAGGTAAAGGCAGACAGGAAAAATGCTGTACCTTCCTCACCCTGGAAAATATTTAAAGGCTTGAGAGCACCTCTAAAGGGCTGTCTTGTCTTCACACAAAGGCCAAACAGCTAGTGGGAGCCCAGGGCTGTGATACTCAGAGCTGGTGCTGTCATTGGGGTGAGTGAGAATGTCCTGATAGGTTCTGGGCTTACTTGCCCCCACCACAGAGCCAGGGTGCAACAAAACACTTGGTCAGGCTATCCTGGAAGCAGGAAAGGTGACTGTCCTCCATTTTTTTTTTTTACTCTTTAGTTTCCACTGTGGTGCAGATGGAGGAGTTGCCAATGCCAGGCCTCAGGAGCCTCAGCTGGCAGGTTGGCCCTGTGCAAGGTTTTGCACATAGGAAAAAATCATGCAAATAAACGGCTGATTCTGGTTCAGGATCCTGGGGATTTCCTTCACCAGAGCACCAAAAGGCCACAGACTCCATGAAGGTTTTTTTTTTGGCCCATGAAGAGCTGGCAAGAGCCCCTCTCTGTACCTGAATATCCGTGTACACCGTGCCCTCAGTGTAGACCCTGCTGCCATCCTCCCTCAGTGTACACCCTGTGCCATCCTCCAGGAGTTGTCCAGACATTTCACTGAGACAGCCATGGGCAGGAGCAGCTCTGCTTTCCCCCTCACAGCCCAGTCAGCCTCAGTGCTCCTGTTGGGATGTCTTTGTGAGGGAGTGGTAAACATGGGCAAGTCCATTTTCCCCAAACAAGAAATGTTAAACAATGTCTCTGTGTCCCCATTGTTTTCCTAACTCAAGGCATTTCCTTTGTTGTAACTGTGACCTATAAAGTGGCTCTTTAGAGGGTTTTATAATAAAATGTTGAGTATATTATGGTACCAGTGGTTTTCTCAGTAATGGGGCTTGTCCCTGCTCTACTTCCCAATAGATTTCAAGTACATCAAATCCCCAATACCATTAGTTACTACAAATCCTTAGCTATGCAGTGAACTGTACACTTCAACTGCAGTGAACTGTAGCTTAAATAGTACTGATTGCACCATCAAGAAAAACAATTTTCAGAGATCTAACCCACTGAAAAACAGCAGTAATCCTAACAATATGCATGAAGACATGTAACAGATTCCTGCCTGTATGTCTGTCTCTCTGTAGCAGTCCTCTTGCCCAGAACCAGCAGGGAAAATCTTCCATTACCTTCCTCTGGCCACTAGATAGCAACTGTGTGCAGGCTTAGTGCCTGCTGCAGTCTGAGGGAAAACCGGGATGGGCTTTAGCTGGGAAGGAAAGAAAAGAGTTATAAAAGGAAACAGTGGAGGCCTTTACAGAACAGACACCAAAGCAGGCACATCTGTGAAATATCTCTTGGTGGCTCCACTCCCACAGACAGCTTGGGCAGGCACTGTAGCTACAGCACAAATTCCTGGGCCAGGTCTGAGCTGACTCCTTGACACAAACATGCCAGTGACCTCCCTGGTGTCCTGTCAGCCTCTGAGCCCAGGAATCCCCAAACAGCTCGATTTGGGGGGCTGGTTTGGTGCACTGAATGGACAGCAGCAGCAGCTGCTTTTGTCCTTGCCCAGCATCACTGCCCCATTGCCTACAGCTGCTTTGGAACACCCCTGTATCAGCTCCAGCTGATAAAGTTGCTGCTTTGTTGGTCATTCCACTGCAATCCTCACCTGTGCACACTGCAGCCAGCCCACCATGGGGCCTGAAGTGTCCCCAGCAGAATTCCATATTCTTCTGGAGGGAAATTTCCTGCTACAAACCATTTTCCTTTGCAAGTTTCTCATTGAAGTACCTCCACCTTTCTTGCTTTGGCTACACAGAACCCCACAAAAGCTCCTGGGTGTTCCTGACTAGCACACCAAGGCTGCTAGTGGCCATGTTGATTTCCCAGTAAGACAGAAGTAAAGTGACAGATTTTAAAGGGAAAAAAAAAAAATTCCTCATATCAATGGAGAGGTTGGCCTGAATGTTTGTGTAAGATGTCTCAGGTATGAATCAAATTCATTTACTCCTACTGCAGGCTGAGATTGCAGGGGGATTTGAAGCTGAAGAAGCCAGCTGGCTTTACAGGGAGCACCAAGCAGAGCTCTTGCAGGCTAGCCTTGGCTTTTGGTATGCAGGGAGAAAGGCACAGTGGGGTCAACCCCCAGGTTCCCTGCTGCAGCCTTTACAGGACAGCTGCCATCCAACATTTACTCACCACAAACAGCCATGGTTTGGCTTGCTGAGGGAATGTAAGGCTAAAGGGGGTGAAAATCGTGGCACTTACTTAAATCCCATTTTTAAAGGAGAAACAGGCTCTCTCCTGGAGTCAGCAGGCCCAGGACCAGCAAAGCTCACCCAGGAATCCTCCAGTGTGAAATTCAGAGCTCCATTAGCAAGAGCAGCCCAGACACTCATGACAAGCTGGCACAGACAGCATCCTCTGAGCTCCTGTGATGCCAGACAGGATTAGTGCTGGCTTTGCAGGGACCCCACCTCCCCAGTGCCTGTGCCAGCCTCAAATATTGACCCAGCCTTAAGGGAATGGGCTCCCACCAGGTACAGGCTCATTAAATATTTCTGATTGAACCACGGCAAGTCTGAGAGTGAATTTAATAAGGGATCATGTCAGAGACCCAAGTCACTTACCTACTTAATCTTTTTTAATTAAAATTTACAAAAGAAAAGGCCCTGAGATTAGCTAGGAACTTCAAGTCACATTTTTAAAAAGAAAACAGCTCCAGAAACTGCTCAGCAGTGTCCTGCTTGCCTGTGGGATCAGCAGATCTCTCCAAGACCATCCCATATATCCTAATTATCAGGCTGGCTTTTCCCATCTCCTCCCAATGCCCCATGACCTTCTTACCTTGCAAAGTGCTTTGTCTCGTACAAAAGGAGAGCTGGTGGGTGCTGCTGCTGCCAGAGAATGTCTGAGCATCTATCCAAGGCTTCAGGGATCACCTGCTTTCAGGAGGAATGTCAGGAGGAAGGTCTCATGGAGATCCCTGACATTCCTGGGGCACAAAGACCTCATCCAGGTGTACTCAGAGCCCAAAAATTTGGTTTAGAAACCAGCTTTCCTGAGCTACTCCATGAGTTTCCAACCTTTCACATCATCTCTACTTGACAAACCAATGCACAGAGATAGTTAAATCCTGTCCAGCATTAAAATGCTGTCTCCAGCATGAGATTTTGCACTCTGTGCTTCCTGAATCACACAGAGATCTTTGTGTGATGCATAAAGCCAGCAGGATGATAAAAATGCAGGGTTTCCCCAGCTCAGGACCCAGGCAAGCCTGCCTTGTCCTTGTGCAGCCCACAGGTATACTTAATAAAGTATAATTAAATAATTAAATTATATATATTTTATATATATAATGAAATATTAGTATATACTATTATTAATACTATATATCAATATATTAATTACATTATATATTAATATATCGATATATCAATATATTTGATAAATTAATTATATTGTTTCTATAATTATTATATTATATATAACCTACATTATATATAATATTCTATTAATTATACATATTATTAATATATTATTATATACTTATATATCAATAGAAATAATATATATTAATTTTTATATATATATATATATATATATATATATATATATATATATATATATATATATATATATATAAAACCCACAATAATATAATTAAAATAAAGAACTCCCAAACAGATTACACCACACCACATTAGCCACAAGCTGAAGTGCTCAGCAGCAGCACTACACACTGTCCTGCAAGCAGCACAAGGACTTGCAGAAGGCCAGGAGGGCACGTTCCAGCTGCAGAGCTGTGTCCCAGGCAATGTGAGCACACGGCTGTTTGAGGGCAGGCTGATCCTGCAGAGGACAAAGGGCTCTGAGGAGTGAGCTAATGATGCTGTTAGGGAAATGATGGCAGAGAAACCCCCAGGGAGCACAAAGCCAGCAGGGCAGCAGGGTGAGAAAAGGGGTCCCTCAGAGTCCTCACACACACTGGATGCACTCTGCTTTTGAGAGCAGTTTGTCTGGAACCCAGCCAGCTCCACAGGCACTTGTGCACCACACCATCAACCAGGGCTTTGGTGTGAGCCTGGCCAAGCCCATTCTCCCCACATGGAGAGAATACTGACAACAGCAGAGGCAGTGCTGAGCTACAGCCATGCCTAAGAAACATTAATAGATTAATTTCCCTTTGTATCCCAAATGTCAGCCCTTCAACTAAGCCTCTGTTCTGCTGTGCCTTAGGACACAGACAATCTACCGAAGTGACAGTGAAAAGAAAGCAGAATTTCCTCTTCCTCCCAGACTGGTTTCTCCCACAAGGCACGACAGTGCTCCTCCTGTCTCAGTGCCAGCTTTCATCCCTGAGAGTGCTTTCAGACCATTCTTCTTTTGACAACAAACCTGCTGGGCAATTTGTGTCTCTCTTTGTCCATCTAATGTTACTATTCAAACAGGGGGCCAGGACATTTGGGTGAAGGGATTTTTCTTCTGTTGGGAACAATGGACTCTATTCTCATGAGCACTGGCAGTCACAGTTAATATCTCTGCCTTGGCTCTCTGCAGACCTGGTTGTGCTCTCCTGAGGAGACAGACACCATGGGAAAGTCAGCAGACAACAACCCAGCACTGGGAACCATGGGCTTTGGGGGAGCAGTTCTGTAAATTTCACAGGTTTGTGGGCAAATTGATCTAGTGATGAGGTGAGGCCGATGCTCCAAAGGATGCAGGCATGTGGCCAAACTGTCTTTGGAGATGTGAGCCATCACAGCCCAATAAATTCAGAAAAGAAAGCAGCATGAACAACCTAAACAGAAACAGAATAAAGACTTGTAATCAGTTCTCCTTCCTCTTCCTCTGTCTTCCTGCATGTAATGATCTATTCACTCCAGCACCTGGCTGCAAGTGCATCATCTGTGTTACACCCCTTCAGCAAGAGCCCCAGAATTGCTCAGACTTCTGCATATTTTTAGACTAACTCACAGATCTCTCAAAATCTGTTTAAAAAAAACCCCAAAACAACCACGACCTTAAGATCTGGATGAGTAAATGCAAAATGCCAGAAAGAAATACTTAAACACAAATATTTACTTCAATTATAAAAGAAAGAGAGTGCTGGGAAGCCCAGTTTGTGCAATGCAGGAATTGGGAACGGCCTCAACACAGTCCCTGTGCTGGAGCAACTCCATCATCAACTCCAAGGGCTGGACAGTGCCTGTGAGTGGCAGGGAGTGTTCCTGGATGGAGAACTGGAGCACTCAGCACATCTGTGTCAATGCCTCTGATCCATCTGCCTCTTGTTGTGCTGGAGGGCTCTGGAAAGGTGCTGCAAACCCCTTGGACTCCACTGCACATAGGAACGTGGAGGAAGGGCTGGAGATCTTGGAGAGTCACCCCGGAGAACTCCTGTGGCAGAGGAGAAGCACAGATGTGGGATGAGGGCTTTAGGACGAAGGGATACGGTTACACTCAGCCCACAACAACCAACCAACCAACCAACCAACCAACCAACCAACCAACCAACCAACCATTCCCTTAGATGACAGATATTAGAGACCACAGGCTGGAAGTCAGGATTCAGGTAAAAAGCAAAATATTGGGCAAGGCGAAAACTCACTTAAATTGAGAACTTCATGCTATGGGCACAAGGCCATCTCTAGGGAGCCAGAAACTCCCCATCTTCTGGCCATTGCTCCCCTGCTGAAGGGAAGGAAGGCAATGGGGAGGTTTTACACCATGGACAGCATTGAAAGGGGTAGTGAAGGTGTCTGCTCCAACAGAAACAGCTCCCTCCCATTAAAAGAGTCAAATCTTTCCACCTGGGGAGCCTAGGAAAGCTTGCTTCTTCTAGCAGGGCAGAGGGAAAAGGGGAACAGAACAGAGTGGAAGATTACCAAAATTATTAGACCTCCTTGAGCCCCCCTCACAGTCAACTCACTCAGTGAATGTATAAAAATGCACGGCTTCTCCAGAGAAGCCCTTGCTCCCCTCAGCAGCCCAAACCTCTGCACTTTCCATAAGAAAGAGACCACACCAGCACCAAGGCCTGGCCACCAAACAGCTGTCCAGGGGTTTCTCTGCTTCAGGGAGGGGTGGGATGCGTGTGCAGGGGCTGCTGGTCCTTACTGCTCTCGCAGTGGGGTCCCTCCCAGCCGTGGCACTGGCAGCGGTAGCTCCCCGGCCCCAGGATGCACACACCCTGGTTCATGCAGGGGTTGGGCTTGCACAGGTTCACAGGGCTTCTGGCTTCTGCAACAGACACAGAGCAGAGAGCAGGCTCAGGCACATCTGCATTATTACTAGCTGAGACCCATATCCATCAGGAATGCTGCAAAAAAATTGTCATCAGGGGCTAATGGGACTGGAGAAGCATTTAAACATGGCAGAGGGTGCAAGCCACAATTCTGTCTTGACACTTTAACCTAGAGACAGGATGGCTTTTCTAGGTGTCCTAATCTGAAGGAGAATATTCCTAGTAAAGCTTAAAAGAGTCACCTAATGATAAGCTCTATATATCCCAGAAAAGCAAAATGGAGCATCTGCAGACCATGAGCACCCCCAAACTCCCCACACCAGACATGGACAACACAGAGCAAGACACATGCCCTGCTCTGACAGGTTCACAATCCCAAATGCCACTGAAGTTCAAACCTCACATTGCCCCAGAGAGAATAAAAGTTTCCACTGGAATAAGAGAAATAAGGAGAAGTTGCCGGCTGGGAAGCAAGGATGGCATGAATGGAAAACAACATAGGGAAAATTTCTGGGTTTCTTTTCTAGGGGGGTTGAGAGAAGCCTGCAATCACAGCCCAAGTTATTAGCCCTGTTGTTATGAAGTATGTGACAGCTTTCCCAACCCTCTCAACACAACAGAGCCCAGCTGTCAGCAGGGCTGGCAGTGTTCCATGCTGCCTTGCTGCCAAGACATTAGGTTAAGTAGCAGCATGCCAGGGGGATTTGCTTCCAGTCTGCTGGCAACACCACTGCGGTGTTGGTGAGGGTGTGAAATTCCTCTGCTCAAAAACTACCACAGAGCTGCTGCTTGCCTTACCCTTTGCTCCAGGGTAGAAAAATTACAGAGAAAATAGAAAAAGGGGAAGGAAAAAGAATACAAATCCTATCCCCTATCTGTCAGGGAGCTTTCTACAGCTTAAAAGACATAGGGCTCATTCTCCCTCTGCACATCAAGTCTCAACCCACACCTAAGACTGGCAAAATTATAACTGAAATTCTTTTTTTTTTTTTTTTTGACATTCCTAGACCTGAGGCATATCAGTTTTTAGCTTCAGTTGATTACATAGGGAACCAAGCCAGGTTCAAAAATATTTTTGTTACCATGGGATTTGTGAACTGGGTTCCTGCCTGAGAGTGTATTCCCAGGGATGGACACTTTCACTATCATTGGGCTGGAAGAGCCCCTAGCAATGAAAGCTGTATCTCTTGGACCCATCACTCATCTTGCAGGTGCTGCTGCTCTCCAGGGAACTGTTTCATGGTGCTCTGCTCTACAGGTCATGTGTCCACCTCATCCCTCCAGGGATGCTCCACAGCATAACCTCACAGACCCTGTCATTCTGCCACAACACCATTTCTCTGAACTCCAGCCTGCTGTTAACATACCTTAAATGAGGTTCTTGCACTTTGATGATCCTAATAACTTGTATTTCCATTAATCTGATTCATACATATTTAATCTTGGGAACTTTTCTCCTAAACCTTAGGTCCTTTTTTCTGGACTCTTTTCAGATGAGCCTCAGAACTAATACAATATTCCAGGTATACAGAGGCAGGGTCTGTTTCTCAAATACCTCTATAATGAATCATAAATTTTTTAAGTCCTTTCACAGACAATGATTCTGTTATTAAGCCTTGGATTTGGGAGTAGAAGACTGAGTGAAGGGCTTATCTTTACATCGCCCTTGGTCCCAGCCTATCTAGTACAAACTGTGATTTACCTGCAGATGAAATGAAAGCAGCAATTCACTCTCAGGAAATGATATGTTATTACCCTGACTCATTGAACCCTGCTGTCTCTTCCCCTTCACCCTTGGCATTTTAGCTAATTCCAAAGTACACGACATTATTTTTGTAATAACACAGCTGAAAGTACCACTGCAAGAGAAACACACTGAAAAGCTGAGGCAGAAACCATCTGCAGAGCCTGCCAGGAGAGCAGCTCTCACCCCAAAGAGATGATGCTGCAGCTCTTTCTAAGCCTGAAGGAGACACAGGCGTGCCCAGAGATGAAAAGGACCTCTGTGCTGAAGCGCAAACGTGCTTCTTTTGATCTTATAAACATGTTAAAACAAAGCAAATGGATAGCTGTTAAACTTAGGCTATTTTGAATGAGAAAACAAGGCATGGTATTTTAACTAGGAGGACTTTCATTGTCACTGTCTGAAAACTAGGGCTGCTGTCCTTTCTGAAAAGCTGATTTCTAGACAACATGCAAGTGTTTCAAATTTAGTATTAGAGCCATATCAGTGCCAGCTGAGGACTGGCACTCATGACTCAAAGTTTTGAAGAAACTTCATCTTTTTTTTTCAACCCCCAAACATGAGTTTTTACACAAATATTTGAAAATTCTTCCACTTTGAAGATAAGGATTTAGTCCTACAAATAAGATAAATCACAATTTGTCTGAAGGCCTAGTTTACCAGTCTGAAGGCTTCAAAATGGACAGATTCTGATTTTAAGATTAAATACAGGGCAACACAAAATCTCAAAAGCCTACATGATAATTTCAGCAGTGGGATATTAAGGATGAACAGGAGTGATGAGGTTGCAGACTCACTTTACAAACACCTGGTCACAAACCTGTTGAACAAGAGAGCAGAGACCAGCACAAAAAAGGGGCCCATTAAGCCCTCCCCCAGAAACACTGAAGGGGTACAGTAACACACAGCAAATTCTACAGATTTAAAGCAACATCAGAAAAAGAGAAAACTTTTTCCTTCAGAAAAAGCAGAACCTAGATCTAGCAGGGATGGAAAGAGCCAGTCACACTATGGACACTCTCACCCACTGGACTGAATCTTAGGAAAGTTGGTTACTCATTCCTGCAGGATTGCTTTGGGCAGTCATCAGAGCTCCATGTCATAGTTTCCCCATCCGTAAAATGCAAAAGACAGTATCAAGTTCAGTTAGTAAAACCTCTAAAAATCTACAACAGCAGCAGCTGGAGGCACTGACAGAGAGAGTGATGACTGGAGGCTCTCCTACCTTCACAGATCCTCTCGATGATAAGACCTTGGTAATACTGCAGGTCTTCATAGGAGGAGATGTGGACCAGGTAGCTGGGAGACCCAGCAACTCTCAGCAGCGTGTCCCTGTCTGTGTCCCCAATGACAACCACAAACACCAGGATGCCATTGTGCCTCAGCTGCTGAGCCGGGGCAGCTGCATCCTGCATGCCCCCTCCGTTGGTGAGCAGCACCAGCACCTTGTTGACACCAGGCCTTGCTCCCTTCTGCACAGTCATTACATCCCTGTGAACGTGCAGCAAGGCACTGCCAGCAGAGGCTGAGTCCCCGAGGAAGGGCACCTGGTCGATGGCCTGGAGAACAGCAGAGCTGCTCGTGTGGGTGTCCAAGGCAAAGACAGTGTGAGCTTTGCTGCCATAGGTCACCAGGGCAATCTGGGTGACGTCCCGGTTGATGATGAAGTGCAAGCAGCTGCTCCTGACAAAGTGCCTCAGGCGCAGAAAGTTCTCCAGGCCAACTCCAGACGAGGCATCCACAGCAAATGCCAAATCAAGAGACTGGGCCTGGCAGCCTGCGGAAAGGAGCACAGACATGGTGTCTGTCAGAACACATATCTGCTCCTTTCTGACTGAAAAACACAGTGAGAGGAAATCGTGGGCAAAATTCAACACTGCTGATCACTGATGGTGAAGGGTGATCTATGCCTCTTTCACAAGATCCATCACAAAAATCACTCATGGAAGGTTAGTCCCAGGATCTGTGACTGAGAAACAAAAACAAGGACATTTGTCCTTCTGTCCTTCCCTCCTCCCTGCTGGAATGCAGGACACCTCTGCATGGTTTGGCAAACTTGTCCCCCCTTGCGCACACCACAGTCTTACCTTCAGGATTGCCCACGCTGCAGATTTTTCTCTGCAGCTCTGGCATCCTGTTGAAGAGGTCCTGAGGGTCTGAGTAGACAATGGTCTGCTGTGGATTGCCAGTCACCGTGGTCAGCTCTGCTCTCATGAAGCTGCTGCCTATGCCAATCAAGAAGATATTTTGGTCCTTCACATACTTAGCGGCTTCTGCCACCGAATCCTGGGACTTGGAGTCAGTGAGCAGGACAACCACACGTGGGAGATCATCCTGCACATCTGCAAAGACTGGGCTACTCCTAAAACCGTGCTGTGCAATGTACTGCAGGGCTCTGCCTGTCAGGGTTCTCCCTCCACTGAAATTCAAGGCATCAATACTCCTCATGAGACTGAGTGTGTCCTTGTGCTGGCCCAGTTCAATGGGTACCTTGACATTGTCATCATACTGGGCCACCCCCACGCTCACTGGGGAGTCCTGGCCCACCATGGCCTGGAGGAATCTCTTGAGGAAGGCCTTGAAGCGCAGGAACCCTTCCAGTGTGACCCCTGCTGAGCTGTCCATCAGGAAAAGGAGATCCACACCACACTCCAGGCTCAGCTTTGCTGCTGGAAAGGGAGAAGGCAATCGGTCATCTGCAGGGCAACCCCAGCAGAGAGAGGCCTGCTGGAAGCCTTGTGGAAAGGGGACATTGTGTCCAGCAACCCAAACATTTTGCCATTCGCATCATGAGCTGGAGGACAAATGAGCCAGGAGCAGGCTTTGTTTTGGTTGGATGCCATATAAACCTTTAGAGACAGGAAATATCTATGGGAATTCATGAACTTTTGCATGGCAAACTTCAAATCAGAAATTACAGCTCCACTCTTAGTGCTGTGGGCAGAGAACTCTGAATAACACAATCATATTCTGGAGAAAGGAGAGAGTCCAAGCACCAGACTCTCACCTCTGACACTCTGAGACACTCTGAAGCTGGAACCTTGGTTCTGAGGAAAGTAAGTACAAGGTGTTTTCTAATGATCAGGAGCTTTTGGCTTTTTTACATTGAACCCCCAAAACCAGGAGCTCCTGCTGCACTCATGTGTGTGGGGAGGGGACCACCAGACACATCCATGTCTCTCCCAGTGACTCTGTTCTCCTGATCCCATGGCACCTGCATTTAGGCCCAAAGGCAGCCATGCCAGGGTGAGACTGTCAATATTGGTGCTCTTCATTCCCACACAGTGTCTGAACAGCAGCACCCAGCCACTGGGCCTGACACAGTCATGATCAGCAGGAGAGTAAACTCAGCCTGCCTTTTGGAGAAAAGCCCAAGCACTGTGGCCCCACCCCAGCTGTCCCCAGGGTGGCACAAAGGACATCACAAAGGCAGGACCCAGCTGAGAGGGAAGGAGACAGAGCACAGGCTCACACCTACCACAGTGGATGTCTCCTCCATAGCCCAGCAGGCAGAGGCAGTGGTACCTGTCCAGTCCCTCTGGGACACATGTGCCACCATTCTGGCATGGCTGGGAGTCACAGGGGTCTGAACAGGACAGGGAAGAGAAGGACAGGTCATCAGTAGGGAGCCTGCCCCTCCCCATCCTCTGCCAGCATGAGCAGCACTGTTAGTGGAAAAAGGGTCACAGCTCTGCCCCTTTTGCTACAGAGTTTGAACTAACACAGGGCCACCTCACCTCCATGGCAATTTCCATTTGGGATGGCTCTCCAGCAGACTGTGACAAGAAAGCAAACCAGACTCTGACTTCATTTGATGTGGAACAATGGCAGTGGCACCATATTCATATAAACAGAGAATTGCTAAAGGTCCTGCAGCCCTGACAGATTTTCAGCAGCAATGAAGGGGTCAGGGTCTGGCCTGGACAGTGCTGTACTGATAAAGAAAATGAAGCTGCTATCACCTGAACTTGCAAAAAGGACTGAAGGAGCACAGCTACTTCAACAGCCACAAAAATAGGCTGGTGATCATCAGGCTACCCACTAACCTGATGTGCTTGTGGTACATAGTGTATGACTGGAGGCATCACTGCATGCTCCCCTGGCTGGAGAACAGTGACTCCCTGCAGGCACTGGGAAGCAGTGCAAGGCTCTGCCCTCAGGACATGAACAAATAAGGATTCACTGGCTCCTCAAGTGGAGGAGAAACTACTGGGAGACATTTTAATCCAAAAGAACTCTGGTCATAGATACCCGTGAGAAACAAAAAATGGATTAAATATCTACTGATCACAGTCTCTCACTCAGAACAAAATTTTTGAGAAGTGAAAGCAAACCCTTGTCTTTTTGTTCTTTAGTTATTACCTTTCCTGCTTCATAAATTAAAGCTTTGGAAGAGCAAAATCCCACCTGGACATACAGTTCTGAAGCACCTGGATGGGTGTTTTATCAAGACTCTCTTCCACCTGAAACAGGAAGAATAAGATCTGCCATTAATTTAAATATTAACAAGGTGCCTTCAGGGTGGACCTCACTGTGTTTTCAATGGAACAATTTTCCTTTGAAAACACAGGTTTTCAAAACAAGTATTAAAAAAAAATAGACCATTCCAAATGAGATGGCAAAAGGAAAAGCATAATTTCATTGAATCTACCCTTTTTTAAAATTCAACTGTAATCTTTACATTTTAAAATTATGGATGTATTTTTAAGACTCAAAAAAATATTTTGTTTGCTTGCTTCTCAGTCAGTGATCAAAGCAGCAGCTCTTCCTAGAACTAGAGACTGTTTGCATCAGTCTTCTGAGGGATCTTCATCTCAGTAAAGAGTCAAGGTCAGATAAAAAGCCTCATTACCTGTATTTATCTCTCAGCCCATCATTTTAGAGCAGTGGGTGCCCAGCTTACCTGGTGAAGGGGCACAGAGAAGCCTGCACTGCATTGGGCTGCTTTGAGCCTTTCCAACACACATAGCTGCCAGCCAGCTCTTTCACAGTCTCCAGGGTCCTGCGCTCACAAGGGTGGGACTCAACTTTGCAGCCTGCAGCAAAGTAAAAGGCAAACTAGCCTCAACTGCCTGAAAATACAAAGGCTGTAAGAGCAGACAGCTGTTTTCAACTACCTGACAACAACAGACTGGGCAGAGCTTCCAAGAGCTTCAGTGAGACCGCAGAGGAGAGATTTCCTGTAGAAAATATCACCAGCCTATTCTACTTTCTGGGAACCTAAACACTCAACCTCCTTTGCTATAAATCTCACTGAACTGCTGAGTTCATGGTTCAGTGACAGCTTTTCAGCCCCCTTTGTGCCTTTATCATTCATGTGTTTGATTTTCTGCTACCTCTGGACCACTCTAGTTCTATCCTTTCTAACTCCTGCAAGCCCCAGGTGCCTACCCTTGATACACAGCCAAGTCCATTAGAAAATTTAACACAACTGCCTTTATCCCTCTATCCCCTGTCACATGAGCAAAAGCCAAAATTCCCATTTTCAGAGGTGAATGAGGATGCAGAAAGATTAAGGATTCTGCAGCTTGGAGGTATTTGGAGAGCATGCCATCCTGTTTGGGCACCAGAAGCAGATCACCTCAAAGTGCAACACCTGCTAATTCCCCTGCATGCTTCCTGACTGCTGCCTTATCTTCCTCACTCAGTGCCATGTCCAAGTCAAAGGCTGGGCACAGAGGTGTGGCCAGCAGGGTCACCTGGAGCGGTGGCAGTGCAGACAGGGTCACTCAAGGCGCTGTACAGGCCGTTGGCAGCGTCCTCAGCATCTCCAGCAAAGAGCAGGTGCCGCTCAGGGGGCTCACTGGCCAGCACCTGCAGCTCCTCCCACCTGCCAAGCAAGGCACAGGTCAGCTGCTCAGCCTCCCCCACAACGAATTAAGAGTCAAAACCAGCCCTGTGCAGCAAACAGAGAGTTGATGCAAAACCATGACACTCCTCAGTTTCCAAGATCCTGGCGTGTTTAGTCTCAGGCAGCAGCACAGCTCTACCAAGTGGAAAAGTTTTCTTCATCAGCTCTGGTGCTCCTTCTACATCAGCCACCAAGTCAGTGTTCCCCCCATGCCTGTATTACCCTGAAAATTCTTTTTTGTCATGGTTCAAGAATGGTATTCCCCAATTTAGTGTTCTCACTGAAACCAGGCTTCCCTTCCTTCCCCTCTCATCTCCAGCTGGAAACATGAAAGGCAAAAATAATTCATGCACTGAGATAAGAACAATTTACTGAGAACAGAAATGAAATGAGAAATCAAGCAGTAACAGCAGCAATAAAAATATGAATAACAAAAGATATAAGACAAAATCAATTTACTTGGAAAGTTTGTCTCAACACTGACTGTTTGTCCATGACACTTTCTCCCCTCCTTGGAAGGAAGGAATGCCCTTCCTCTCAGAAGGGAGAAAGTCCCTTTCCCCCACCCCTGGCAATGATAAAGTGGTATGGATTATCTCCTAGATACACCCACAGCTACAGAAAAAAAAAATCAACCCTTCTCTGGCAAAAACTAAGACACCTTTTCTCTTTTCAAAACTTTTATCTAGCCTGAGATGACCCCTCACTTACCAGGACCGGCCATTTGGCTAGCTGGGTGTCTGCTTCCCACTCTGGAAAGTTTCCTACCTTGGAAACTTGATTCCCACAGCAAAAACTGTGATGTGTCTCTCCTTCACCTGCATTGCAGGCATTGCAGTGCTGCCCTGGGACTTTCCATCTGAAATGATGATCAGGACTTCAGGGACACTTGAGTTTCTGCCACCGGGGAAACCCTTGTGGAGAATGTACTTCAGAGCCTGACCTGTCTCTGTGCTCCCACCTCTAGAAAGCAGGGAGACAGAAAAGAAGAAATCAAAATTCCTCCCCTGCTACTGAATTTATCATTTGGGTTGCAAATTTTTACCCTCTGGTGTGACAGTGTTCACTGGGGTCTTACGATGAGGGAAGAGACGAGGATCTGACTCCATGTTTCAGAAGGCTTGATTTATTATTTTATGATATATATTATATTAAAACATACTAAAAGAATAGAAGAAAGGATTTCATCAGAAGGCTTGCTAAGAATAGAAAAAGAAAGAATGATAACAAAGGCTTGTGTCTCAGACAGAGTCCGAGCCAGCTGGCTGTGATTGGCCATTAATTAGAAACAACCACATGAGCCCAATCCCAGATGCACCTGTTGCATTCCACAGCAGGCAGATAATCATTGGTTACATTTTGTTCCTGAGGCCTCTCAGCTTCTCAGGAGAAAAAGTCCTAAGGAAAGGATTTTTCAGAAAATACCATGGCTACACTCTGGTAATGGGAAGTGTAGCCTATTTCTGCTTGTTGCCACACAACAGATCCATGGGGATGTCTAATCCTGTCATTCTTCTCATCTTCCTACCCACTGGTCCCATCTATTCACCCTTATGTCCCTCCTCTCCAACTCAGAATGGTCTCTACAGCAGAGTGTTTCTGCAATTGGTGCAGTAACCAGAACTCTTGGATATTTGAATTTTATTTCCATCTTCTACAAATGTCTCTACAGCTTCTGTTTTTCCATCTGAACATTGTGGTCATTCAGCTGCTGAAGGGGTGCCGGGTGTGGCCCTTTGTGACACAGGTGTGTTGTGTCAGTGATGTGGGACACTGTGGTGGCCCTTGTGACACAGCAGAGGACCGTGTCAGGGGTATCTAAGGGGCACAGAGCCCTGGGGATCCCATTCCTGTGAGAGCTGCTCTCTCAGGACGAAGCGGCTCCCGGGATCCCTGTGCCCCGACCACGCCAGATGAGGAGGAGGAGGAGGTGAAGCCCAACTCCCAGCCCCTTGCCCGGCTGGATGGATGGAAAACCAGCCCTCAGGGGGCAGTGGCTGGTGGCTGGGGGCGGGGGGCAGCTCAGGCCTGTCCCTGTAGGACACTGAGGAGGAGGGGGCCTTTGCCCACATGGACAAAGACTGGGAATATGACTCGGAGCAAGAGCTTTCCCCATGGAGAGACGTTACCAGACGGGAGCTCTGCCTCTGGGAAGAAATGACACTCCAAGAGTATTACCAACTACTGGAAGATATGATGGTCCAGGAAGTCTCCCCACGGAGAGCTGTGAGGCATCAAGAGTTGTATCAGAGGTGTGAGTGTGGGAGAGGTGCAACTGTGAGAGTCCAGTGGGGAGATGGCCCACAGCAAGGGCTGTGGGGAGAAAGTGTGACAGTCCAGGAGTTGTACCAGTTGGGCACAGAGAATGAGACACACCAAGAGCTGTCCCAGCAAGAAGGGGAGGCACACCAGGAACCATCTCCTTTGGAAGAAGTGCAAGGCCACCCATTCCAATGGGAAGGAGACAAGAGAGACCCAGAGTTGTCCCAGGTGGGAGACAACAGGGACAAGGACCTATCACAAGGAAAAGACTACAATGTCCAGGAGCTGCCCCAATGGGAAGAAGATGGGAGCGACCAAAAGCTGCCCCAACAGGAAGGAAATGTCAGCAGCCAGGGGCTGTCCCATGGGGCAGAAGGCATCGATTACAGGATATGGGATGAGGATGCCCAGACTTGTGCCCAGGAGGGCCCCACCTCTCCCAGCAGTATGGGCACCGAGGTGGCAGGAGAGGCAGCCCCTGAGCTGCCCAGAGCCTCTTCTGCCTTGGGGAGTCCCACGGAGGATGAGCTGGCAGCTGCTCTGGCAGGAGCTGCTGAGGAGGAAGAGCCCCCCAAGGTGGAAAAGGCACCAGGTTCTCCTGCCCTCAGGGAGGAGGTGCCACCAGCAGCAGCAGCAGAGAACCCATGCAGCTCCCCAGAGTGCAGCCAGGCTGTGCTGGATTTAGCGAAGCGCATCAGCCGTGAGATCGTGGACAATGCTGTGCTCATGATCCAGGAATCTGGCTGGCAGCCAGAGGAACAGAGGGACCTGGAGCAAAGCTTGGATGCTGAACTAGAAGCAGGAATTGCAGGAGGAAGAGAGGAAGAGATCCCAATCTCTGCCCCACACACCCCCTGCTGCACCCCCAGCCCCTTGCTCAGCCCACTGGGAGCCTCCAGTGAGGAGCAGGTAGAGGCAGACAAGGGATCAGCCCTGGCAGAGCAGGAGCCTGAGGAGGGGGCCTTGGCTGGGGAGCTTGAGCATTCTCAGGGTGAAGATGAGGAACACACAGAGCTGTCCCAAGGAGAAATCAACAAATATCAAGAGGGGTCCCAAGGACAAGCCTCAAATGAGAAGGAGCTGTCCCTAGATGAAGACGGTAGCCATCAGGAAGGGTCCCAAGAAGAAGCCTGCCCTGAGCAGGAGCTGTCCCTAGAAGAAGCCAGTAGGTACCAGGATGTCTCCCAGGGGGGAGCCAGCACTGAGCAGGAACTGTCTCTGGAAGAAGCAGGTAGCCACCAAGAAGAGTCCCAAGAGGAAGCCAGCTTTGAGCAGGAGCTGGCCCTAGATGAAGCTGGTAGGTACCAGGAAGGGTCCCAAGAGGAAGCCAGCTTTGAGCAGGAGCTGGCCCTAGATGAAGCTGGTAGGTACCAGGAAGGGTCCCAAGAGGAAGACTACAGTGAGCAAGAGCTGGCCCAAGTAGAATCCAGAATCTACCAGGAAAGGTCCCAAGAAGAAGCCTGCCTTGAGCAGGAGCTGTCCCTGGAAGGAGCTGGTGGGTACCAGGATGTCTCCCAGGGGGGAGCCAGCACTGAGCAGGAGCTGTCCCCAGCAGAAATCAGTAGCTACCAGGAAGGGTCCCAAGGGGAAGCCAGCCCTGGGCAGGAGCTGTCCCTTGAAGAAACTGCTAGCAATCAGGAAGGGTCCCAAGGGGAAGCCAGAATTGAGCAGGAACTGTCTCTGGAAGAAGCAGGTAGGTACCAGGAAGGGTCCCAACAGGGAGCCAGCAGTGAGCAGGAGCTCTCTTTAGAAGAAGCCCAAAGCCAGCACGAGCTCTCTGACTGGGATGAATGCACTGGGGAAGAGCTGTCCCATGGGGATGTTGAAAACTACCAAGAAATTTCAGACTGGGAAGAAGGCACGGAGCAGGACCTGTCCTTAAAAGAAGCCCAAAGCCAGCATGAGCTCTCTGACTGGGATGAATACATCGAGGAAGAGCTGTCCCATGGGGATGTTGAAAACTACCAAGAAATTTCAGACTGGGAAGAAGGCACGGAGCAGGACCTCTCCTTACAAAAAGCTGAAAGCCACCACGAGCTCTCTGATTGGGATGAATACGTTGAGGAAGAGCTGTCCCATGGCGATGTTGAAAACTACCAAGAAATTTCAGACTGGGAAGAAGGCACAGAGCAAGGCACTGAGCAGAAGCTCCCCTTAGAAGAAGCCCAAAGCCACCACGAGCTCTCTGACTGGGATGAATGCATCGAGGAAGATGCACTGTCCCATGGGGATATCAGTAGTGACCATGAAATTTCAGACTGGGAAGAAGGCAAGGAGCAAGGCCTTTCCCAAGGACTAGTTGGTATCTCCCAGAATCTCTCTGACTGGGAAGAGCACAGTGAGCACGGGTTGGCCCATGGAGAGGTCAGCAGCTACCAAGAAGTGTCTGATTGGGAAGAGTCCATTGGCCAAAAGGCACCCAAGAGACGTCGCTCCTGCCTGTACCGGCTGCTGCGGGCGCTGTTCCCCTGCCTGGCCCCACGGCCCCAGGATTAGGGCTGGCTGGCAGCACCAGCCCGGGCCCTGCAGGGGCAGCTGGCCCTCAGCATGCCCCACCATGTCCTGGGACAGCTGCCTTTGCCCAGACACGGCCCTGCAGCTCCAGCAATCCCCAGCTGCTGTGGAGCATCCCAAGCTGGTCTCCCCAAGACAAATATCACCCATGTGGCCAGCCCCAAACCAGCCCCCATGGGGGACACTGGTGCTGTGTGACTCAGTGGTGAAGGCCACAGACTCATCAGGGTGGGGAGAGACCTTGAATGTCATCCAATCCCACCATCACCCTGGCACCACCATCACCCTGAAACCATGTCCCCAAGTGCCACAGCCAGATGATGCTGGAACACTCCCAAAGACAGAGACTCCACCACCTCCCTGAGGAACTCCTTGCAACCAATGCCTGACCACTCTGTCAGGGAAAAGTTGTTTCGAATATTTCATTGGGACCTCTCCTGGTGGAATCCAAGGAGATTTTCTCTCATCTGAAAGGATTACATGCTGATCCTTTGGGATTTTTTCCATGAGGAATGAGCACAGACAGGTGTTTTGCACACTGTGCATGACTCCATTGCACACTGCATGACTTTGCCAAACAATTCATCCAAAAGAGACAGAAGTTGGGTTTTCGAAATAGTAGCATTAGTAAAAAAGAAACCAACAAAAACAAAACAAAAAACCACCACCAAAACACAACAAAAAACTCACAAAAAGAATAGGAGTAGGACGAATAATAAGGGCACTTGGTGCTAAAGTCTAGTTGAGGTGTTAGGGCAAAGGTTGGACTCAATGATCTTAGAGGTCTCTTCCGACCTCATTATTCTGTGATTCCGTGATAATATGAAGAAGATTAAGAAGTAGTAGTAGTAAATTAGAAAATAATTAAGCATAAGAATAAGAACGAGAAAAAAAAAGAGTAAAAATAATAACAATAACAATGAGAATAAGAAAAAAATAAGAACAAGAATAGGAATAATAAAAGGATTAAGTATAAGAATAAGAAAAAGGAAAAAAAAAGGAATAAGAATGAGAAAAAGAATACAGATAGAAAAAGGAATAAGAATGATAATAAGAAAAAAAATAATAAGAAAAAGAATAGGAAAAGGAATAAGAATTTAAACAAGAAAAAGAAAACAAACAATAAGAAAGAGAATAAGAAGGAATAAGAAAAGGAATAAGGACAAGAATAAGTTGATGTAGAAGAAGAAATAGAAGTAAATACTAGGAAGAAGGAGAAGAACAATAGGGATGATAATAATAAGATGATGATGATGAAGATAAAATAATAGTAGTAGCAAAATATTATTATTATACCAAGTTAAATTATTACTATTATTATTATTATTATTATTATTATTATTATTATTATTATTATTATTATTATTATTATTATTATTATTATTATTATTATATCAAGTTATAGTCTTTTAATATCAAGTTAAAATACACATCTACATATCCTCTAGCATCACAGAATGGTTTAGTTTGGGAAGGACCTCAGAGATCATCTTGTTCCAACAGATTCTCTTCTGCTTTTTTTCTCCGTCTGAGACCTCTTTCCTATTTCTCTCTCTCTCGCATTTCTTGTCAATAAAATCCATGTTAAATAAAATCTGTATGTTGCCATCATATGGTCTCATTTGTATCTTCATTCCAGCAGAGGCATCTCTCCCTAAAACACATTCTCTGCCCAGCCTGTTCTCCAAAGCAGAGGCTCTCCAACCCTCTGAGGATCCCAGCTGCTCTCTCTGAACTCATTCTGACAGGCCCACATCCTCCTCATGCTGTGCCCCCAGACACGGCTGTAGTGCCCCAGGGGGGTCTCAAACAATGGACTGGAGAGCCACAATCACCTCCCCTGACCCGCTGCTCCTCACTCCTTTCATGCAGCCCAGCCCCAGGGTGGCTTTCTGGGCTGGCAGCACACATTGCTGACTCAGGCTCAGCTTCTCCTCCATCCACAGCCCAAGTGCTCCTGCTCAGCCCCTGCCCTGCCCTTCTTCCCACACGTGCCACAGACCTGGTGATAATAAAACCACTAGAGGAGAGTGAACATTTCCAGCTGTCTTTTAATTTGTCCAAGGGGTTGTGCCATAAATAATTTCCTGTAATTGCTTTTAAGGGCTGCTTTTATTGCTATCCAGAGCAATTCAGGGGAACCAAACCACAGGTGTCACTCCTTCCTTGGAGGATTCATGTTCTTTGTCTGCATTGATACAAACACACCTCATTTGCTTTCTGAACATGCATCCTTTGCCCTAGCACCTGGTTCCTGATTTGCTTGTTCTAGAAAAGCATTTCATCATGCCCAAGTGCACTGTTTTTCCATCTACCCTCTGATTTTCACAGAAACATTTTCATTCTGTACTTGCCAGGTCTCTTTGCTTTGAACTTCTTCCTCCTCTGCACTCCACCATTTCCAAGCATACTCAGTGACCATGTGTTCACAGCAAGTCCAAATTTGCCTTTTTCTGACCAGATGTCTGTGAGATGTTTGCCTGAGTGCTTTGCATGAGGAAAAACACACTGTGCAAAGTCAGTGTACTGACTAAATCTTGATGAACTCAGTACACTGTGCCCACGTGAGCCCTGAGGATTAGAAATAGTTAATAAAGAGCTCATTAAATTGCTTATTAATTTGCATTTGGAGCTTCACTGGGGTTTGACACAGTGGAAATGTGTTTGAGGCATTACTCCAATAAGGATTTTCTGAAGTACAAGGAGACCTGGACTTTGCCTGCTGTCTTTGTTCAGGAACAGCACTAAGTCTCCTGTAACCAGCTGCTGACTGATATGAAAGAAATTCATGTGAAATTTAGCTTGAGATTACCACTGAGTTTGGCTAGAACTGGCCAACGAATTCCAAAGCTATTTGGACAGCATTCACAGAGAGAGACCAGCAGTCTCCAAATAAATCACAAAAGCTTCACTTTAGTCTGGTGCTGCCTCCTTCCAAGTGCTGTCAGCTCTGGGCTGAAGTCAGGAAATGCCTCACTGGCCCAAGGCTCATCAGAAGCACATCAAGGAACATCTCAACCAAGATGTCAAACACCCTTTTTTTTTTTTTTCAGAAGCCAACTGGAACCCATCCTTAACTATTTTATCAACTTCAAAATGTCAGCTTTTCATTTAAACTGGATGAAATAGCCAGGCAAAAAGTAATTATTTCTGTTTGATCTGTCAGCATCCCTCTGTTGTCATCAAGGAAATGCAGTGCCAGCCAGCAAATGCTGCTTCACTTTCTCTGCTCTCACAGACTTTCAACAACAACCAGAGAGGGGGAATGCATCTTTGTTTTCTCTAAGTTTCTCCTGTAACAGTACACAAGAGGCTTTCCTGATTGCTAAACTCATCAAAAGAAATACAACAAAATCCAGCCAGCTGATCTTGCTTGAAAAATGCAAAACTGATCACATTTGCTTGCAATATGTGCATCATCCTGAGAGCAGCAGATATCCATGGGAAATGTTGATCTAACCCTACTTAGTCCTAAGGCAGATCAGCTAAAAGAGTAGACATCCAGGGGCCTTACCAATACCTCATCTATCATCAAAACAAGTGCTATTTTGGGGTGATTGTCAGATCCTCAGTAGATCCAAATGTGTTTCTCCAAGATGGAAAGTTTGGGTTTTGAGAGGCTCTACGGACAGCTCTTCTTTGGACTTCTGGCTCCATTTCCTGGGGTCATGGGAAGACATCCAAGTCTTAACATTTAGGAAGAAAAAAGGCTTCCATCTGAAAACCTGATCCTCTTGAATTCAGCAAGCACACATAGATATCTACAGAGCAGCAGTTCATCACTGACTCCCAGGACAAAGGAAATTGTAACCACCAAAAAATGAAGCAGCACACTGTGCTGCCTTAGCTCAGCCATGAGGGAACAACATGCTTGTTTTTCCATGGAGGATGCAACCCACTGCCTGGCTCAAATAGACAGAAAGAGCTGGAAAACTCTCTATTTACCATGTTATAATAGGACACTGAAAACTTTGTCTCCTATTAACTTTCACTAAGAAAGATCAGGTTTCACATTTTTAGTGGATTGTGGATCATGGAGCACAGTGTTCATTCACCTCCCTCCCTGGGGACATCACACTGGTGTAAGCACAGCAGAAGCAGAGATTTCTAAAACTCAGAAAAAAACCCCTCAATCCAGAGATTGAGCCCAGAAAAAGAGAAGAGCTGTAAAATAAGCTGACCTGAACACAGTCCTCTTGATTCTCTCTTTCACTTCTTGTTTGGTTAGATAAGAATCCAGTGGGAATTCAAGGTGGGGAGTTGAGCTAAACTGTATCATTCCCACACGGACCTAAAAGAAAAGGTTATGGAAGGTTATGAAAGGTGTCTGTGCAAGTTTTACTCTTTTGATCAGTTTACAAACTTGGGAAGACTAAATTGTATGAAGGCAAACTATGTTTTTGATGTTGAGCCACAAGCAGTCTCAATGAACTTAGAAATAGAGCAGGAACTCCAGTATTATTTATACAGACTATAAACAAGGCAAAAAAGTTTATCTGGAAACAACAGCAGCCTCTGCTGCAGTCAGAGGCAGCTCAGGCTCTATATTAATCCACTCAGAGCAGCTCACAGCCTCAGGGGCAGTAAGTTTATAAATAACACCTCTACACCAACCCATCTATACGCTGGGTAGGCAACCTTTCCATCCCTGAGAGTAGCTCCCTCTGGCACTGAGCACAGCAGGCAACACAAACCAATACTTTTTCTAATAGTTCCTCTAAAACCTTTTCCTCTAGTTGAAAATGCAAATGGACTAAATGGTCTGTACAGGGCAATACATCCAGAATACTTCACTGAAGCCTTACAAGAAGTATTATGGAATGTGACAATTTCAAACGTGAAAAGACTTCCAATTTTCAGTCCAATCTATGTGGGATTAAGTGAAAGACTAGAGGAAAGATGGCATTTAAAAAAATAAAACACACCACCAAATCTGCAAATATTAAATATTCACTGACACAATCTTCCCAAATACCTGACATTTATTTGGAAAGGCTCTGGCATGGAATTAAGTCCAGCAACCATCCCAGCCTGCTCCAAGGTCCTCAGCTGAGGCAGTGTTGTGGGACTGATGCACACCTGGAACTGCTGCCAGTCTGGCTTAAGTCCCCTCAGACAAAGCCCAGGATGTTTCATTCATGCCCAGAGGTGCCTCAAGGCTGACTGCAGGGAGCAAGGCCTGAAACCATGGCAGCACAGCACCCATCTCCTTCTGGGGGAAGCAGAGCAAGCAAACTACATCATTTACATCTGGACAGAAAGGTGGCTAACTTCCCAGACATTAATTCTGCAGCTTTCCAAGGAAAAGCAAGAGAAAGAACCAACTAATTGATGAGCTTCCAAACCAAAATAAAATCAGTAAAAAAAAAACCCAAATCATAATCCTTAACCTGAAGGATTATGTATTTTCTCAAATTCCAAAGGAACTGCTTAAAATCTGAAGAGTCAAGAAGCATCCTCCAATCCCACTGCTTCACAAACCACATCTTTCTGATAAAAATAAATACTCTGCCCCCATGGCAAGTTGAATTTTGCAATTTCAGTCAGCACGTTACCACTGGCCTTTAGACACACTGCCAAGCTGTTTGAAAATTAGAGGAGATATTCCTGACACTCACTCTGTCTGGATGGATGTCCAAGGCATCACAGAGCTTGCCTGCAAAGTGCTTGGACCTTTCAAAGCTTCCTTTGCCAATGCTGTAGGAGCCATCCAGGAGGAAAAGGACATCTAATGAGGCAGAGCACTGCATCACTAGGAGAAAAAATATACACACTGTGAAACTGCACTTTGTTAGCCCTGCTCTGGAAGCAGGCAGCCAAGAGCTGAAAATCCAGACAAATGGCAGAGGATGGACCGGGGCAGCCAGTGCTCACAACACAAAGCCCAGATGAGCCCTGCTCTGGCCTGCAGCAGCTCCAGCCCAGCTCAGTCTGCCAGACTCAGCTCAGCCAGGTGTCAGTGGCAGCACAGAGCAGCCAGTGCAGTGAAGAATCAGCAATACAGGGAGGGCACAGAGGAGGGGTGAGCAGCAGGGAAAGGGAGCCCTGCCCAGTGGCACCTGCAGGCTCTCCCAGAGCAAGGCAGACATAAATCCAGGAGGCATTTACAAAGTCCCACAGAGCCCAGTGTGTTTCATCTGCAGCACATTTTTCAAAACAGGCTCTTATTTTCCTAGACACAAATTCACTGAACAGCTCCCAGACACTGACAGAAAGACTTTTCATGAAAATCTGCCTTTTATTTCCTCTTCAGAGATGTGTCTTTGTATCATCCCTGCCTGCAAGAACATAACTGCTCCCAAGCTGAAGTTTCTGAGGTGCTTTTGCTGCAGTGGAAGCCCACAATTTCACTGACATTCACATTTAATTTCCATTCACTGAAATAATAAATGGCAGATTGTAGACTATGAAGAATCATTTTCAAAGCATTTAAAGGGAAATTTTAAAGTCTCCTCTGCAGCATTTGCCAGAATCAACTTCAAGAGAAAAAGAATCCAGAAGCTCAATAGAGATCAAGCACACTGACCCCTTAAGAGCTGTTTTGGCCAGTGATGTTACTCTACCCCCATTATTATAATCTTTTTATTGTCACTACTTTTTCCAAATCCTTCCTGCTAGCCAAAACCTGAATTTTTCATTAGGGTTTTCTAATACCAGATTACAGGGATTGAAAGTTGTGAGGCATTCCCTTCTGGGTTACTGGCCCTCCTAAGGGGGCACCCAGCCTTGCCCTGGGGCTCTGTGCTGAGGACAAGCTGAAGCAGAGCCTCCCTGCCAGCCCTGTCCTGGCTTGCCAGCCTTGCCCTGGGAGCTGGGCTGAGCCTGGAGCTGCAACAGGGCTCTTACCCCTGCCTGAGCACGCACAGAGAAAAGTGCAGAGCCCCCAGATTGGGCTGAGCATGGAAGAACACCCCTCAGGGGGCTCTGCAGCTGAGCTCTTCCACAGGGACTGGTGAGCAGGATGCCTGCAGCCCAGCAAGGGACTCCTGGGGATGTGCAGCAGGGAGAAACACCCAAACACCCATTCCTGGATGGAAAGTCTGAGCTGAACACATGGTGCTGCAGGGTAGAACTGGAGGGCATGCCTGGCATAGGAATGAATGCTCTCTATCCCTTGACAGACAATAGAAAAAATGGTGATCAGGTGTCAGGACCCAGGACATCCCTCTGGCTGTCCAGGATGGCCAAGACCCCTGCCAGGGGTCTCAGAGACCCTGGCACAGAGCCCAGAATGCCTGTGGTTTTGATTATGACCCATGGAGCAAGTTACCAACCTTAGATGAAGATCTGCAAGCCATGACAAATTAAGTAGAATGATAGTGAATTATCACAAGGTGAAAAAGTGGATTTTGGGGGTTTTAGAATGGGGATTCAGGGGGCAAGATGGAGAGATCTGGGCATGTCCTGCCTTTCTCCTTCTTTTTCTTGGCCTCCATCTTCTGCTGTGATGTTGGCACTTTTAGATTGGTTTAGAGTAGAAGCTCACTGTCTAACATGGGTGATAGGTATTGGAAAGTAATTGTGAACGTTGTACAGGTAGTTTTTAGTATAAAGACATAACACCACCCCAGGGGCAGGCAGAGTGCCTGGAACTGTCCTGCTGGACAGACCTCAGCAGGGCAGAGAAGGAATTTTATAGATAAGATACAAGAAACAACCTTGAGACCGAGAAATGAAGAGCCCTGACTCCTCTTCAAGCACTGGGCTGGGAAAAGAGACTTTCCAACTTTTCTTGGGATCACTCTGAGCAGCTAGAGACCCCAACAATCAGGAGAGAATTCAAAACAGAGTTTATCAGTAACTGATTGCCAGTACAACAAGGGAGCTGCAGGTGAACGTGGGCCAGCCAGAGCCCCATCAGCCCTGCTCCCAGCAAGCTGGCTGTGCTGGCTTTACAGCCCCAAAAAACACCCACGTGGGAGGTCTGATCAAGGCTGTAATTAAACACAGCTCTGCAAATCAGGATTGCTTGGCTCTGAAGAACTGACAGAAACACCATGCAATTGGCAAATAGCCAATTTGGGGAAAACCAGAGTGGATCACATCCCAGGAGAGCTAACACCAATGAGGGAGAAAGCCAGGCTAGGGTAGAGGCAGCCACAGTGCTGTGACTGCCAGAGCACTGCTGGGGACTTTACAGGCTGAAGAGGGGCCAATAAATGTAATAACTACAACAACAAAAAACCTTAAAAACGCCAAAACAAAACACACCAAAACAACCAAAGAAAGAGGAAACTCAGAAATATAAAATGGTCTATAAAACAAACTTACACTGGCCAGCAGCTGAGATCTTGCCAATCATCTCCTGGCCAACATGGATTTGTTGTATACCCAATGCCAGCAAAGCTGTGGGATCAAACAGACAACCATCCATGAACAAGACAATCCTATAACAGCAAAAATGCTGGTTTGCTGTATAGGTTTCACAGCTACAAAACATAATTTGGTGACACAGCAGTGTATCTATGTCAGGAAACTCCTTCTGGCAGGGACACAGAGAGCACAAAAAATGACAAGGACATGACTCCAGCACACAGGACAGTCTCTCTGCTCACTGCATGCAGGGACAGGGCAAGAATGAGAGCTAGGCCAGCTTTAGGCTTCTTTACAGCCATATTTACAGCCATAAACACTGGATAGATTTATGCACTTTTAATATAACATCAGCTTTTCCCACACCAGTTAGACACTTTACATACAGATCAGTCATGTGTTCAAATTCTCAGAAAAGCTGTTTCTCCAGGTATTATTTTCTCCCCTTTTGTGTGAGACTATGGTTCAGAAGTTTATCCCTAAACCTCCTGGAGAGGCACTCACTTGGCCCTCATTCCTCAGTGAAGAACTCCAGCTGGAGATAGAGAAGCACCCGAGACAAAAACCAGTGATGCAAATGGCAGCTTTAAACATACCTTGGGAAAGCAGGAAAATGCAGATGGACTCAAATGACAAGAGGTTCATGGTGACAAATCTGGAAGGAAAAAAAAAAAAACCAAAAAGAAACAAAGAGGAGAGGAATAGAAATCCAATTCCCAAAGCCAGATTCTTTACCTGCAGCTAATCATCTTCTTCCTGGGTGTCTCAGGTGATGAGCTCAGAAACATTTCATCTGGGGGGCAAGTAACTCCTACCCTGGGGAGAATGGTGGGGAACAGATAGAAGGGAAAAACATGAAAATGAAAGAATAATAGAAAAGGAAATCTCTCAACATACTCCTCTCTTTTCCCATCCCATCTGGAGAGATCAGCCCTGGTGGGGGGAGGGAGGGAGGGAGGGAGGGAGGGAGGGAGGGAGAGCCAGCCCTGCCTGCCCTCCTCTCCATGCCCACGCAGCCCTGCCCTGCCCTGCCCTCTCCTGTGCCCCTCCCTTTCTCAGCTGAGTCCCACCAGGGCACTGTGTGCCTGGGGAAGCCGGTGGAGAGCCCAAGAGAGCTGCACGGGGCTTTCACTGAGCACAGTCCGAGCCACATCCCCCCAAGCCCCCCGTCAGCTCTGGCTGGGACGGCCCCGTTCGGGAGCCCAGCCCAGGGACCCGTCCCTCGAGCAACGCTGCTGCCCTTCTCCATCCCCATCCCCGTCCCCTTCCCATCCCATCCCATCCCATCCCCATCCCCGTCCCCAACAACACTCAACCCCAGGCTCTTTCATGCCTCTGTTTTACAAGGACTGGCTTTCTGGGGAGATGTTTTTATGCATAACAAACTCCAGCAAACTCAATTTTCTGCTCATTTTTCCTTTGAAATCAGCGAGGCTGCCATCACATTGTAGGTAGATTTCAGTGACACTTTCAAGCATGCCCAGATTTAGACCAAATGTATCTGGTAGAGCTCTTGGCTTTCTATTTCAAACATGGATATTTATTTTTTCTCCAGATTAAAAGCACTCACTAGACCAGATTCCTGCTGGGTCTCTGCCCCTGTCATTGCACAAGCAGATTTTCTTTATGTAGCTAAAGACAAGTAAGTGTGCTTCTTGATAACCAGCTCTATTAGCTGTTTTTCCAGAAAATGGATGGATTTTTCTCAGGAAATACTTGTCTCTGCAGCAAATTATATATCCCTCACATGAGACAAGGCAAGATACCTAAAGCAGGCCACGCTCAGTTACCTGCACAGGTACAAGATGAAGAGAGGATTAAGAAATCCCCTCCGGCATCACCCCACCAGGGATTACAGACACAATCACCCTGTCCTGCAGTGCCAGGTGCACCAAGCATCCCCCTTCAGCAGACTGGACAGATCCCAGGCTTGGCTAAGTAAAGGGAGATCAACACAAAACATGACTTCACTGGGAAAGCCCCACTGTGTGTCCCCCAGGAGCTTCAAGCCCTGCACATTCCACAGAGGAAAGGTCATTCTTCTGCCATGCCTCAAGGACATTCTTCCTAGGAGCTATTTCCAGGGTGCACATCACCCAGAGCTGGACAGGCCTCTGCCTGCAGCCAGATGTGACAGGTGCTGGGGATTTCACATTGTTTTCACACAAAACATCGAAAGGTCAAGACACTTCGCCAACTTCGTTTTATCTTGGGTTTAAATCAACTAACCTGCAGGATGAATTCTTCGCCCATTAGCCCTGCCAGACTCTCAGCAACAGGAATTGAAAGAAAGCTTCATCATCACCTGCTGCTCATCAGCATTAGCCCAGGATTAGCAGCAGCAACCTTAGCAGCTTTGCTGGGGGGTTGGGGTGGTGAGTGAAGGACATTTTAATTTTATCGTCTCAGCCATTAAGATAGGGAATTTTAACAATGTCTACCTCAATAACGAGTCAAAAATATATATAATGAATATGATGGCAGCTTACTCAAAGCTAAGTAAGATTGTGACCATGTGTAGTGTGTTTGGAGGAGTGACACCAGAGATGGGAAAGGGAGGTAAAGGGAAGAAAAGCTCCTCTTGACAAGTACCTTGCCATTGTGTCTTTCAACATTGCAAAATACCACTCATTTTAATCAGGGAGGAAGCAGGAAACACTGCATATTCCTTAAAACATATTCTTAACAAGCCAAGCAACCTCCTGTCAGTGCTGAGGAATGGCCCCAGCTTGCTGAGGAGAGCTCACTGCCCCGTGCTCATCTGATATTTAGATGTAGGGAGGGAGGGAACCAATCTTCCTGTCTCCTTTTTCAGTCTCTCTCAGCTTGTTTTCCATAAATAAATTTTACTTTTTTCTTCTTGCCAATGTTAGGAGGCAGTAAGCAACTTCTGTTAGGAGCCCCAGACATCCCCTCTGCCCAGCCCCAGGCGTTGATTGGGGGCAGCTCACAGTGGGATCTGAAACTGAAGGGCGAGGAGGAAGACAACAGAGGAAATGTTTAACTTCTCCTTAAAACAAGTATCACAAATTTCAGTCTAAAAGTTTTGACAATGTTTTTCTCCAAGGGATAAACAGGGTTAAATTTCTAGAAGACACTCTGCAAAACCAGTTTATTTATTCTCCTCCACCCAGTTCTGCAGCGAGGGAGTTTTGAGAGGCTCTTTCCCCCTGTAGAGCAAAGACTCCTGTCCATAAAGAGATCTTGATCTTGCAGCACTGCTTACATGGAGTACTGTCAAAATCAGCATGCTGTAGATCAGATCCTGTACGACCCATGAGTTACAGAATAAAAGGCACTTTTCTGACCTGAGAGCTTTTGCTAAACTTACTGTGCAGTTTATTCTGACAGAAGTGCTTATGCTACTGACTTTGCCCGTGGCTAGAGCACACACTGAAGATGACATGGTTGATACCCCAACACACGGATGAGAAGTGGGCCAGAACGCACTGCCTGTCCAGCACAGCCCTTGCTCAATAAATGGGAAAATCTGATTGCGCGGACAATTTATCTCACACTGACGCCTCATCTTTACCGTGCAAAATAAACAAAGAGGCTACTCTCATTCCTTTCATGAAGCATCCAGACACATTAAAGGTATCAGTCTTTCCTTGATTATTAACTCGTGATCAATTTGTTACCGTGTCTTTTGCAGAAAGACGTCTATTACAGACATGAGACACAACCTGCTGGAAAGCCAGCCCTGGCAGGCTCAGCTCTTTCCTCTGGCCACACCCCAAAAGTGCTAGAAACAAAGTAATTAAAGCACGAGAGCACGGGCTGAGTCTGGTTTCCTGGGTGGTGTGGATTATTTTTATTTTACTAACACCCTGTTTATTTATGGACGAGACTCGCGCCGTGTTCCTGCCGAGCTGCGGCAATCCCCGCACGGAGCTCGGCGTTCCCTGCGGGGGGACCAGAGGCACAGCGGCCGGGACAGGACCTGGGCTGCGGAACGGCCCTTTCGGTGCCTCCTGTCCCTCCTCCCTGCCCCGGGCTGCGCAGGGGCTCGGAGCCGGCCCCGCATCCCCGCGCACCCCGCCCACGGGACAGCAGGGTGTCCCCGGCAGGACCGCCCGGCCCGCTGGGAACCAGCCCCAGCCCACCCCAGCAGGGCTCTCCTGGCCCCCATCGCCGCCCCGGGAAGGCTCTCCCGGGCCCCATCGCCCCCGTCCCGCCGGGCTGCGGAGGCAGCGGCCCGGAGCAGCAGCAGGAGCCGGACAGAGGCTGCCCCCGAACCCCGCCGCACGCCCGGCTCCGCTGAGCGAGCAAACCCCTGCACCTCCGAGCCCCACTCGGCCCCTACCCTCCCAGCCGAGGTTTAGGATGTTCTCGGTTTCAAAGGGTGGGAACAAAGCTCTCCGAGCCGCACTTTACCTGTTCTGGCAGACTGCGCGGCCCCGGTGCACCTGCGGGGTTGTGAGCAGCCTTCTCCCCACCTGGATTTACACCGTGCCCGGCTGTGCCAGCCTCTCCTCCACATCCACCACAGCCTGAACCTAGAACTACGAACTGGGGGGTGGGGAAACAACGCCAGGAACACCCACATTGCTGTAGGTTACATTTAGGAGGAACATCGGTGTATCCGCTCCTCCGATAGGCTCGGGACAGCCCAAACTGTCAGCAGCCCTGGAGCACAGCCAGCAGGCCTGGCAGCAGCACCGAGCAGAACAGACACGCAGTCACCCTGCTCACAGCACTCCAAAGGAGCTTCATTAGCAATCAGGCTTTTTAAATGTTTTTTCTAATGCTTGCTTTTCCACAGAAAACTACTCCCGACCTGTGAGGAGAAGTACCATATTCACACCTACTACGCCTGGAGGAATGATGTAAGGGACCCGTTTTAAAAATTATGTTTTGTTATTATGCTATTATTATTATTATTCTGTGCCAGTACTAGCAGTTGCACAGAACTGAACTCTTTCAGTCAAAGAAGAGCTTGCACACCTCTTCCCACACAAAACCTAAACAACGATCAATAATTTTTGAATTGTACAGGCAAAACACACCCTTGTGTCTACCTCACAGTATGCAGTTAGGAACACACCAACTGCTAAATAATAAATAATTGCAGCCAAACCCAGTAAGCAAAGTATACTCAAGTTCCTCCAACAGTGCTTCATAAATTAAAATTATAAGGATAAAAAAAGCCTTGTTGCTTTGCAGTGCTAGGTAATTTTTATTAATTTCCTATTACTTCCCTTTCAAAAGTGCTGTTATTCTAGATTTCCAGTTCACTTTTGAGGGAGGATGTGGACAAGTGAACAAGAGGTGTGGGAGTACTAAATCATCAGTGAGGTGCTTTGCATGAGAGCAAATCCTTGTGCAAGTCACTCTGCTCCCAGGGAGTCAAAGGACACTTGACAAAGCCACCGTCTTGGTTCAGAATCAGGGGCACGAACAGAACTCCAGAAATTCAAGTGCAAGCATTCATCTAATTATTAGTTACTGCAAGAATATGATGCAACAAAAACTAAGAGGCAGGAAAAAAAATCGAGGCAATCTGAGTGTAATAAAACGTTAAGTCAAAGGAAAATATTTTTCAACAATTTTAATCTCAAGATTTTTCCAATCTGCAAAAGCCCAAACTTGAAGTATGTGTTGTAAGTGGACAAAAAGGCTGACCCTGCAGTTTCAATCAGCAAATGTCTACTGTGTTCCACAAAAAGTAATCTGACATTCCTGAATTAGTCAGAAATGACTGCTAATCTCTTAATACTAAAATACTGATAATCTCTTAACAATTTGATTCAGTATTTTTGTCATAGCTGAGACTAGGTCTTTTTTATTATGATGTGAAAACTTGATGGGGTAGAAATCCTGATGATGTAGCTACACAAAAAACAGCTTCAATACAATTCACTTCAAAATAACACTCACAGATGCATATTATACAGCATAAGTGTAAAAAAGGAACTGTGCACATTAAAGTGTTTACTGATTTTAGAGAGAACTATCTGTATGCAGTCCAAGACAACATGCAACCTTTAATGATACTGAAATCAAGGTTATGAAGAAAAATGGTGGTCTAACTTCAGACCAGAAATTAGGCTGAAATACCAGTAATTAAAGAAGATACAGAGTTTTTCAAGTGATATAAATGGTACCAAAGTTAAGTGAGCCTTACAATTACAATCATTCCAAATGCAAGTCTGCAGAACAGACTCACAATGTAATGGCCATTCCATAAACTTCTGTGCATTCAACAAGAAAATACAAGCAAAATGTTTAGTAGCACATGGTGGCATAAAACAAGAACAGAACAGAAATTTTAGCTTGCAGGTTTGCAATCCTCCAAGTTACATACTTGTGTCACAGTAACAACCAAGCATACAGATAAATGCAGGTACTTAGCACAGTTTCTACAAAGTGACCCTCATTTTTTAAGCTGATGCTCTTGATCTTCTAAAAAAGGAACTGCAGCAACTTGGTGGACACAAAAATGAAATGGTGCATGTCAGAGACTTAGTGGTTCAACAGATTTTTCATATCAGTGAATCCATCTGGATTCCCAAACTTGTTTAAAAGGAAGAGTAGGACTTGTTTATGCTTTTCAAGCTGTGGAATAAGCAGAAAGAGTTAGAAGTATACAATTCTGGGGTTTTTTTAATTGCTGATTTCAGATCAGGGTAGATGCTAATAGACAACTCAGCTAAATACCATATTAATTCAATAAATAGATTTAGTTCCTTTCTGTTATAAAGTCTTCTGGAAGGGGAAA
Source organism: Molothrus ater (assembly GCF_012460135.2). Classification (NCBI taxonomy): domain Eukaryota; kingdom Metazoa; phylum Chordata; class Aves; order Passeriformes; family Icteridae; genus Molothrus; species Molothrus ater. The sequence continues at coordinate 27,879,315 of NC_050485.2, read as the reverse complement.
AAGCCAACAGAACTGTAGCTGACTTCCCCTTGTCCATGTATAAGTCCCTCCCCCCCCTTTTTTTTTCCTGAAGCAGCTTCCTCAAACCAAATTGATTAAATACTCAAATTAAGACTGAGATCACCATCTTAAATTAGGTAAGAGAGAAAAGTGCCACTCCTGAGACTTCAAACACTTGAAAAATGAAGTAAGAGCTGTCTGTGGGGCAAAGTACAGCCTAATGAAGTCTGTGTGCTCTAAACACCGTCCTCCCTCAGCTTCAGGGTGCTCTAATTATTACCATATATAAAAAACCTGAGAACAAGTGTCAGGATACATTTCACTAAACTTCCATGTTTCAGTAGCTATTATTCCCCCTACTCCCATTTGCTTCCTACACAGGGTTTCTTTTGAATTCTGGAAACATAAAAAAGGAAGTATTGCTTGGAGTAAATCTTACTTGCACTTTTAATTCTTTGCAGCAGCAGCTGATCTCACCTTCATTACCTACAAAAACCAGAGTGAATGAGAAAAGTACACACATACACATTCCTTCCCTAATTTAAGAGGTGACATGTGGCATTGTCCAAGATTTTTAGAAGGAAAAGTCATTTAGCCACCCCGTGTGCTTACAAGCTCTTCAGAATAAGCAAACTGAAGTAATCAAGCCAAAGTATGTACCTTGATGTTCACTGTGTGAGTTTTTAGCACTGCAGGATGTGACCAAACCCTCCTTTAGCAGTTTGTCAGCTACATTCACATAACCATTGTCCAAGTGCTTCTCCACTGTTACTAAATTAACATTTCCATTAATCCCTTTCACTGTAATTGTGACATGTTGCTTCAATAACAGTTTTTTCAACGTGTCAAGCACTAATGGAGACCACTCAGCTTTCTCTATTCCTGTGGAAAAAGGAAAATCAAGTCTGTTATATAAATAATTCCTTTAAGATATAACTTGAATCATACATATATGCTTTGGAAAATATGATGCTAAATTTTCCTAATATAAATAGCTGAAATTCTAGAGATAATGAACTAAAACCATACTTTCTAAACCAGCTTTTACTGTACTTACCAATATACTATTTCAGAAGATTGTCATGTTGTTTACCAGAATGAACGCTACTTCCAGAACAGGTAAAAAATAATAATGTTCAAGAAAACCAGTCAGAGGTTTTTGGGGTGTGGTTTTTTTGCTTATTTTGGGGTGGCTTTCTTACCTGCAAGTGAACATGTAATAGTCTGAAAAGGCAGCTTTAAATAGGAATCAGTGATCGGCAGCACCTTTGAAAGGGGTAAAGTTTCTGTGTTGCCATAGTCTCCATACAGAACTTTCACTGCAGACTGGGAAGCTTCCAGAACAACAGCTCTGTACCAATTGCCATTACCTGAAAAGTTTGGGACAAGAATGGTCACGTGTGAAGAATCATCTTATAAACACAGTTTATCCCAAGAACAAGAGACTGTAGAGTTTTAAAAGAATTTTTAAATGCTGTGGTAGGTATATTAGAGGCCAAATGACAAGAAGCACAATTAAGAGATCCATAAGCACTTTCAAGTTGGTGTTTTTCCTTTGTCTACAGCAAAAATGAAAGCTGTGTTTTACACTGGCCAAGGAAATGGAAGGACAAACGATTGTCTCACCTGAAAACTGAGCACAACAGGCTTCACCCAGTTTTGGTTGGAAGGGCTGCTTGTTGCAAGATCTACAATAGTCTTCCAGTGAAACCAGCTCCTTAAAGAGCTTCTTTTGACCTACAGGAAAAACCCCACATTCACTAACCACATCTGGGTACAGTGAAGAGCATACTGAAGGCCCTGCTCCCATCTTTGACATTTTTATACTTTCCTACTGCCCAAGATACATTTCTACATGGTTCAGTTCACTACACACAATTTTATTAACTAGCTTGCAACAGTGACTTCTTACTGGTATTAGGAACAATGAACACTTTTTCTTACCTTTATTTGGAAATGGTACAGCATAGAACAAGTCTGGGCTTACAACTTCAGTTACACAGACAGACATGGTTTCATCTACAGCCAATTCAATTGACTTCCAGTGCCCAAGTGAGGCTGCTAACAGAAATTGTAAGAAAATGCAGTGTTACCACTGTCCTCCAAACATACATATATCTTAAGGAACTGTTATTTTATTTGATATTTATAATAATTTTTTGAATTTCAGACACAACTACCTGCCTTCCCTTCAGGAAGACAAATCTAAATCAAGATAAATAATGCTTACTTTGCTGTTCATAAACTGTTGGCATATAAAAGGCGCTAAAGTAAAAAACAGCTCAGAAAAAAGAAAAGAAGACCTTGAAAAGCAAACATGAGAAAGTTTTAGTCATAGAAAACTTCTAATTCTCTGATTCCCACAGAGTCAAACAACATTCATTTAAGACACACAGATTTTTAACTTTCTTTTTTTGTCTGTAATGCCACCTGCAGGGCAGTTGGTGTTCAACTGTAAGAACTGACAATATACCCAAAACTATGCATTGATATTAATGGTAGTTAAACAAGAAAATAACAGTTAAAGGCTGGAATACTGAAAATTCTTGTTAAATCTAAAAATTAACATTCCTTTAATTACCTTTCTGGTCAACAGATGTGTTTGGAAAGTCATTTTTATCTTGTAGAACTTCCTTCACAACCAGTTTTTCTGAAGTTAGTATCTCATTGATAATTGTTGGACAATCTGTGGAATTATCAGTAAGCACTACACCTGCCCCATCCTCAGAAAGGGAAGTTACTGTGGCTTGAAGCTCTAAGCCTGAAGTGTACATATGAAATCTTCTTGTAGCTTCTGGATTCCACTTGCTGTTTCCAGGCTTTATACCTAGGAAGTAAGAAACTGTTAAAATATCTTCATTCATTAATATTGACTTTCCTCAACATTATAATTTCATTTAAAAATACTTTAAAAAATTTCTTTAGAGCATACCCTGAAATATCAAGGCTACTTTTACTACCCTAGGGAAACACATTGTCTTTCATCCTGTTAACTGCTCTACCTCTTCCTCCTTTTTTCTGAATGTCCACATTTTCTCAGGACTCCCAAGTTTCATCTTCTATATTTTATGATTCAGCCAAGTAAATCCTTTGCCTCAGCACAAACAACATTATTAAAACTGGTTTTGGATCAGTATAATCAGGCCTTTTTATCAAAGGAGCAGACAAAACCTAAGTGTTTTAAGGGTGGGTGGGCAGGGGAAGAGCACAAGACACTTGAACAAAATGAGGTTTCGAGCTTTTTCCTGTTTCCATGTTTTTCATTTTTAAACCAAGCAGGCTACACCAGAAAGAAAGAGAAGTTCTGCAGAATTTTGATTGCTGTGGAAAAGGAATTTGCAAAACACTGAGAAACAGCAATACAGTGCCAAACTCTTCAGGAGTCAAATGAAAGAGAACTGAAAGGCCAACTAGCTTCACTAAAACACATTAGCTCCATTGCCTGCAAAAGCTTTGAGAAATAAAGTTGCACAAAAGCACTTTTACTCCTAGGAAGGCAACAACCAAAAACCAGTAAGCATTACAGATGAAGCAAACTGAACAAGCTCCCTTTTGACCAATAAAGTAGTAAGCAAAGTCCATGCAGATCACTCCAGAGAACTGCTCAGAGAAGAGAAAGCAAACAAACAAACTCAAAAGAACAGAGTTCTGCACAGCATTCCCTGTCATCACCTCCTTCCCCCAAAGCAGCAAGTTTCTAAATGCAAGAGCTCTTGTAAGAGAAAATAAGATTCACCTGAGAGCCAGCATTTAATTGCTTGAAATGGAAGTTTTAGGAAAGAGGACGAGATCTGTCGGATGTTATCCCGTGGTACATGCTCAGTGTTCCCATAGTCCACAAAGCTCACTCGAACACTTCCATCTGAAGTGACATTTTGCACCACAGCACGGTACCAGTTACCATCCTCTAATTTAAAGATTAAAAAAAAAAATTAATAATTACTTCACACATTTGCTAAGTCTATCAGCTTTCACTTGTTAGTAAAGAAATACAATTCTCTGCTGTCCTCTACTAATGTGAACTGTCAGCTGATTTTTCATGTTCACCCTATAAAAACATAACTATTTTAGTCTGTTACTTGCCAGAGTAAAAAGCACAGCAAGGGTCTCCATTCTCAGGCTCAAAAACATCTGGTGGTGTTTTCTGACAGTATTCAGACAATGTTTTGTTAAGTGAGTTTAGAGCAAGTAACTCTGAAAATTAGAAAAAAAACAAAGATGAGATCAATGAAATGAGCTGACCTGAACTTTATCAATGCTGTTCACTCTACAGTTTACTCATAAATCTTCAAATGTACTCCTTGACTACATAAGCAAAGGAACAAACACCCCTCACTTTTTAAGAGCTGCCCCATATTTTTTGTTTGAATGCCTTTAGCTCCCTCTTCAGCCACTGAATTGTGTCACATTCTTTTTCTAGCATTTAAAATGCCAATGACTATCAGAAGTCTTTATACAGACTTCTGATAGAGAAACAAGATTACTTTTTAACTAATCCAACAGGAAGTAACATCCCAATAGCTGCATTTTCTCATTTTTGTGTTACAATTATTATATGTCTTTAAGTTTTTATAAATTATGAGAGCGTACTAGAAAAGAGCTCCTGTAAATACTGTCTTGGCACAGGGAACATGTCTCTTGCTTGCTTTTATTACCAGAATCACTAAATCATGAAGGGTGAAAAAGACCCTTCAAGATCATTTAGTCCAACCATCAACCCAGCACCACCACAGTCACCCCAAGTACCACATCCAGATGCCGCTTGCACACTTCCAGAGACAATGACTCTATCACCTTCCTGAACAACTTATTCCATGCCTGGCCACTATTCCAGTGGAAAAAAAATTAAGTTATCCTTTGGCTAGGTTATGGTAACTCTTTCACTTTCCTCTACTGCTTATCTTCAACATTTTCAGATTTCAATATCACGATCCAATTTCTTGGTCACTCCATTTGTATTCTTAGATTTAAACCTCAGAGCTTTGTGCTGTAAGCTTACGTGACACAGTAGTTCATTAGACCTATAATAAATAACAAACTAGGAAGCAAAGAAACTACCAGAAAGAATTAAGCTGAATAAACTTACCATGGCTGTTTGAAATCTGACAGTAGAATTCTCCAGGATTGTACACTGTACACACTATGACACTGAGTGTTTGGTTAAGAGTTAATTTAATCCACTTGCACATTCTTTTGTTTGTTGTGTCCTCTAGAGAGGACAGAAAAAAGCACAGAATGAAAAGAAATTAAAGTAACTTTTACAGGGAAAAAAACCCCCCATCCCGAATGCTCATTCACATCCTTGAATTTCTTGTTATAAACTGTCCAACAGACTAATTACCAGTGAGAGCCTCTTTGCAGAGTAAAACCAAGAGAAATATGCCAATTCTTTAATGTAATTCTTCATTATCAAAAAGAGCAAGCCATAGATAGCAGGGAAGAGTAATTACATACAGAAGTAAAGGCTAGCAGGCAACAGCCTGGGCAAGAGGGGCACTGGGGAACTTTGGTTCCTGGAAACAGGGTAGGGAGCATAGAAAAGGGAAACATCCATCACCAAGAGTACTGGAAACAATCTAAGGAGGAAGAGCAAAAAAGACTACTAGAAAGACTGGTGGCAGAAATTTGCAGTGAATATTATACTCAGGTACCTGAAAGAAACTTATTATTTCACACAAGTCGTAGAATACATCATGGGAACACTAAATCATGGCACTGGAGAACACACTCTGTTTAAAACCTGCATTCAATAGCTCTGGCTCAGTGATGGAAATGACAAAAAGGTGAGAGGTAACTAATAAACCAAGGAAGTACAAAACAGGCCCTTGATGAGGGACACAGATCAAAATGTGTTTAGATATAGCCAGGAAAGTTACTGTTTATTCTAATTTTTTCTAAGATCCTTACTCTTCTGAACAAAGACAAGGAATAATTGTGTCCTGGCTACAAGGCCTCTAATGAGAAAGATCAAAATTACTTGAACAGAGACTTGACAAAAAGTTTTCAGTACCAATGGATCAGAAGAGAATACATATGTTTGCCAGACACAGGATGGGAAAAAAAGGAACTTAGCATGCTTCATAAGAGAGAAGCCAGGAATCTTCCCCAAGATTTCAAAGAAATTTAATGTAACTTCAGCAAAAATCTCTTGGAAGCTTTGGTCACTAAATTCAAACAAGACAATTTAAGCATAAACTTGAAGCTTTATAAGCTACTACAGTCAAATTTTCAAGGACGAAGTATGTGGTCTATGTGTAAAATATAGGACAATGAAGATGACAATAGAGCAAACATTATTTGCACTAATGGATAAGGATGTAGGAATAACTAGGTAATAACCAGCCATAACCTACTTCAACTGGAAATTGCAAGACTTCTAACAAGAGTAAAGTACCAACTTCCAAAAGCAGGCAATAACAACTTTGTTAAGAGTGCACACTTGGACACACACACAGACACACAATTCTTTACAGTTAAGTTGCTGTGGATAAACTTTGGACTTGTGAGGGCTAGACTTGATGAGCCAGGCTGAAAAGCTCTCAGAGATAAGAGCTTGCATTCTCTGTACCCACTCTAGAGGAGGTGAACAATGCCAGGGCAGCAAGACATGTTCATACTCACCCTTGGCTTGCTCAACATCACTCCCTCTGGCTGCTGGTAAGGCCATGCTCAACTCCTCAGCTGCAAAGCCTCCCTCAAGGAGAAGGCTTGATACATTTATTACTGGAGTACCTGAGGCATCTGTAAGCTCCACCACGGATTTAGAATTCTCTTTATCCACTACTTTTACTGTCAACACTTTGTCTTTCACCAGTCTTTTCATGTAGCAAGTACCTTCGGAGGTCCATGCTCCGAAGGGTGGGTTTACACCTAAAAAGTCACATAGTGTGGAAAGGTTCTGAGGTCAGTCCAACTCTCACCAATGTGTGGACAGGTACAGCAACTGCAAGTACATTCTGAAATATCTGTCACATTTTGTAGATATGCCATGACAGTTAAGAATTCTGGAAATAATGCCTACCATCACCTCCATCCTTCCCCATGTTTCAATGTGAGATACTACAGGTGTGGTAGTTATGTAATAGCACTTGTTCTCCCCCTGTCTAGTTTGAAACTGCTAATCATTTACTTCATACCTGCCAGGCTACATCTTATGGCTTGAGCTGGCAAGTCCATCAAGCTTGGAATTATAGGTCGAAGTCTGGTCAGTGGAAGAGAGTCGGAATTACCATAATCCATATAGTCCACCAAAACAGTGTCTTCAGAAGCATAAGCTGTAACAGCAGCACGATACCAAAGGTTGTCTTCTAGAAAGGAAGAGAGATGTAATATCTGAGAGCAGAATGATTTGGTTTTTTGACAGACCAATATAAAAATACATCCATCTCAGTACAGCTCAGGACTACCAGGTGTTGGCTACAGTAGTATTTTGAGAAGCACAGAGCAGCAGCATTCCATATAATCCCATTTCTTCTGTGCTTCTTTTGGGGATCGAAATTTCAAAGATATACTTATTTCCAATCCTGGGGAAACAGTACTTAGCAACATAAAAACCCACAAACTTTCCATGATCTCTTAATAAGCTATTCTAAATAATCTGAATCCAATGTTAAGAGTTTTATCAATAAAGGGACATTTTAAAATTGGTACTTTACAGATACAATTTTTCAAATCACTACCTAGCATTACCCACAGCTAAAAATCAGAGATAAATAAACTCTATATAAAACCTTTCTAAACATAATTACAAAATGTATCTTTTGGGTAAGAAATTTAAGCGACATAACTTAGTATTTTCAGTCCATTTTTACCTGTGAACTGGGCACAGCACACGTTGCCAGCAGCAGGACGGAAAGATGGAGTACTGGGAATTTTGCCACAGTATTCATTAAGGGATGCTTCAAGCTCAGCAAGTTGACCTGATGTTAAAATACACAGGTTTTGGAACATAGCCTGTCTTGCAATTATTACAGAATAATTAAGCTCAAAGCCTGGAAGAACATCTTATAGTCTGCTGGAGATAATTTCAAATGTTTAACATTGATCAGAGTAGGGCTCTTCAATCATTAACATCCAAGAGAGTCCTCATGTGTGTCTGAGGAATCACAGCAGCAGTGAACAGACAGGGAAAACCAGGGATGGATTTTTTCAGCAAAGGGACAAAGCTGAAGCCAGTGCAAATTAAAAGCAAGCTAGTGGAGGCATGCCAAGAAGAAACCAAGGAAGACAGCTCTTCCAACAACAGGCAGATGAGGAGGGAGGCCACTTCTTCCCAAAGGACAGAGTACAGGTCACCCAGAATTAAAAGGCTGCACATGGACACAGAAGAAACATTCACCTTCCAGCCACTCTCTACCAAAGAGAAAAATGCCATACCAGGCCTTCTACATCCCACTTCCAACCCATCACTTACGGGCACTTTGCATTCGCTGACAAAAAAAGGTGTCTGGACTTTGAATGTGAGAAACCACACCAGAAAATTCTTCTCCAATACTTAAAGAGACAAACTTGGTAATTGAATTAACATTGTGAGAAGAGTCTTCATCTTCAGGTATTTTTTTTTCACCTCCCTTTGAATGGTTTTCTGATACTGCACATAAAAAAGAAAAAAGGTTGCCAATCAAAAGCTACCTGGCTTTGAAAATATAAACATACTGATATAGTTTATTATTTTTATTGATGCTTTGGACTTGGAAGGTTCCTGTCATATTATGAAATTAATGCTCACATAATAATCACTATACAAATGTTTTATACTGTTAAAATGTCTATGAGCTAATGTCAGCAGTGACCTGAAGCTCCATTAGCCAATATTTTTAACTTTGAGGTGATGCTAGTGAGCAGCTAGAACATCATGCAGTACAGGAGGAGCTAAAATTCCCAAGTTTAGTTTGGTTTGCTTGCTTACCTCTTGGAGAGTCTACTTTGGCATCACTTCCTGAAGTTAAATGAGACTTCATTTCTAAGGGAACTTTATTTAGGCAGTCTTCTAAAATATAGATCAAGAATAAATGATTTATCACACAAAATCAGCTAGTTTCCCTTCAGAACCATCCTCTGAGCCAGATCTATATTCCTATCACAAGGTGAGCATGTTCTACTTATTTGTTCAGCACTTAATGTTTAAAATGCAAAACAAAGGTAATTTCAGAGTAGCTCAACTACTTGAGTTTTCTGAGCACATTCACAGCTCCAAGACTGTCTGACTTCGTAAAATGAGAGAAGCAGTAAGAACCAACATTTACTTGCAATCACTAAAGACTGTGAGCTGAAAAACTGATTATTGCTTTTTAGACACAAGGATTCATAACTTACTTCATTATTTACAACAATGGGTATGTAATGATTTAGTCAAGATGTCTTTGTAAATCTTGGTTTCTCAGCTGAATGCATGAAGCAGCATTCCAAACTTTCAATACCATTATTTTCAAATTAAAACCTCAATACAGGTGTTTCAGCTGCTTATAAAGTCTGGAATGAATGCATGGAACATTTCAAGAATGCAATGACATTTATGTAATCTTCTCTCCAAAAGGTTAGCAGGTTACACATCACTTCACCACTAGTGTGCTGTGAAGCAACCAAATGTGAAATATGCCCAGCACAATCCTTAATCAGCTGAATTTACAGAGGACTAAAGTGAACCATCCTTTGAGAGACTGCACAGTATTACATGGAGATAAGCTTCCTGCACATGGGCAAGTTTAGCAAGCTAGGAGCATCAACCACCTCATCCCTGAATGTTCTGTGGGCTGCAGATCAATTAAATGAATATGGCCTTGGCACTCCATCGTTCTGTCTGCAGCCAGAGGAAAATGTAACAACGGTCTTCCACATGACAAAAGGTACACCTTGCATGTACTGATCTGCTTTGACAGCCAAACCCAGCTCAACTGAAAATCTGCATTCTGACTCCTCAAAGCTCTTGTGCTTGGCTTGGCTCTCACTGAAGCTTGCTAAGTTAGAAATATAAACATGCTTATAGAGTTCTCCAACTGGATACAGCAATATCCAATGACTGTTCTTTCTTTGGAATACTTAGTGAGCATGTATGAAATATAATGAAAGCTGGTAAAATCCTACATGGAACTAGAAATTGACACTAATTTTTAAAGAGTTAAAAATGTATGAGAAAGAAACAAAATAGTACCAAATTTTCATGCATCTATTAAAACAGAAAAATAAACAAGATGATCCAGAACACACTGAAGTTAATACAATTCTATTGGGAAAGTAACCTTACTAAAATTTAAGGTTATTAAGCTTAGCAAGGTATTTCAGGCATGACATTTTATGGAAAGGTGAAAAAGTAGAATTGAAAAAAAAAAAGAAGTCAAGGGAGAGAGGGAGAGGTTGGGGAAAGCAGCAAGAGGGAGGAGGGCAAAAGAAAAAAAACAGGTGTTATCTTTTACACGTGTTAGGGAGGGGTGTGAACATAAAAGCCTTAATTATGGTGAGTTATTTCACCCACACAACCAAGCACTCACCAGAATCTGGAAGTACAACATCTACAGCAAAACTCAACCTCACTTCCTCCTGCAATATATCACACCAGTTAGTGAACAGTGCCTTCCTTTGAGCTGAGATCATATGAGCACAGCAGATCCAGTCAAGACATAGTCAAAATTGCATGACATACCTTAAGATAAACTCCTGTCTTGGTTTTGCTATGACTTAAACTGTAATCAAAGAAAAATATGTCAGTTTGAAGAACCAAAGACTGACAAGTAGCATTAATAATACAATCTACTTGCAAATAGATAAAAAGCTGTGTTCATCGTATGTGATTTTTGCCAACCCTTATTCCTCATCCACTAAAATGCAGAATTACAAATCTGGTAATATGTAATAATGACAGGCATAAGATAATGCAGTACTAGCTTAAGAATAAGCAACATATTTTACTGTACTAGTGCCTTCCCATGGTCATTTTTGTTGTAGTGGGAGAGATTGTCTTTCTGTGAAGATTATTTGGCAGAACTTTTACAAACTTACTTCTGTTTAAGGGGATCACAAACTACTCTGTGTGCTGGCCAGTCTTTTTTCTGACAGTCTGCAGAGCAATAGTATGTTTGCAGACACTGTGAGCATCTGAGCTTTCCTAAAACAAAAAAAAAAAAAAACAAACCAAAAAAAAAGACAAGAGCAGTCTGAGTAAAACACGTATTGGAAGGAACAACAACTGTTTAAATAACTGCTCTACAAAACAGCTCCCCTGCAATTCTAAGCACATACAAATAGGTATTTGTGTTGACATACAGCTATCAGAGATTGCTGCCAAATTCCTTCTACATTTAAGGGAAAAAACCCACCACTTTTGATAAAGAAATGCTCTCTTCTGCTTGTCAGTTCTGTTACTCCAACTATGTTCTGAATAGAATATACTTGTGTCTGAGAGTTAAAAAATTCATCCATTTAAAGACATATTGAGCAAACCTGGTCTGGTTTCACTGATACATGTACTGTATGTCAAGGACAGCAGGCACTTACCAAACAGACCACAACGATGGCAAGTGCCCCCTTTAGGGGGTGGTACTAACAAACTCAAGAAACTCTTATCATAGCAAATAGAAAAAGCACTCTTAGAGGAACATTGCAATTTCTTTGGCTTCCCATTAATCCAATTAGAATGTGACACCTGTGGAAGAAAAACCTCAAGTCATTCTTACTGGAAAAAGCCTGCCCATTAGGGTAGAAATATTCTAATATACAAAAACATAACAACAAAAGGAGACAAAACTTTTAAGTTCTAGAAAGAGAAATACATGCTGATAACTCCTGCTACCTAGAAATGCTCAGAATACTTGGGGCAACTATAAAGTGAAATAACTCACAGTATTTTCTTTATCAGCTGCAGCTATGCAGTTCTCTCTACCAGTTTTGTCTTCCATAGAACTTCCTAGAAGCAGAAGTATTTGCAAAGGGATCTGATTAACAACACCAACACATGCCTATGTTATGGAATATTTGCAGGAAGAAACAAGGCCCTTGGCTACTCCTACTATTCTGCCAGCCCATTTGAGGGAATGGAGATGCTTGGACCTTGACACACTCTGGAAGTCACTTGTTTTCATTCTGATACCACATTTACTCAATCACGCAATCAGTGGTATTATTAAAACAACACTTTCACCTTCTGTGCTTATCACTCAATACTGAGAAACAAAACACTCTGAAACAAGATACTCTGACTTTCCAGTGAGTGCCTTATAAACGTTGTGGTCTTTCCTGTGAGTTTTTCTTTACCAAACAACTCTTAGAAGACATTCAGCTAAGCCTGCATATCAATATAGCAGGAACTCTGTTTTGATAAGTGGGCAACTCATCCACCTACAAAGAATTTGTTTCTGGTCTAGGCTACATATACCACTCAAATCTTGTTCCAGTCTGGCAGGCCTGTCCAAGGTCTCCACTGAGACAATATAAAGCTTTCATGGCCTTTTTTCCCACCTGGAAACAAGTAAATCTTGTAAACTCTGCCTGAACTAAAACTCTTGCCTAACACAAAATCAAATTTCATGAACTCTCCAGACCCAGTATGTTTGCACGTAAAGCTAGTTCAGATGTCCCAAAATGAAGCCTTTCCCTCTCCCCAACTTGGAGTAAGAGAACATGGATCAGACAGTAGCAAGGTACTTAAGAGGCAAGAAGAATTGCTGAAGGAACTGCAACTCCCATATATTGCTCCAAATTCTCTAACACTTCAATTATCCTGGTGGGTTTTTTAGATTCTGAGGCATTCCAGCAGGCACAAGTTTGGATAATTAGGAGTTATATTTACAAGCCATACTCATACTGATGATGTGTATCAATAATAAAGCATATACACAACCACAGAAGAATAAAGTCAAGATACCTCTGTCAAGCTTAGGATAAGGTCTCTCTTACTGCACTTGTGCTGTTATTAAAACTTTCTGTACTGTTTCTACATTTGCCAAAAGTACCCTGTATTGTTTGCTTACAAAATATTGGATTTTGTTAAATATTTCAGAAACTCAGCCTCAAAACTGAAAGTTTTTCAACAGTAAGTTTGTACCTGTGACCCTGTTGCTTAAATCTGTATCTGCAACTTTGTTATGTTGAAGATTAAGTGGTTCTGGCATCACGTAAAGGTTGACATTAGAGTATGACCAAAGGTGGCTGTGGGCCAGGTAACTGCAAAAGCACGGATTTAAAGATTAATTCAGGCAGGCACACAAATTAAAGTATTTTTGGGTCATATTCTGAAGATTTATTTAAGCATTCATTTTGGAAGGATAATTCTCTACCATCTATTTCTTTTGTTTGCACAGCAAACCATTTTCTGCACTAAAGAACTCAACAATGAATACTGCAGATTATTGATGAAAACTCCTTTAGAAGAGGAACACACTGACAAATAGGAGCAGCCATCAACACCTGCATGTGAAGCTCACTGTGTCTCTGGAAGAGACCTCTCTGTACTTTTGTTAAAAAAAGTTTGTAGTAATAAAAAGCACAGGCTGCACCCCTGGGTTCCTCATGCCCTGAGGGGAACCACTGCCCCAACAGCGGCTGCTGAGGGGAAGGAAGCAAAGCCCTGGGCTCTGCCGAAATGCATTTTCAGCACCTGCTTTCCTAATGCTAAGATGCACTATAATTGTTTTAAATTAAAAGTATAGGCAAAAACAAACTAAAATGAACCTGCGAATAAAGCACAGTAGTCTAAGTGACACTGCACACCAACTCCACCAGAAAAGTGCTTTCAACAACCGCAATTAAATAAGTGCTATTAAAATTAAGGGATTCTAAAGCGATTTTTAAGTGATTAAAATTAAGCGATTTTAAGTAATCATAATAAAATTAGATAGCCCCGTCCTACGGCCTGCACCCAAGCTCGCACCCCGCCACCTGCGGCCCTCTCTCCCCTCAGCAAAGCGCTCACCCCGGGCCGCCCCCGGCTCCTTTCCCGGGGGAAAGCGAAGCTCCCACCCCCTGCCCCTCTCTCCCCTCAGCAAAGCGCTCACCCCGAGCCGCCCCCGGCTCCTTTCCCGGGGGAAAGCGAAGCTCCCACCCCCTGCCCCTCTCTCGCCTCAGCAAAGCGCTCACCCCGGTCCACCCCTGCCCCTCTCTCTCCCCAGAGGAGCGCTCACCCCGGGCCGCCCCTGCCGCCCCTCGGAGCAGCGCTCACCCCGGGCCGCCGCCTCGCCGTCGGCGCTGCCCCACGCGGGAAGCAGGGCCGGGCGCTCACTCGAGGACCGCCAGCGGGAAGATGAGAAGCAGCGGCCCCCGCAGGCCAGCGACGTCTGCAGGCGCTCCCGGCGGGCCCGAGCCGCTCATTCCGCCCCGCCCAGGTGGGACCCCGGTGCCCAGGGGCGGAGCGGGGCCTGTGCTGCTGCCCGGCCGCCCGCGGTGCCGCCATCGGGGCCGGGGAGGGGCGGCCTGCGGTGCCTTGTACTGGACCGGGTTATTCCAAGCCCTGACCTGGCCTTGAACACTTCCAGGGATGGGGCATGGGGCATCCACACCTTCTCTAGGTAATCTTGTGTCAGGGCCTCACTACCCGCACAGCAAAGGATTTCTTCCCAACATCTAATGTAAACCCATCCTCTCTCAGTTTGAAGCCATTCCCCTATGTGCAGTCACTAAGTGCCCTTGTAAAAAGTCCCTCTTCAGCTCTCTTGTACCTTTAGGTTCTGGAAGGTGCTCTGAGGTCTTCCCGAGACTCCTCCAGGATGAACAGCCCCAGTTCCCAACCTGACCTCATAGCAGAGGTGCTCCAGGCCTCTGAGCATCTTTGTGAATTATTCATGGTTGAACCAGTAACCCCAATTTATTTGATACAAATTCAGAAAATGGCTGTGAGAGCTATGCAAAAAGCTGAAATTTGATACATAAAATTGATGCATTTGTATTTTAAAGTATTTGAATTTCGCCCTGCAGCCAAGAACATAAATCACTTCATTTCCCATTTCTAACCTATTCTCATTTCCCTTTGTCCTTTTTCCTCTTTCTTTTCTATACAACGTGTTTTCCCCTTTTCTTCAACTTTTGTCTCCCACCTCCATGTCTCCATCTTCATGGGAAAATATACTTCATCCTCAAGACTGCTGCAGTTTTATGCTACTACTCAGACATGATCTCAGGTGTTCTCAGTGCTGTGCAATTAAGCTTTCACCAAAAAATAAATTAATCTGATCTATTTTAGTGCCTACATTGTTGTACTTATTATTAACGTGTATAAAATCAGTGATGGATTTTATTGTTACATGTTCTGTACAGCAGGGAATAATTATCTCTGTTCACAGAGAAGTAGCTGAAGCATAGCTATTTTGCCTTAAGTCATTTGGCATCTGGCTGTGACAGCGTTTCAGTCTAAATTATCTGTATTTAAGTCTAGGATCCTGTCTGCCAAACTAAGCATTCTCAAAAGAAGTGAACAACACATCTGAGGGCTGCTGAGTTTTTCTCTCAGTGGTTAAGATACCACCTAATAAAGTCAGAGGAAAGACTCTTCCTGGCTCACATGAACCTCCAGCCTGAGCAAAGCTGAGTGGATCAGAGGCTGCCCTTACAACAAGAAGGAAAACTAGGTAGGAATTGGTGGGATTTCAAGAAACCCACATGCCAAATTGTTCAGTATTGCATATCAGAGTAGGCACACACCTTTATGTGGGAGATTGTGGGGAGACAGGGTGATCATGGTCACACAGCCTTCATCATCTCCTTGCCCCTTGTTCCTCTGCCCCAAGATTAGCCCAGTAATCCTCATGCCTTGGAAGAACTAATACCAGGTAGGCACTAAGAAATACTTCTCTGTCATTCAAAACTCTCTCAAAATAAGAATAAATTAGGCTTTCTTTATAGCTTAAAACATCTAGACAAGATGATCCAGCACCCTGTCCAGCTGAGTCTTAAAATTGTCCAGCATTGGGAATCCACCATTTCTTTGGGGAGATTATTGCAATGTCTGTTTATTCTTATATGAAACATTTTACTCCTTTGGTCCTTTGACACCAGTGGTCTCAGAGGAGTGTGGGGTATCACTCAGCACATCTGCTGTTTGAGCCACCTCATTGTTCTCCCTTAAAGTGGAGTTGCTAACACTTTATCTGAAGGAGAAAAAATAGCTTTGTAAGCCCTTTCAGAGGGCAAAGCAATAGAAATACTCTGGATAATTAACAAATGTCATCTAGAAACTGAGCAATCAGATGAACATTTCCTTTCCTTTTTCTTATATAATAAAGCATAAGCCAAAAGCCAGAACTACAACCTTTTGAATATGTGGGCCAAATTCTGCTTCTGCCTCTGCAATGCAGAGCTTGTCTGCAGCAGACAAGTCTGTTGTGTAGGACTGTCTGTCTTTCAGATGGCAAGTTTTCTCACTCAGGAATTGTTTTCCTCAGCATTTGTACATGCTAAATAAGAGCTATGGCTGGCTAATTAAGAGGTCCAGTAATTCATTTTGATTTAACATCATGTAAAAGTGGTTTGGGGAAGGACTCTGTGACCTGTCACTATCATTCCCTAAGTATCTGTGGCCACCTCCTGGGGATGTACTCTTCACATGAAAATGTGGCTTAAGCACAGGTATTATAAGAGTCAGAACTCTCAGCATCAGTTCTGGGACTAGAGCTATGGGGAGTCCAGCTGAGTACAAAAAAGTCCTTTTCTTCTACCTTTAAGGAAGAACTGCACTAACAAGGCTCTATTTTCTTAACCTGATTTTAATCCTTCTCTAAAAAATGCCCAGAGTAAAAGGCAAAAATCAGATTAAATTTTGCCAGGTCTGTTGGAACACACTAAACACATACAGGTAACATCAGTGGGACTGCAGACAAAGTGTACAGCAAGGTAAAAGCACAAATCTTAAAAAGACTGGGGCCAGAGTATACTAATGTCTCTGTCTTTAAACAACTAGAAAACCAAATAAGAAAAGAAGCATTTGGGTACTGAAGTGACTGTGTTACAGAGCAGCAGTATGAACTTTGCAGCTCAGCTGCAGAACAGCAGCAGTGGTGGCAAAGAACCCTTTCTGAAAGCAAAGCTTAGACTTGTGCTGCATGGCAATTAGCCAGTGAGTGTTGCATGGCACTGCTTTCTGAAAAAAGACAATTTTTACTTATTTCTGTTCCACACCTGATTTTTTATGTATTTTTAGAGAGATGGAATGCACAGTATAATTTAAGCAAATCAAGGGCTAGACATTTGCCTTTAAAGTGTTATTTGGAGGTTAAAGTTGAGGGCATGAGTGTTCTCTGCAACCTACTTCCATTTGTGCTTTCAAATTAATGTTTTTAAAGATATATGACTGACTCCTTTGCTGCTTAGAGGTGATGGCTAGGACATTGCTTACTTACCTGAAGCAGTATTAGGTTTCCCAGAATAATGGACACTGAAAGATTTATAGTTATTATGGCACTGAAAGGTTATTCCAAGCCCAATCCAGATTGATTTTTTTCTACGATTCCACTGTTCTTTTTAAGGATCAGTTAAAATGTTTTGTCCTGGTTTCAGGCTGGGATAGAGTTAATTTTCTTCCTAGGAGCTGGTACAGAGCTGTGCTTTGGATTTAGGATGGATTTAGAACAATGTTGATAACACACTAATGTTTTTAGTTTTTTCTGAACAGTGTTTACACTATTGTCAAGGACCTTTCAGCTTCTCATGCCCTGCCAGCAAGAAGCTGGGGTGGGAGAGGGGGGGAAACACAGCTGGGACAGCTGATCCCAGCTGGCCAAAGATTATTCCATACCAAATGGCATCATCCTCAGTACATAAACTGAGGAATAGCTGACCAGGGAACAGTTTGGGAAGTGTCTGGGCATCAGTCAGTAAGTGGTGAAAAATTACATTGTGTATCACTGTGTTTGTATATATTATCATGATTATTATTTTATTTTCTGTCACATTGAACTGTCTTTATCTCAACCCACAAGTTTGAGTCTTCCAGTTCTGAAACTGGAGAGGGGAGTGAGCCAGCAGCTTTGTGGGGCCTACTTGTTGGCTGGGTTAAACTACAGGTTTTAAGGAGAATTTTCTAGGACCCCCAGATTTGCAGTTGCAGCTCTGAAATTCCAAATGCCTAGAAAGAATATGGAGAAAAAGAACTTGCTCTGAAATAACTCTCTCAATTAATGTTTGTAAGTGAAGTTATGCAGCACATTCTACTTTGAAGGTCATCTGTGATACCAAGTGAAGAAATCATCACTGCATCATTGGGTAGGTGATGTTTTTATACATGTAGGTATGTGTATGCTTTTATATATATATAAAATAAATTAGCCAAAATAAAGCAACAGTCTGATCTAACATCAAAGTTAGCCATGCTATGAGTAGGGGATTGGACTAGGTAATTTACTGAGATCCCTTCCAACCTGAATTATTCAGAAATTTTAACTTGCTTTTCTACTGTTATGTTTAAGGAGAGGTGCCAGTGCTCATTTTAGCTGAGCTGGTATAGCAAATACAACTGCTTTCACTTAGCAGATTGTCTGCTAAGGTATTTTTTCAATTTCTTTCTTGTTAAATAAAATGGCATTTATGCCATGCTCTGGATTCCAAAAAGCTTTGTGTTCCACTGAAAAACTGCTGATCCCAGCACTGAAATCCAGTCCAGATTTTTGATGCCCAGCAAAATTTTCACTTTTTTTTTTTTTTAATCCAATCAGAATGAAGTCCCAGCAGGTGCTAAGTGAAGCTGTTTATTAACATTACTGGATTGACTCTTGCCTGGTATGTGGGTGCAGAAGGTTTTGACATAATGTGCAGGGGTTGGTTATGGAGCATGAGATGCTGTTTACTTAAGGTGGAAGATTCTGTTTGTCATTACTTGTGCATTGGATCTTGAAAAAAGGAGAGGCATCTTTGTAACCATCTCTCTGAAAACTGCTGGGGTGAAGAATCCCTCCTGCAAGGCAGCTGCTCAGGGCTGTGGGTTTAGACAGTGCCATGGAATGTCTGCCATGAGATCCCTTGTTAACATAAGCACATGTTTAAATGGGAAGAGAAAAAAAACAACCCATCCAGACTGAAACAATTTATAGACGCATGCCTGGAATTGTCTTGTGTGAAATCACAGAATCGATTAGGTTGGAAAACACTTCTGAAATCACCGAGTCCCGCCCGTGACCCAACACCACCAGAGCACTGAGTGCCACGGCCGGGCTTTCCTCAAACACTTCAGGGACGGTGACTCCACCACCTCCCTGGGGTGTCTGTTCCAGTGTCTGATCGCCCTTCCTGTGAAGAAATTCTTCCTAATGTGCACCCTAAATGTCCCCTGGCGCCGAGCGCACTAACACCGCAGCACGATGTCCTACATCCAACCGCTGGCAGCTTCTAGCTCCGTCGGTGGATCGCGGGCTTTCGGCGGCGCGGGTGGGAACGCGGCAGCAGCACGAGGGCGAGGGAAGGCGACGAGATGGGTCCGCGTCACCGGCTGGTCGCGGTGGCCGCCGCGATGAGCGGTTCGCCCCCAGCCCATCCCGAGGCACAGCGGCCCCCGCAGGGCAGGGCCGGCCCCGCCGCCCGGGGCTGCCCCGATCCCGATCCCGCCCCGCCGCCGCGGGGCCCCGCCCGCCGCCGCCATCTTTGTTGATGTGTCAGCGCGCCGGGCCGGGCGGCCGGCGGGGAGCGGGACTGCGCTGTGCCCGCCATGGCCGCGCTGCCGCCGCTGCTCCTGCTGCCTGTGTAGCGACCAGGTGAGGGCCGAGCTGCTGCAAGGGCGGGCAGGTGGGCGGGTGGGTGGGTGGGTGCTCGGAGCCAGGCGCCTTGGCGCTGCCGGGGTCCCCCAGCCGCGCGGGCACTGCCGGGCTCCTCGAGGGGCCGGCGCGGAGCGGCCGAGGGCGCTGGACGGGACGGGCCGGGCGCTGCCCGGCGGGCTCGGGAGGGGCGGCTGGGCCGCTGATCCGCTTCACTGTCAGCGGCAGATAAACCCTGGGGGACGCGGGGGCGGGGGAAGGACGGGCGGGAGGCAGAATTGCCCCGGTGGCGAGGGGCTGTCCCTGTGCAGGTGGCGGCGCCGGGCTGGCAGAGGTCGCGCCGGGGCCGCGGGCGAGGCGCAGGAGGAGGGAGCGAGGTGACAGCGGGGCCGGGGCTGAGCTCCTGCCATAGCAACACCTTCCCGGTCCGGACCTCCGAGCGGGGAACGCAGGCTCCTGGGCTGGCTCGCAGTCCCTTTGTTTCTGTATAGCTTTCTTTTCCGTGGTGTTAATTACGTTGTGCTGTTTCATTGACTGCGTGTTGATTTTCTGTATGGGTAAATAATTAGATAACAAAGCCCAGCAGCTGTTATGAAGGTTATTTTTTAGAGCCGGCTGCGGTGTTGCGGTAGGGTACGTGTCCTTGTTTTTGCAGATGGTATTTGTAAAAGCTGCCTGCCCTTCTAGGTTTGAAAGAAGGACTTCAGCAAAATGATTGTGATGTAGGCTTGCGCATTTTGGCTCTTGTTCCGGAAAATAGTCTGCACAGGTGAGTCTGATACCAGTCTGATTCCAGCAAGACTCTCTGCAGACCAAAAGAGGATTTCTTAGGGAATTGAAATGTGTGAGGATGAGAAGTATGACATTCCACCTTTAGTGCTGCTTTGCTTTATCTTCTTGTAGAACTGCTTTTCAGAAGTTCAAATGTTGCAGGCAGAATACACTAAAAATCCAGGTATGGCACCTGTCCCAGTATGTTTTGTTGTATAAGGAAATGACTGAAACTGTGAGCCACAGCTGTGTTTCTCTCTGTGTTTCTCTAATGTGATCACTGGCTGCACTGAATGCTTATGTTGCACTTGACTTTAGGGAGGAGATGCTTAAGGCTCTGGAGATATGAGAAACTGAATGTATGAAGATGTTTCAGGAGGGTGTTAGATGACATTTGAAATGTCATTAGTTTTATTTTAAATAAAGAACTAGTTGTATATTGCCTTGAGCTCTTTCTGAAAATCTTCAGTCATCTGTTCTCGTCTGGTTTTAGAACAGTATTTTTCTGTCATTTTATAAGATTTGATTTGGAGTTGTTGACAGATGTTTGTTGGCATTGTGAGGTTCACTGTTTCAAACTGTTGAGAAAAGGACTGAAGAACCACATGCAGAGAGTGGTTAATTTGGTTCTAATTAGCAGTTCTGTTGCTTAATGCTATATGAAGCTAATGCTGAACTTCCTGAAGCTGGCTTTTAAAAGAGCTATGAAAAATAGAAAGGCAATGCTTTTCTGGATTTAATTGGGTTATTAAGCATGTTAAATTAGTAGATGTGGGGTCTAGGAAGCAATATCCTGTACTTAGTTCTGGGCTGAATTGTTCTGAACTTATTTTCCAGTTGCCAAAGACAATATTGGATAGCCTCATGGATAATACTTACCTTCGAGTCATAGTCCAAGACCTGCTGCCTCAAATTGAGCATGAAAAAAGCTCATCAGAAAGAAATCAATGTCAAAATAGAGGGGAAAATCATGACCCTAATTTCAAGAAGTACATGGGATACTGATACTATAACAATATTTTCTATAATACTACGTCTTAGATTAATTAGCAGAAGTTAATTAATCTACAGTCTTCCATAGAGCTCACAGTTGACTTTTTCACATCCTAAAGGACTGAAGTGTTTACTTATGTGTTTTCAGGGATACTGGAGGAACTCTGGGAAGGTCAGGTTTGAAAACAGTAGAACTATACTGTCCCCCCAAATGGTGTTTTTCAGTATGTAGTGACCATACAGACAATAATCCCATGGCTGGAATTTTACTGCTTTTGGCATGTTCTGGAAAGAACATTTGAAAAGAGCCATTGGAAGCGAACTTGCTGCAATCTCCAGTGCCAAATATGCCAAGATCCATGTCTTACCAGTGCCATGACACTACAGGTTTGTAAGAAGGTCTGCCAGAGCTCTGGCTTCTGTAGTGTGAGCAAGAGCTATGGCTCTGTTACAGGTGTGGAAGAGCTGTCATAGAATGTGTGCTTTCTCTAGGTTGTGTACTCAGTCATAAATTTGATTTCTTCCCCTCCCTTAAGACATTCTTCTTTGCACAGGTGATGTTATCAGTGTCAGAAGGTGAATGAAAACAGGGTTCTAGTGAGGACAGAGCTGCTCCTGGCCTTGTTGTAAGCAGAGCTAAAGGCAGGTTCCAAAACCTGAAAGGTGACAGTAGTGCTGTTGCTGGCATTGCATTCATTGGTTGCTGAAGTAGAGACTCATTTTACTGACTTGGGGCTGTAAGAGTTGTTCTGTGCTGAAGACACCCAGAAGATTGCAAACCCTGAGGTATCCAAGCCTCATGTGATAGTCACAGTAAAAGGATGCTGTTGCTGGGGTGTTGTTTTCCTCTGAAAACAAACAAAAAAAATAACACTCTCAAGGTGTACCCCATGACTTGTGTTATGATGGGAGCAAATCCAGCCTCACTTGTTAAACCTTAACTGATGAACTTTATTTTGGAGTTGTTAACTCCAGACATGGAGTTAATATGACCATAATAACCCTGTGCATGAGTTTGATAGAAAACCTGCTGCTGCCTTGAAGGAATTGTACATTACTGTTCGACTATCTAACTTGTGATGTAAGCAAAGGAAAGCAAATACAAAGTCTGAGTAAACCTTGTCTGCTAAAGTACTTGTCTGATGTTCAAAGAATTGATAGAAATGCTGAGCTTTGCACCTTGGCACTGCTATTGGTGTTTAATGAAGTCACATTAAAAACCTGAGAAGAATAATTGAGTTGAAGCATTAAACTGATAAAAGCAAGGAAATCCTGCAAGTCCCACTGTGTATATTCACTGTTCCACTCCTTCACTTCAAGCACATGCATCAACGCAGGGCTTTGTGTGAGTTGAGTCAGAAGCTGTGTCAAGTTCTGCCTGGGCTGGACGACTCTGTGTCCCAGTGTACAGCCAGCTTTTCACTTCTATTTGATCTTGGGCAAAAGTGAATTAATATTGGGACACCTAGTGTGGGTGAGACTCTGGTATGTTTCTTTTGCTCCCTGTATGTGCTGTCTGTAAATACAGGATGGCTGAGAGACCTATGGCCACCCTCTTTTTTGTATGGAGTGAAGCAGGGGTGATCAGCATCATCTCTTCTTCAGCTTAACAGTTCTGTGTTTTTCTTAGGCTGTGTGATGCTTTCCAGTCCAGTTCATCTCCTTTTAGTGTGTTTAATAACTTTTGTGGCTTGCTGCTCTGATTAATGTTGGATGTGGAATTGTAAGCAAGTATATAAACCTGAAGCCAGAAGGAGTTTGAAATTCATCTCACATTAGATGATGTAAAATATTTGGGTTTTTGTATCTTTTTGCCTCAGTCCCTTTCATTTTAGTTCAAACCTTTGTGTGTCTACACAGCTGCTGTACAGTAGAGCCTGCATTTTGTATCTTATGTAAACCAGAACTTTAGCAGAATCCACTTTTCTTACACAAACTTCAGTTGAAAACAGACTTGTCTCTAGTTGAGCTTCCCTGTTTTGCAGTGTTACCTGGTGATGTAATGCTTGGTCTGAGAAAGCCATTTGTGACAGAGTTCTTGTGAAAGTTACTGTGCAAAACACAGGTAAGCTGGGGATTAACTGGAAACAATAGGAAGGTGTGTTTTGCTGATCACTGTGATAACTAGTCGATAGTAGCTATGGAAAAAGTAGCCTTAGGAAAAAGAAACCAAAAACTTCACCCAACAAGTGAAGTAAAAAGGTGTAGTCAGTCTGTCCAGATTAGTTTAGGTAAAAGTATTATTAGGATTACAGTGAGCTAAAACAAACGATAAAATTTCTCTTCAATTTTATTTTTAGTCTTACTGTCATGTAAAATTCTTACCAAGAGTTCTCATGCAATGTCAAGTTGGCACTGACTTGGAAAAGCATTTTATTCTGCTTAAGTAATGATTATTGTGTAATAAAGATGTGAAAAGTTCTTGAAGAGCGGTGTTTTGGGTTTTGCAATGAACAACACAACTGTAAGAAGCTAGAAATGTTTTCATACCCCAGAATTGTTCTTTAGCAATCTTGTTGGGTTGCCATTATACACATGGTAGCACATAAACTGTCTAACAGGTTCATCTCTTACCTGAGTGTAATAGGTTGGGAATTGAATTAAAATGGCAACTGATTCTAACAGTTGTCTGGCTGTTAATGGTTACTTTAATATCTCTGGCTTAGGAAAATGTCTTTAAAGATAATAGAAAGTACTTTATTTTTCTGTTGTGATTCATCTAAGATTGTGTTTCTAATGAAATATTTTATAGCATGATAGTTAAAGGAGACAAAGAGACCTTTGTGGAGCAAACTGTTCAGGCAAGTTTTGTTCTTTCTAATAAATGCTGGAGCATTTGTGAAGCTTTTTTACATTGGGTTGCTGGTTGCTTCACATGTGTGTGACTTGTCAAGGAAACTCTACAAATCATCGTTATTCTGTTCAGTATTCTTCAGCCAATAAATCCTAGTTAAGTCTTTGAAATACAAAGTCCATCTCTGGTGTTAGACTGGATTACACTGCATCTCACATTAACTCTTGAATTTGCAATTGAACTGGCTAAAGCACTCGTACTCTCCCTTTTTGTTGCTCAGGAACCTGCAAGAGGGAAGTGAGTCTGTAACTGAACTGAGCAAATGGTGCTCATGTGCAGGTTTTGCTTTTAGTGGGGTCTTCTGATGAGCATCAGAGTTTATCATGAAAGTCTTTTGATTGTTGACATTTCAGTCATATGTCATTTCATTTCATGGATGCATGAGTGGAAATGTAAAGCAGTATAAAAAAATCTCTTCAGCAGAGCCTTTAGTCTGTACTGCAGTGACTGGGGAAAGAACCAACCTGTTATTGCACTATAAATGGTAAATGTGCTTTTGGTAAAGTTATGTATTTATCTTTGCTTCATGAGCTTCAGTAGCTGCCTTCATGGAGAGAGGTGCTTCCAAGAGGGGATTCTTGAGTGTAATGAACCATGTATAAAAATCAATCTGTGGATTGGAATTTGATATTATGTATTCTTTAATGTGAATGAGTAGGAGGCAGAGTAGTTTAAATGGTGGCATATATATTGATCCTGAGTTGGCACGTACACTAGATTCCTTTTTTAAAATCATGATTATTGTTGAGTAACAACTTCCAAGGGTTAAATGTAAAACTGCTGTCTCAGGATAGGTTTAGGGCATTGCTGATCCTTATAAGAATTTTTGAAAATCATGTCAGAAAAAAGGTGTGTTTTGAAACACTGCTCAGCATTACTGAATAAAAGGCA
Source organism: Molothrus ater (assembly GCF_012460135.2). Classification (NCBI taxonomy): domain Eukaryota; kingdom Metazoa; phylum Chordata; class Aves; order Passeriformes; family Icteridae; genus Molothrus; species Molothrus ater. Next base: position 27,854,145 of record NC_050485.2, on the reverse strand, counting down.
GTTCTTGCTTGCATGTGAACTAAATGTTAGATTCCATTCCAGCAGAAGAGCTGAAGTCTCAGCTCACCTCCAAGTTGTGGCTAAGATGGGAACTACTTGTGCTCAGTGCTTTTACAGGTCAAGACACAGAACACTGTAAGACATAGTGGATGTTTTATTTGTAGCTGAGTCCAGTCCATGGGTGTGTCTGGGCAGGCTGCTGAGAGCTTTACCTGGTAGTTGGAGGGCTGGATTAGTGGGGGAGTGATTTACAATGTGACTTGAGGTGTAAATGTGAATCTTTAAAATAGCTGTAAAATGCACATAACTTCCTCTTGCAAATTCACATGACTGCATTTTAATTTGCTATTGGGTGGTACTGGAAAAAAAGGTCAGTATTTTCTTTGCAGTTAAAATTTTATGAGGATAATGCTTTTCACTGTGAAAAAAAAAAATAATCTGTCTTCCAGACCTCCCAGTTCTAGGTTTAGCTGGTAGTTGGGAGTTTTTTTAGTAGCCTTTTGGTGTGTGTATCTTGGCTTTTAAACCTTTATTATTGTATTATTGGATAGTCTTTGAAAGATTGTACAAGTAAGTTAAAAGTATTTCTTTTTTCAGGTATCACACGTATCAGTGAACAGGCCTCTTGATTGGAGGGCTGTTAGAAAGCCAGAGTACTAAAAGTGAGCAGTTCCTCATATCTCTTGAGACCAGCTACAGTTTCAGGGGCTTCAGTGCTCTGCTTTGGTTTCTGAAGTATTGCAGGTGAGCAAACAGGGCAGTCATTGTGAAAGCATTACATTTCTACCTGCTTGAGCTGGGGTGTAGAATTTTCTGTTAGTCTAGTACTGGGCTCTGCAGAGAGAAACCCCACAACTTTCTATATATGTAGGCAGGCTGTATGTCTGCTTTCCTAAATTCAGTTTTGCCAAAACTGGAGTGATTCATAGATGTCTGCATCCAGCACCTTCAGTATCAAAATGGAGCTATTTTTACCCTTCTTGCTCCCACAACATTGGGATCAGCTGGCAAACAAAAATCTCTGTAAACCCACAAACAGGCATTTTTGGTTGAATTGGAGAGAAGGATGCAGAAGAGCAAAGCTGTTTGTAAAGTCAGTTGGAATGTGTTAGAGAGCAGTAACAGTGCCTGGGACAGACAGCTGGTTATTTCAGCTATGTGTTGCTGCCCACTCTTCTGGGGTGGTACTAGGGAAAAGAAGTCATTATTAGCTCTCACTGGGGAGCCTGAGAATGTTAAGAATAAACTCCTTTTCTAGCTGTTTCCATAAGAAACTCTCCAAAGGACAAGCATCCCTTTGCCTGGTTGCTGCCACTGGACACTAAACCTGAACCAGAGCCAGTATGGAAGGATAGTGAGTGTTACAGAGCATTTGAAGAGACTACTGCTTAAGGATGTTTGCTTGGGTTTTTATGATGAATTTTCAGTGCAACTGATCTTCAGAATGTGCCATCTTGGAAAAGAAAATAAAGAGTAACAGCAGGAATTTTGTGAGTTCTCATCCAGTTCTTGAGAAAGAACCAGGAAGTACAGATCACAAATTACAGCAAGAAGAGAATTGCTCTGAAGCAATTTCAAGGGCCTTATTTTCTAGGTAGGTTTTTCCTGTAAATATGTGGACTTTGTTTAGAGGTGTGCAGTGATTCCTTAGCAAGTTTACAGCACACACTGCAGTGACAAAGCAGCTCTGAGTCCTGAGGTGACATCAGAATAAGAGCAGTAAGGACTTCTGGGAACTTGGGCTGCTTGTGTTGGTGTCACCAGGTTTTTCTGTCACTGAGCTGCTTGCCAGGCCATGTCACAGTACTTAGGACAGTGCTGAGTGTTGGAGTCATCTGCCTGTGACTGCTGGAGCACTGCATCACTCCTTTCCTAGTCCCCCATCTGCTCTCTGAAATGCATCACAACTCTATGGCAGCTCTGAGTAGTTCTGAGACTTTAGTCCATTACTAAAGGAAATCCATATGCCCTGCTGTGACTAATGCAAAATGGAAAGAGGAAAGCTACCTTGTACTTCTGTTTAAAAATGAGCTTATTTCATATCCTATAAAACCTGTCTGGATGCTTTTTAGATACCCAGTAGTAGACAGCAAATATGGTCCGAGCTGGAGTGAGAAATGCTTTTTCACAATTTTGTGGATTGCATATGTATTTTTTGGAGAGTAGATGATTCCTGAGCACAGCCAGGCATGGAAAACATCTGCCCAAAGATGATGCAAAACCCTTTCTTGTTGAAAGGAACTAAAAGAATTGACTGCAACTGGCCATTATGTTATGTAATGTGTAGTTGAATGTGTCTGGTGTCCAGTAAACTGCATTTGCTGTATTAAGTTTTTATTACTCCTCTTTCAGAAGGTTTTCTGCCTCAGAGTCACTTAGCTCAATGCTCTTCACTTTCATTTCAAGCCTGGGTTGAACAAGGTTTCGTATCTGCACTCACCTGTGTGTGAAGCATTATTCCTTCCTGCCCTTTTTTGCCCCTCTCTCTGCAGTATTTTTAGGCATTGAGGTGTAACTATATATATTTTTTTTTCCCTTTAAGCAGTGATTTTTGTTTCTCAGGACCTTGACCTTAAGTTTGCTTACAGAACCCAGGCACAGATTTCTGTCATTCTTTAATCTGTTTGTTGTAGAGAACCCCATTGTGACAGTTACTAGGTGACAAGGCACACTTTCTTTTTTCCCTTGTTTTTAGTGAAGTCTTCTAGGCAGCCACACCTCAGTGAAAGATTCCTATAGTTATCATTTAATGTGTTTCTTTAGCTGTCATCTCACTTGTGTTTTGTAATTGGCTGAAACAAAGTATTTTTCCTTTTCTTGACTATTTAAAACATAAGTATTGAAAGTTTGGGTCAAACTCTGCCCATTTTATGAAATTAAATTCCAGCATTAGTAGTGCATGTGCTTAGGAAAAGGCCTTTGTAGTCAGGGACTTAAAAGAATCACGTTTGCATTCAGTAAGAAGATTGAAAAGACAAGCAGTTTGAAATGGCATAATATTGAATTAAAACAGACCAGAACCTTGCCTGTATTCATTGGATAGCAGGCTGGAGCTGGGAGAGGTGGTGTTCTAGTCAGAATTAGCAGTACTGCCATGGCAGGAGGGATTTTCAACCAGTACAGTGGATGGACAGCCAAGGGACGAGGCTGCCAACAGCTTCCTTAAAAAGTTAGGAGTGTAAGTACTCTCAGCAGAGGAAAGAGGAGGACTGAGTGCTACAGAAACTGCTTTTCTCTTTGCCAGTGGATGGACTCTGAAGTGAGAATTTGCTGTTACAGCATGAGCTTCTCTGGACTGCTGCTGAAGCTACAGGAAATTTTTTTCTTCCTTTAGTTGGCATGTTACAGGAGTGTGTATTGAGATGTTTGATGTTCTCCCAGGATAATCAATACTTATACTGTGTCAGATACTTCCTTGAAGAGCTTAATTGACTCATTGTTGTATTTGTTCTTATTATTTGATTAGCAGGTTAATAGAAGACGTTTCTGTTGTGTAACAAAGTGAAATAAAATATTGCTATTTCCTGAGTCTTTGTATTCACTGCCATACCTGGGAGACATTGGTATTCAAAAGTTGGTGTGCTGCTCACGTGTTCCTTTGGCAGGCTCTCTGCTCCCTGCCTCTGATTCCAGTCAGCTGTGCTATCAGCAATTTAGCAGATAAGCACATCTTAGTTTAAGTAGTGTGATAAATGGCTGTAATCCTTACAGTACCAGCCTTTAATGTTGTGTGTCCTGTGCCAGCTATTTAACTGCTTACTTATTTTAGATGTTACTGTGGAACTTGGAGATCATCTGTGCTGGTGCAGATTTAAGCGTAGTTTTGTGAATAATGGTGAAAAGTATGTATGCTCTCTGCATCTTTGAAGGACACATCTGTGATGAGAAAAAACAATGGCTGTTTAAAGAAAAGGCAGTTTTGGTTTTGAAGGGTACAACTTGCCTGTATTCTGATTTGTAGGGAGGTGTTTTGCAAACGTGGCTGAACTGTGCTGCTGTTCCTCATTCCTGGATCTGAACTGATGCAATTCCACTTGCATGGCTTTGTGTCACTGCTCTGGGGGAAAGCACAGCCCCTGCCTCCTCTGCTGTGGAACAGGAGCACGGGCAAGATGTGTGGAGTGTCAGCCTAATTGTGAGCTGTAAAACAGAGGCCAGCTGGTCAGACCAGTTACACAGAGTCCTGTCACAGCTGCAGAGAGTGTCACAGGGCAGTGACAGAGCTTTTCTCATGCTGCCCTAATGGATGGCAGTCATTCCTGGCATGTGGGCAAGCAGGCTTGGGCTGGGCCACTCTGGGTGCTGCTCTGAGGAGCTCCTGTGGCACGGGCAGCAGAAGGGACTTACACTTCAGGGTGAGACAAACATCACATTTCTGCCTTGCTGTCAAGATGTTGGTCAGGCCTAAGGAAGGAGCAGAGCAGGTGGTTGAAGGTAGAAGCTTTGCAAAACACTGCAAGAACCCAGCACTTCGCTGTCACTCAACACACTGTGAGCTTGTTTGGTATTTAAGCATATAATTACATAATTACTTCAGTCAATATTTGCCTTTTTTGATTGTTTTTGATGCCTTCTGAAGACATCATAAGAGGCACTAAACTATTTTGTTTCCTTAATGCAGTATACATAACTTTAGTACATCCCTGATTTTGAAAAAGTAATTTGTAAGGATGAGTAGGGTAATGCAAGATGGATGTTAAACCTGGGAAGGCTTGGAGCTCCTATCAGGTGTTGTCCAAATACTATCTGGAGCTTGATGGATTTGTGTGTTTGATGTGAAACAGTCAAATATTAGCATGTTTCACCTCAACTGGCTGCTGCTAGACTGATTGATTCTTCAGTCACACAAAATGTTTTGCTTACAAACCATGAGCCTTTTCTCTAGTGGCATCACAGCAGTTTTCTGTCTCTGGCATTATATAGGGAGTAGCTGTTATATTCAGTTGCCCTGAGGAAGGCAGAACAAACTTTGAATATTCAAGAGGGAGTATTTGAATGTCAGTATGAATTTGCATTGAGAGCTGCTCCACATGAGTTCTTTGCACGTTTCTGGTGTGAAAATAAACTATGATCCTGTGATCAATTATTTAATTTCTGTTTAAGAGTTAGTAATTAGAAGGTAAAAGCTAATATTATTCATTGACAGTAGGGAGGAAAAAAAATCTATGTATGTCATACATAGGTTCAGATAGGTGCAGGTAGATTTGGGCAGATAAGGCTAAATCCAGTGTATTGGAATCATAAAGACTGTGAATTTAATGTGGTAAATTATATTCTAGGTACCACTGAAAATTAAAGTACAACTGCAGGGAACACTAAATCATCATAATTTACTTTTCATGCTTTAACTGATTTGTATAGTCATTACTCAAATTCCTCATGTGTTTGATATAAAACCTACACTTTAGTTATGATTAATAATAACTAAGTTATTTGGATATGGAGTCAGTGGCTCTTTTTTCTCTGTGACTGAGTTGTGCAAATAATTATATTTCTGATTCCATGTAGATTAGTCTTTGTAATGCTAATTCACAGTATTATTTACAGAAGGAAGTAACACAATAAAAAGAAAACTGAGTGACCTTCCTAATGTGCTCTTTAACAGGGCTGTATTTTTCACTTGTTGCTTCCATATGGAGATAAATACCCTCCAGCTTGCTGACTGGACTGGAAATTCTGTGTGTAACAACCAACATGGAAGTTCATGTATCCAATTTTACCACTCCCTTTCTTGTGGTAAAGGTGAACTGCAGCAGCTGGGCAGTCACAAGCAGGTTTCAGGCAGTAGTACATCAAACAACTGCACATTTTGGGATGTTCTGTAATACTTCAGAAGTACCTTAAAAAAGGCTTAAAACAAGGTAGAAAAAACCCCTCTGATTATTCCAGAGAAAGCATCATCAAGGTCTTTGACTAGAGTAACTACTTGAGAAAAAACCAGTTCCTCAGTTTTATGCTAATAGAGTATCTTTTACAGCTGAATGTGAAGTGGATTATAAACTTCTTTTGACAAGAGGGAACAGATACTAGAAGGTGAATTTTTCTTCTGTCTTAACTGCATAATTGGCAAATTATCTTGTGATTATTGATTGTTTAAAGTGCGCTAGTCTGAAAGCATTGGTTTTTAACAGCATTTTAATTAAGTTGGAACTAATGTGTTCTGCAACTATCAAATTGAATACTTTTTCTTGCAGTTACGTTCACTTTTACTTTCACATTGAGACTGTCAGTTGGGTTTGTTTTGTTTGAGAATAAGAGTAGTACATTGTGAACTTTCATTACTAGCAGAAGTTATTGAAGGGTAGGTGGGTTCCAAAAGAGCATTTGTTTGGACTGCACGAACCAAGAAGTGGGATTTGCTGGTTCCAGTGTTGACCTGAACCTAAATCTTTTGAAGCAAAGGGTAATCAGGGATTTTATTAATACCAGAGAAGATCTGTTTGTAGAATGGGGAATCCCTGTCACATTGTATAGACTCTCATTTCCCATCTCTATTCTTGTTTGTACCTCTCCCTTCCCACTTGTGTTCTGCTTCCTGTTGATTTGTACTGGGTTAGAGGCTGTAGCATTGGGGACTTTTTTTGCTTGGAAACCAAAAGAGGAAAAGTTCGCTTATTGCTTAAAAAATGTGCAGTTCTCATTTGCTGATTTGTAACTCTTGTCCAGCTGTGATATGTTCCCTTCCATACTCTCAGCTGAATGCTCAGTTTTCCATGTGCTTCCCTCTTGTTGATTGAATGCCAATTGTAGCCCAGCTGTAGGTTTCAGGTACTTGTGGGAGGTGTTTTGGGGGATGCTCTTTCCTGGTAGAAAGAGCTGGGCTGGAACTGCTTTTTGTGCCTAACAGTGAAAGGTGACAGTGGTAGCAATTGGAGACAGGCCTAATGGGATTCATAAACCCCTTTGTTTTAACAATGTGAGCCTCAGTAGGAAGTGTTGGTTAATAAGGCAGCACTCTGGGGGAGTGGAGTGAAGCCAAACAGCCCAAAGGGGTTTCCTTGCAGGCTGAGACAAAGGCAGGAGCATGGAGCAAGTACCTGAGAGGCTCAGATGGTCTGGCTGTGAAAGGGAGAGCTGAACGAGTCAGAAAGCAAGGATGGAAACAAGTTTGATGTGGCAAGTAAGCACTTCCTTTGAGATAGCTCTTGGAATGCTAGAGTTGAATTGATGAATGAAAAGTTTGCCTTTGCCTAAATTATCCAGTGTAGGAGGATAGGGTTGCATATAAAAGTTAGGACTGCTGTAATGAATTTCTCTTAATGGAAATAAGGGCTTCCTGTGCTTGCTAAAGATGCTAGTAGTCTTCTCAGATACTGGACCATCTGGGATTCCTGAAAAAGCATCATAAATCAAAAAGTATTATACCCAGGCTCTTTCATAATTATCCTGGCTATTTGGTTCTCACTATGGTGTCCTTCTAGAGAGCTTCTACTGAGCTTTTCAAGTCCTTGCTCTGCAAGTAACTCTTTGAGAGAGTAGATCTGCCACAGACCATCTGTGCTCTTCCACAGGGGATTTTGGTTGCTTGAAAACAGATGGGAAAAGAGACTCTCACCCCCATCCTCCCCCAGCCCCTTCCCTTAGTTTCCTGGGTACAGATGCATTTTGCTGTATGGGTGCTCAGTGATTACATGACTCTGAGGAAATTGGATATTCTGGCTGGACCAGGGAGTCACCCTATGTTGTAAAAATGAATAAATCAAGACATGTTGTTGCTTTCAAATCATGTATAGGGAAGTGAAAGCTGTAAGACCATGGATGCTTAATCTTTTTGGGTTATTTATTGTAATGAAGTATTTTTTAGAAGTGATTACGTGGAATTTTTGTGGATTTAAATGGTAGAATTATTAATTCTAAAAAGTTCTGGTTTTTTATTGTCTTGGCATTTACTATCTCTCTGCTTCCTGTTCACTATCCCTCATTTCTCACCTTCTCTTAGAAAAACTTGTATTGGAGTATTTACTTAAAGGTTGGGCTGAAAGATCAACAAAATCTGTATAACATATATCTAAATATTTTTGCACTTTGAATTTTACTTTCTAGTAGCCTTTATTCCCCCTATCTCAATCTCTTTTGATATTGTATATAACACGTTGTACTATGAATTCTCCATCTAGATTTCCAAAGGAAGATTATGGAGGAACATTCACCAGAAATGCAGAGTACGCTGGAGCCAGTCAATCTGTCAGATGATGCCTCTTGCAAGTCCCCAGATAATGAGAAGGCTGATAAAACACCTGGAGTGGAGGAATGCCCAAGCATCAGTTGCACTGGAGGTGATGCTGGTGTGTTGGAGAGGGAATTGAGTTCCTTGCCCCCAGATCAGGATGCAGCAGCTGTTGGCACCAGCAGCAGTGGGGCCCCAGCAGAAGGACAGCAGCAGTGTGGAGGGACAGACTCCTCTGCCAGTGCCTGCTGTGAAACAAAGGCAGAAGGCTCCACAAAACCAGAACATCAGCCTAGTGAAGAACTTGAACAACATGATCCAAAAACTAACCAGACAGAACAATCATTAATGGAAATATTACAGGATCTGAGAGAGGAGTCGGACTTTGTGAAAAAATCAGGTGATAAAATCTATTCAGAAAGCCCTTATGACACAGACTGCACAAAGAAACTTATTTCCACAATACATCAGACTTCCTCACAGGAGGATTTGCTGAAGGAAATAGAGTCTGAACTCTTATCCACAGATTTTTCAAAAGAACCAAAGCTCCCTAATGGTGTGCAGAAGGGTGAACATGCCTTGGCTGTGTTTGAAAAATGTGTACAAGATAAATACCTACAGCAAGAACAAACTATTACAAAGTGAGTATTTGAGTATGTGCTTCACAGTTGGAGGTGTGTGCTGAGCAACTTTGGCTGCATGTTGTGTGCAACTGCATACAACATTTTGGTATGAAGCAAGTTGTCTTGAGTTGGTATGAGGATATTTAATGAGATTTTTTTAAATTGTTTTTAAGCAAGGAATCATTTTTGTGGTATGTACTTGTAAATAAAATTGTGTGCTTAGATGTCTGAATTCTTGCAGGATTTAGCAGGAACTAAATAGCCAACTGTGTCATTGAATAGCTTGCCAATGTCTAGAATTACTTAAATACTGCAGCAGTAATGGTGATTTAAAAATATTCCAGGATTCATTCAGTCCATATGTGTCTGTGGAGAAATGAATCTTTGAAAGTACTAACACACACAATGGGCATTTTATTCATGTTCAGAATTGCTTGTTTCTTTTCCAGTAGTATTCAATCTCCTGCTGTCATCCAGCAAAGCTGTTAATCAGATGAGAGTATTGTTTGAGTTGGAAGTGCCATATATAGATAAACTACTCTGCACATTTTTTAGGAGGGCTTCTGAAATGCGTGGCTTAGAAGTGTTGTTATAATTAACTGGGATTAATAGTTCTACCAGGCAGTATTCAACGTGAATATTTCTGTTCATCAAAAGCCAGTTCATTTATTGATTTCATGATTCCTTACTTGGCGTTTAATACTCTGTTGCCTTTTTAGAAATGTTTTTTTGCTAACAAAATGTAGCCTCTAACTTTATATTTATTCCTTTTTGCAGAGCTGGAAATGAGTCCTACTTTTCATATAAGGCTGTCAAGTACCATAATATAGGAGCACATCAAAGGAAGGGAAACCAGACAAGGGGGAGAGAGTCCCAGTAGGGAAAATATTCTGTTGCACTTCACCAGTTAACCTCTGACAGAAATCATCCATGTGAGGAAAGTCAGCTGATCAGAGGAAGGCTTGAGAATGCACAGTTAGACATTCAGAAGTTACAGAGGAGGAGTGGGAATCTGAAGTAGTGGGTGTGTAGAGAGAGGTAATTCCAGGAGATCATGAGATGAAGAGTTTTACTTACTCATAGTAAACTCAGAGGCAGAGCAGCATTTTCAGCCATGGACCAATTGTTTCCTCAGGGACAAGTGTTTTTATATGTGTGTATGTTATATATACATACAGAAGGCTTCATGTAAAAACATGTCTCTTTTGGGCAGCTGCAACCATTTGACACGTGGGAACTCACCTCAAGAGTATGAAACTGCTGTGGAGTGTTTTGTGTTTGGTCCAAAGGGTGTTCTGGCTTGTGTTTGTTTTGTCCCTTACTTGATGATCAGCAGAATTTCTTGTAACATCATTCTGGAAATAGCCCAGTTGTCTCCTGTGATCAGATCTAAATATATATGTCAGCAGCTGTGGCATGAATTAAGAATTTGTAGTCCTGGAATATTCATTAATAGATTAAAAAGCAGATCACAAGTGCTTAGCTCTTTGTAACTGATGGTTTTGAATTCCTTATAATTTAGGAGACCAGTTTGTTCAGGGATTTTTTTTCAACAAAGGGATAATTAAGTATCTTTTCAGGTAAATGCATGCCTCCCACAAATTCATGCATTTAGTGGCCTAGAATACCCACCATGTAATAGGATCTGCAAATATGTAAATAAATGTGAGACTGTTCATTCAGCAGTTCTGACAATGTAACTTCCAAGTTTTATGTTAGAATATCAAACTAGGTCTGAGTTGGCTTCAAACAGCTGAACTGGAACTATTGCTGAAAACTGAACTTTATAAAGAGCATAGGCACAGATACTTGTTACCTACTTAGGACTTAAAAAAAATCAGGATTCTGTTTCTTACCAGGTTGTGAACTTCATGGGTACTCTGAGAATCATGAAATAAGTAAAATTTCTGTATTTTCAGACAAATGACTGGTGAGACTATCTGACTGGAAGTTACTGTATTCCATTACTTTAAAATTACTAGCATTTACAATTTCATAGTTTCATAGGGTTACCAAATGTCCCATGTCATTATGGACCACAGCAACCCTAAAATGCTGGAAACAAGCAGTTTCCTCACAAGAAGGCTGCTGCTTGCTCTTTTGGAGTTAAGTTCCACATGCACAGTATTCTTCTTTTTTTCTTGTAAGGCTTTCATGGATTTTTTTAGGGTTTCTGGCCTCCAATAAAGCTTGCAGATCGATGAGCAAAAACCAAGTTTCTTGAGATTGAAAACAAGCAACCAAAAAACCCCAGTACTGATGTACCTTGTTTTTAATTTTTTTTTTCTTTACAGATTGATTAAAGAAAATAAAAAGCATCAGGAACTGATTTTGGAAATTTGCTCAGAAAAGGACAACTTAAAAGATGAATTGAAAAAACGAACAGACACAGAAAAGCAGCACCTCAGCATTATTAAACAGGTACAGATAACAAAAAAGAAGTGCTGGTTAGTATTTCACCTGTGTCACTGTTGCCACTGTTGATTTCCATGCTTATTATCTTAAGCTTTTTAAGAGGATAATCTACTTTTGTATTCCAAGAAATTTTCTAAATGCCTTTACTGAATTTGGATAAGCTGACTTTCTGGATTCCTATCTGTTAAGTGTTGTATATCTGGCAGTCTCTGCTGTGGTAGTAGCAGGTACTAAGTACAGGCATTTTCTCAGGGGCTTGTTAGAACCACAGCAGGCCAAGAAGGACCATGGTGTGTGCATGGTGGAGGCTGGGTTTTAGTGTGGGAGGAAAAGGCTTCACACGAGGTGTCACTGCTTTATCATGTATCAGCTACCTGCTGATGTCCCTGCAGCTGGCTGGCTGGCTTTATAAACTGATTACAGGTTATATCTTGGAAATCTGGCAAGAGAAACATTTAAAATATTAATTTCTGTTTGTCCAAGTGCTGGTGACTATCCTGGTTGTCAGGTTTCTTTGTTGGTGTCTGCATCGCACAGAAATCTGTTCTCAGAGCAGGGTATCAGGCTTGAAGTGTTCTAGAGGAATATATTCGTGTAATATATTCATATATTCATGGTTGATTTCAGAGAATATTTGCAAATCCATGATGTGATTGAAAAGTGTTATTTTTAGGCTACAAATTGGAATTGCTTGTGCCTGAATAAACCAGTATGAGCAGCTCCTTCATTCTTTCTTGTCTGTATTTCCATGATAGCTCTGTCATGAGTCATGTATGATTTCTTGAAGCTCTATCATGCAGCAATTGCTTTATTCCATTCTGAAAAAAAGTATTTGTGAGGATGTTTGTGATACTACATGCTTGCAAGTGATTCCAGAAAATACTCTTTTTGGACTGTAATAGTTTTATATGGCTGTTGATAACACTTGAGCTGTAAGAGACATTGCAGTGAATCACTTGCATTTTTTCATTTGTGAAGGTGGTGTTTTATTGTTGGAATTTCTGTGTTAGTGCATTATGGTAACTTTTATGTAAATGAAAGCTTGGCTGCAGTCACAGCTCTAGACAAACTGTACCTGCCTGCTTGTACATGTGAAGTTTTTTCTTTGGCACATGATGCATTTGCAGAGCTGAACAAAGTGTGGTCAAGTCATGGTGTAGTAACAGAAGCAAACTGGTTGGTTCTTGCCTCTTACACAGCAGCTTGGGACTGCACAGAATGTGCAGTACTGATCCTGAGACCCTGCCACTTCTCCCCCAAAGCAAACAAACAAAAACAAAACCCCCAGCCTGCGTGAGCTGGCTTTCCCCTGGGACAAGAGGAGAGTTGTGAGGCACAATTTGAACAAGATTTGGGCAGTGTCACAGCCTTTGCAGCCCCCACACTGCTCCTGCTGGATTTGCATGACTTGGCGGGGAGCACCCTCTGGGAAGTGTTCCAGTTAACACTGGGGATTATTCTTCAGCTGGATCAGGTCTCTGACTTGGTTCACTAGGTGGCTAAAAAAAGTGTCAGCATGATGACTAAGCTCATCTTTATTTGCTGAGTGATTTTTTCAATGAATTAATTCCCAGTCCATTTCAGTACGGATGCATGGCTGCTTTGCTGGCATGGTGAAGTATATGGCACAAGGATAGGAACAAAAGGATGGAAGGTGAAGCAACCTCAGATAGCAGCCAGCTCTTCTCTGGCAGCTCTCTGACTTGCTGTTGTTTTGTGCATTAAATCACTGTGCCTGGTGTTTTACTTGGTTTGAAGTATCTTCACTCTCACTGAAGATGAGAATTGACATCTTTCATGCTTTTCCTACTCATGCAAAGCTAGATGTTGATATGGGTGGTTGCAGCCTGACAAGTGTAAAATACAGGTAAATATCTGTTGAAGCATCTAATTTTGTGTGAAATATGCCTGCCTGTATAAAACATGATCAAAGTGTTATTTTCCCTGTAATTATATCATGATGTTGTATTTTAGCTGGAAGCAAGAATAGAAGAGCTTAATAAAGAAGTGAAAGCTAGCAAAGACAGACTTGTAACTCAAGATGCAGCAGCCAAAAATACTATTCAGCAGTTGCATAAAGAGATGGCCATTCGAATGGAACAGGTAATTGAAAAAACTTGAACTATTGAACATCTACATTACTGAACAAACTTGGTTCTTGTAGGAAACATATTGGATCACTAAATAAGACAAAATTTTCCAAAATTGGAACTGCTAGTGTGCAGTTATATATGCATTTTGGATAACTGTCAGCAGTGAATTTCCAAATAGCTGCTAACACTTAAGAGTGCCTGATAACTCTTTTAAAAAAATACCTATTTTTATATGTATTGAATTCAGCTCTCAAGGAAATCTCATTTTCTTTACCTCTAAGCTGAACTTGATTCAAAAGGAGCTAAAAGCTGACAGTAGCTTTTTCAGACAGGCTGTCAAAAAATTAATTTTTTTCTCAATTCCAGCACAAAGGTTTTATTTTATCTTTATGTATTCCTGAAATCTGGGATTTTTTTTCCTTTTTAATATCATACTATACCAAGTATTTCCTCAGTTGCATGTAATCTAAAACTCAGTGTCTGATTTTTTTTTTTTTCCCCTAATTTGAGTAGAACTTGTCAGTGCTGGGGTGGGGGGAGTCTGTAAAAGTAAGCCCCTGGAAGTGATCCAGCTGAAAAACAAGCCACTGGATAATGATGGTGCAGTTGGCATGTGGATGAAGGAAGACAGAATACCAGTACTGAGTATTTGCAAAATTATTTCTAAAAAAACAAATTACTAATCTATTGATAACTCATTTGAGATGTTCAGCTGTGAAGATGCAGCTGTTAAAATATTTATTGTTAGAAGTAGGAGTAATTTCAGTCCTTAAGAGGAATTGAATGTTAGTCTTTGTCAAACTGGAGCTTTTGAGTCCTGCCTCATGATGCTACTCTACTGCAATACTAAAACTACCTGGTTAATTCTGACATACAAGGTTTGATTCCTTGTGTTTGGTGTTTTTCAAGGCAAACAAGAAGTGTGAGGAAGCTCGGCACGAGAAGGAGACGATGGTGATGAAATACGTCCGCGGGGAGAAGGAGTCGCTTGACCTCCGAAAGGAAAAGGAGGGCCTGGAGAGGAGACTGAGAGATGCAAACAAAGAAATAGAAAAGCTTACAAATAAAATCAAACAACTTTCTCAGGAAAAAGGCAGATTGCACCAGCTCTATGAAACAAAGGTACTCCAAGGACTGCTGTGTGACTTGATTAAAAGCACTGTCAGAACAGCTGTATCACTTCTTTGCTGATGTACTTGGTAAAAGAAACCTGTTCTCATTTAGTTTCTGCTGCACAGCTGTGAAAGTGTCTTCCTTCCAAGAGAAGGGGGAAAAAGTTACTCAGTTCTCATTGCAATCTTTTTGAAGTTCCTTTTAATTTTCCCCTGAATATTAATTTGTGAAACATAGGGGTTTTTTTGTTGTTTTTTTAACAAAATTGAGAAGACAGCTTGGTTCAGTTGTCTAGATTTTGAAGTAATTTCTAGATTCAGATTTTTCTTAAAGACTGCAGTGGCATTAAATTATTGCAGTCTTTTTGTTGTTTTTCTATGTTTTCCCTCTGTATTCCCTTTTTTTACTACTAAAAATGGATAATAAAGCAATAGAATTTTTCATCCAAAATTTTGCCACTCATTTTTAGAAAGCACTAAGATTATTATTAAATGGTCTAAGTCTTTTGGTAGTCCTTCACAGCTGTGTTTTACAATTCTGTTTCATGTAGAAGATTCAAAAATTAAATGACTAGAAACTACACTTCTGAAACAAAAATTACCTCTCTAGTGCTTTGTCTTTTCACAGATATATGATATTAACATATACTAACAATAATGCAACCTTACCTTGCTGTTCAAACCACAAAACTAATGGGTTTTTTTTTCCACTGGATTTAAGCATTATTAGGCATTCTGAAATATGTGCATGATTTTTCAAAACCCAGACATTAAGAAAAAAAAACAACTTGACAACTGGACAGGAGTTTTATTCTAGAAACACTAGATAATTTAATTTTATAAAAAACCTATGAAATTTTCTCAGGATGGTGAAGCCACTCGACTCAACAGAGAAATAGAAAAATTGAAAGAAGAAATCAATTCTCATGTTATCAAAGTAAAATGGGCTCAGAACAAATTGAAAACAGAAATGGATTCACACAAGGTAGGTGAAGTGATGCTGATACCATTATATGAAAATATAGTCAGAGTAGTGTAGTTGTTACAGTATTTGCTTTTTATGTACTGTTCCTAATGTGGTGTTTCTGTTTAATTTGAATACCTGCAGCAAAAGTAAGAACAGTGCTCTCAAATAGTGATACTGAAATGGAAATGTTGAAAGGATGTGAAGGGAGGATGTACTGGGGCATTCTCTTTAATTTGGTCATCAAATTTTAATTTGTTGTTAAGTTTATGTTTTGGGGGGAGTTTATTTATTTGAAATAATTGTTATGTTAGTTTTTAAGTGATAGAGTTAAATCTGCTGTCTGAAAATGTGCGTGGCACATAAACAAGAGATCCTTTTGTTGTGCCTTCAGTGTTGGGTCAAATGGAATTACATAAATTAACAGCTGAATGGAAGCAAGGGGAAAAATAGTGTGGGACTTCTTGTTTTGTTAATTCTTTTCAGACTGAAAGGGCAGTTTTATTATGAGTAATATGCTTCTCAGATGAAGTAAATGGATTCTACTAGTTTAACCTGTTTTTTTAATTACTGTTTTTGTAGGAAACCAAAGAACGCCTCAAAGATGCAATGACAAAATTAACTGAAGCAAAAGAAGAAGGAGATCAGATAAGGAAAAACTGTCAAGAAATGATAAAATCCTATCAAGTAAGCACATTTTCTCAAGAGGTCAAATTCTTGTTTAGTGCCTGAGTCGTCTTTTTCATTTCTTTTTAGCTTAAGCTGTAGCAGTAAAGAATTATCCTGTGCAAGCTCCAAAGCTGAGATGAATAGGGATGGGTTTTTTACTTTACTGAAAAGTTGTTAAATAAAAGAGAAAATGTTTATCTTGATTGGCATGCAGTGTGGGGGTCTTTCTTGGCATGGTCAGGATTATCAGAGGTGCACTTAGAGAAAAGACTCAGTGAAGTGAAAAGCTGTCTGTGCACTCATAGAATAGAAAGGGAAACATAAAACTCTACTTACATTTCTTCAATCCCTTTAGGAGTCAGAAGAAATCAAATTAAATGAATTGGATGCAAAATTCCGAGTAACTAAAGGAGAGCTAGAGAAACAAATTCAGGAGAAGTCTGATAACCTGGAGGTAAATATGTGTTGTGTGGAGTCCACTTTGTGATTAAGAATTCCATGAAATTATAATTTTGAGAATCTTATTTTAAGCTGCTTACAGTTATGCCACATTCTTTGGGTTTTGTCTTTTTTGGTGGTCTGATATTAAATCCCAGGTGTGTGCCCTTTAGCACTGCTTTTCTGGAGGATATCTTCAGGTAATACTTTGGATTCACTTTTTAAAAACAAAGTTTGGAGGAAAATATGATATAGTGAAGGTGAAATAACTTCTCTTTCATTTATAAACATGAATGTTGCTGTAATTAAAAGCACAAATTCTGTTGAGTCAGGCCTTTCTGTGACCAGTATTTTGCTAAGATGTATGGCAAGGAGAGACAAGGGCCAGCCTCTGTTTTTTGTAGATATTTGCTAGCCCCAAAGTGAAACTCTCAGAGCAGACACATCATTAATGTGTCTGCTCACAGCTCATCTGTGCACATGCACTCTTCAGAGGTGGCCAAGTGCCAGTTTGCTCAGAGCTTTCCTGTTGTGCCATGGATTTGTGTACCTAAAACCAGAGTGTGCAGTCTCAGTTTTCTTCTCAGTTCTCCTGAGTATAAAGAAGCTTTGAGGTTTTGCTTTCCTTTCTGAAGAAGTAAACCCAGCCTTTGGGGTACCTTTTCTGCCTCAAGGCCTCTTAGCTGTTGTGATGGCCTGTATTGGCCTGATTTTTTTTTTTAGGTGCCACTGTACATTTAGTTTTCTTAATGAGCTTTTTACCCTCTAAAAAGGTGCATCATGCAAAAATAAAAGAAGTGGAAGACTTGAAGAGAACTTTTAAGGAAGGCATGGATGAGCTTCGGACACTGAGAACAAAGGTAAAATGTGCTGAGTTGGATTGGGGTGGGGCTGAAAGCACAGTGCTGGGTTTTTGGAACAAGAATACATTCCACTCCTAATTGTACTTTTACTTCTTCAGGAATAAAGAGTGTGATTAGAGATTGGCTGGCATGAGACTAGAAAGAATCTCTAATTGTTCACTTTGCATAGCCTTTTTTAGAAAGTAGGAGCTGATCTGTAACACAACAGTATTTTGCTTCATTGTGTGTGCCTCATTTGGCTGAAAAGTTGAGAAACATTTTAGATTTGTAATCCTAAAAATATTTTAAATCTTCTAAATTTATTATAAATAAAATACTAATACTGCCTGTGACATAAGTTTTGACCTCTGGTAAGGAGGTCATGCTGTCCCTAATTTGTGGACAGTCTATAGAATAGCATGCCAGTCCCTCTCTCCAGAGCAGCTCAGTAGGACTGTGGAAAAAGGGAGTGAGACAGAATAAATGGTTGCCTTGGTAATTGGGGAAATGTCATATCTGTGGACCCTGATCCATTAGGCTGATAAGTTTGAGCCTTTGGGCAAAACTAATGTTAATCACGCTTGTTGAATTTAATTCTGTTTGTTTGTTTTTCTGACTCTATTAGATCTGAAATACTTTGGGATATTGGTCTAAGTTACTTGGAACCACCAAAAAATTAACACATCATCTTTGTACTACAGTCTAGACATGTGATCAGAATAATTTAGCTCTGAAGTTTGTGAAACTAAATAGTTTCTGGTTGTATTTATTTTTGTTTTTCCATTTAGGTAAAGTGCCTAGAGGATGAGCGCTTAAGAACAGAAGATGAATTATCCAAGTATAAAGAAATAATAAATAGACAGAAAAGTGAAATTCAGAATTTGCTGGACAGAGTGAAAACTGTAGATCAGCTGCAGGATCAGCATCAGAGGTACAGCTGTGCACTATGAGTAATGATTTAAAAGATTATTGGAGATCTGGAAGGGTTTGTTTTATTGAAGCTATTGATGCTTTAAATGAATTGTAATTTGAAGAATGCCTGTCTTTATTTAAATCAGTGCTGCTAATATTGAAGATAACCTTGGTGGCCTCATACAAACCAAGGGGATTGAGACTGATAAATCTAATTTAGCATTCTCATTATTAGAATAACAAGTGCCTGATTTCCAGCATACTCTACAGGAAATTGTCTTCTACGTGTCTGCTCAGTGCTTGTTTCATTGGAAGATGGAGGGAGCAATTAAACTGGAAAGATAAATTGCCTTAAAATTGTGAAGGATGAATGGAAGTATTTAATGGAAAGAATTTTACTTACTTGAGAGATGCTCTATTCAGGCAGCATGAGGCACTTGTCTTTCTAATGGGCTGGAATTCATTCTGCTGTGTTGAAATTCACTCATTTAAGAATGTGAGGGGAATAATGTCAGGGGAGGGCTGGGCTCATGCACGATTCAGGAGTGTCTGAGCATGGTCCTGTGCCTGTGGGGAACACATGGACTGGGAAATGTAAATGCTGGCCACTCTGCTGGTTCCAGTGGTGCTGCATAAATGGAGATAGACAAATGTCAGATAGGCACAACCACCCCTGTGTCTGTCCCTCTCATTCTGGTAAACAGTTTTCATTTATCACTGTAAAGTATTTCCATAGTTATAGGCTTTCCTCATGGCTTAGCAAATCAGCCACTTTCCATGTGCTGTGTGCCTGTCACCTGTATTGTCATGGTGTTCTCAGCCTTTCCAGGGACTGCTCTGTGCTGGAAACTACTGGAGCCTGCACTTGGATCAGTAACAGTTATTTTTCTCTTGGAATCTTGACAAATGAATTAAAGTGACTGTGATCAAAGTGTGAAACTATAAATGTGTGTTTCCACTTATCTTTTTCTCTCAGTAATTGAGACATGCTTAAATATGTCTCCCATTCCTATTCAATTTGGATTTTTTTTCTTCAGTATCCTTCCCATACAGCGTTTATTATCCCTACATTAAATTTTGTATTGTCTTTTATTTTAATTTCAGTGCAGATGTCCTGAAATGTATAAAGGCTGTATTATGTTGACTGTTCAGCTATGTTTGTTCACTGGAGGAATATGATTTTAGGTTGAATGCTGGGAAGAACTTCATGGCTGAACTGGATACTGATCACCTCCAGTGTTCCCTGGTCTCCTTCATTTGCAAAATTTAAGGATAATCTAGACATCTTTTTTAGAATGGTCTAAACCTTTAATTTTGTCTGATCCAACTCTGACTGCTAGGCAGAGCTTTCTCCTGTCATGATGAAACAACCTATTTGAAAATGTAAAATACAAGCAAACATGCAACCTTCTAGCACAGGTTTTTAAATGGGAGCTACAGGTGAGATACTTTGCAGCACAGATGACTGGGTCTCAGCTCTTCTTGGGGAAGCAAACAGTACAGGATTGTTGATTTAAAGTGAATTGATCCTCCTCATAATTACAGTCTGTCAGGAAATTAAATGAGATGTGTGCTCTTGCTTTGTGTAATTTTAATTTTAGTTTTAAATTTGAGTATACACACTCCCTGTGAGAAAGGTGAGGTTTTTTTCTGCTGATGTTAGAAAGTAAAGCTTTAGAAAAGGTGTATCCAATTCCATGATGGAAGAATTAATGAACTAATATGGCAAGAGCAAATAAGAGGGAGGTTTTTAGTCTGTAACATTTTTAACAGCTATTATATTTTGGAATTCATTTCAAACACTGAAATGTTGATGATAAGTGAAGATGCAGCATTTTTTACTCAGATGGATTGGATGGGAGAGTCTTTCAGTAGAAACAAAAACTTGTTTTGAGGGGAAGGACTTGTTTTTGGGGGAGGAGTAGGTGGAGTACGACAGGCCCTTTGATTCAGAGCTGCAGGGCTTGGATAAGGACATGTCAGGAATCACCATACTGCTGTCCTAGAGAAATCCAAACTGCATTTTTTCCCTGTTTCTAAAGAGAAGGCCTCTTACAGATTGGCCACTTTGTTGGGTTGCAAACCTTCCTCTCACTTACTAGGTCTGGTTTTGAGGGTTTTGTTTGTGCTCTGATCTGAAGGTCATGTGGAGAAGTTGAAAATGGAGAGCTGGCCTTCCTTGAGGAGCTAATGCCTGACTGTCCTCTGTGGGCTGCAGAAATCTGTCATTTCAGCACTGCAGGTGGTGTGAAACAAAGGGAAAACTCCCTTGACATTTAAAATGATCCAGTGACTAAAAGCTACCCCAGGGTCATTAATTGTTCCACTGCCTTATTTGGACTTGACCTGAATGCTTTTATTGCAATAAACTTGTATCTTTAAGCTCAGGTTATCCCTAATGTGATACAATTGTTTTGACAGAGATGAACAAGAAATCAATGCTTTAAAGGAAGAAATAGATGGTTTCAATTCTCTGGTTGCTGATCTTCAGAAGGACATTGAAGGTAGTCGGAAAAGAGAATCTGAGCTATTGATATTCACTGAGAAATTAACCAGTAAGAATGCACAGCTTCAGTCTGAAAACAATTCCTTACAGAGCCAGTTGGATAAGCTTTCTTACAGTGAAAGAGAGCTGCAGAATCAGCTGGAGTGTGTTCAACAGGCTAAAGATGATCTGGTGAGTACAGTGGGCTTTTTGTTTTTGCAGATAAGATGTAGCACATGAATACCACCTTGTATCTTCATTTACCTGACTGAAGTTTCTCCTTGAGTTTGTCATTAGTAGCAGTGGGATATGAACACCTCATGTTCCCAGGCTGAAAGAAATTTTGAGGCACACTGCCCTGGAATGAGGAGGTGTCGCTGTGTTGCTCTTTCTGGTTTTTGGGAGCAGAGAGTTGTTCACTTTCAGATGAAATGAAACAGGCAAAAGGTTCTAATTTGCCTGTGAAATTTGTTACTGTAAGTGGTTCCTCAGGTCCTGTTTGTATTATGAGATAAATGTAATTTTTAATAAACTTAGTGTGTCATGGAAGGTAATGTGACTTTGTACTGTATCATGTAGAAGTTCTAGAGGTAGCTGAGGAATCTTACTATTCATGTGAAATGCTAGTGTTCAGCCTAAATAATAAATGTAAAGTGCGAATGATTCCCAGGTGTAAAGTGCAGTTAGGAATGTTGAGCATGCACTATGGTTAGGCTGGAATTTTTTGTGTATGACTGAAAATAACATCCCAATTTCAGGCCATCAGGTTACAGAAGGAGGAGGATCAGAGAAAGTCAGAGGTAGAGGCCCTGCAGGCTCAGCTGGCCTCAGAGCAGGAGGAAGTGTCAGCCCTGAAGACCCACGTGGATGAGCTGAAGGATGACCTGGCTACCCAGAAGCGCAAGCACGCAGCCAACCTGAAAGACCTCACAAAACAACTTCAGCTAGGTGGAGATTATTGTCACTTATGAGACAGCCCCATCTATGACCCCCTCAGTGTCTGGTAGAGATTCAGGTCCTGTCTGTATGTGCTCACTGCTTGAGTGTCACCCTTCAAACTCTCCCTGTCCCTGGAGACAATGACAGTGAGCAAGTTAGACCTTGTGGAAACTGCAGTTTCAGGCCTTTGTGTTAATTTTCAATCTAAAATGTAACTTCTGAAGTGGGTTTAGACTTTAAATGAAATATTTATTTCAAAAGAGGTTAGTCTTTGTTATGATATATCTGACTACTGAAATGTCACTGTAGGTATATATGGATCCTGGTCTGTGTAGGAGTATATTCAGAAGTTACCTAGTTGCTGACTGTATCAGGAATTGCTGGTTATTTTTTTAACAGACCACTTCAGTTTTTAAAGGTGGATATGGAGAGACTGATGACTAATTTTCTCTACAAATAGAAGTCATCAAATACCCAACAATGCATGAGTAGAAAATAGATTTGAAGATAATCAAATGTGTTTGAAAGAAGAGATCCTATTGGCACTTTGCAAGACCAGTTCCGTGTCCCTTTTTGTGCATTTAAGAACAGCTGTGTGCTTTCCCTCTTGATCCCTACTGAGTGAGTGGTGCTTCTGGCACAAGTACTGCTGCAGTGACACAGTTATGAGGTGCTGGAACAGAGTTGCCAGCATCAGTAGGGATTTACATGGCAGACCTAATCAAAAGTAAAATCAAATTGAAATCTTACTGGTCCCAGTTAATCCTATATATGATATTACCCCTTCAACTGGCAAACGCAGCAGTGTGCAGGGATCGTGGTGGGTGTTACCTCCAGGTGCTGCTTGGGTTTTACTTTTAGTTGCTACCATTGTCTTTCAGTTGTGACATCATGTTAAATTAGTGCAGATCAGAGATGATTACAGGTTCTGTATGTTGGGTAACACTGTAATTTTTATTTCTTGCTGTGCTATTGGTAATCATCATTTTGTTAATACTTTTAGCACGGAGGAAATTGGATCAGATGGAAAATGGTAATTATGACAAAGAAGTCAGCAGCATGGGGAGCCGTTCCAGTTCATCAGGTAATGGAGCACATAGCAGGGCTGCCAAACAGCCCTTCAGTCTTAACAAGGTTGCCACAGTGTGTTTGCTCTTTATGTGGTTTGTGCATATGCAGTGTGTGGGCAGCCTCCCATTAAAACTGACAAAATAGCCTCTAAGCAGCAAAATGCACTTGACTGACTGCAGTTGTAGGTGCTTATTATGAGATTAAAGTGTAATGTTTATGATGTTTATATATTTTGGTTCTTTTTAAATACCTGCCTTTTTCATTTTATTGCTTTTATGTTTGGAGGAAGCTCAAGAGGACTCCAGTTTATACATGCTCCTTTTACATGCTGCTAGAGGCAAAATAAAAATGAGCAGTGGTGTCCAACATTGTCTAATTGCCCTATTGACAGTTGTGACTGTGTAAATGAGAAATCAATTAGCATCATTAGAGACATCAGTGGGTTTATGTAATATTCATTACTTTCTATCCAGTAGAAGTACAGGAGTGATCTTTAGCACTGAAAACAGCATGTTTCCTTCCTTGATAACTTTAGGTTTCAAGTTGGGTTAGGTCTGTCCAGATGTCCTGTAATCTCACTGTGTGAGAGAGACAAATGCTTAGAAAGAACAGCACAAAGTAAATACTGCAAGCTCGAAGTAATCAGTGCTGCAGAGTGTTTATATGTAGGGCTTTTGTGAGTCTGTACAGTTTTCATAGGATTGTAATTTTAGTTTACTCCAAAACACACATTTAAAATCAGCTCAGTCTTGTGCAAAATAAATTTTAAGTGGGAATAAGCATTCCTGAAGGGAGCACACTTACACCAGAGGCAGTGCACCCTCAGGAGGGGACTGCAGCTCTGTCCCAGCCTGTCTCATTTAAACACTGCAAGGATCCTTTAGAGAAAACCCCACCAACATAAAGAGAAACTGGCATCCTGGGGCAGGTATCCTCAGCTCCTGACAGGTAGTGAGTGCATGCTCTGCTCTGCTGGGGGCTCCTCACCTGGTGTAGGCTGTGGAGGAGTTTTGACAAGCCCTGTGGTGTTGGCAGGGTCCCTGAACGCGCGCAGCAGCACCGAGGATCGCTCACCCGAGAACACTGGCTCTGCAGTGGCTGTGGACAGCTTCCCAGAGGTGGACAAGGCTGTCCTGGTGGAAAGAATACTGAGGCTGCAGAAGGCACATGCTCGAAAAAATGAGAAGATGGAGTTTATGGAGGATCACATCAAACAGCTGGTGGAGGAAATCAGGAAAAAAACCAAGTATGTTCTGTGTTCTGTTCATGCAGGTTTTCAGTGTTGAGCTGATGCACTAGACAAGTAAGGAAACAAATTGTCTTAGTGAAAATGTTTAAAACAGTAAAAATATTGCAGTGACACTAGATTTCCAAGATGGAATTAGTTTTATGGGGTTTTTTTCCTTCTTTTTTCCCAGCAGTTACAGTAATTGCCAAGTTTTTGGCAATTAGTACTATTACTGAATTTTTTCAGGAGGAATAAACTGGCACAAGTGGGTTTTTGGTAGCAAAATGGTCAGCAGGTGGCTGATTTGTGGTGGACTGCTGCCACTGGTTAACAGAAGAGTCCATTCTCCTCATGTGCTTAAAAGGGTGCTGATTGTGTTTGTTTTGGAAGGAGAATCTGCATTATTCCAGATGGTACTCTGGTATACACATCAAACAGATGATGTATCTGAGCCAAAGGTGGTCAGTGGTTAATGTGTGAGACAAGATTCCACTTCAATGAAAATCTCATCTTACAGGATAATGTCTGGAACTTCAGTTAGGAGGGTAAGAAATGCTGGCATAAAGCTGCTTCTGGAAGGTGCAGTTGCCTGTTAGGAACAGCCCTTGCTTAATGAGTCCATACATTTATGCCCAGCTGGTACCATTTCACAGAACATGATCACAGCTTGGGAAGACTCCTGAGAAGTGGCTTTGTAATTTTTTTTCTCATGTGTAGAAAGCTTAAGATTCCATGTCTGGAGTCCTTGAGCAAAGAAAAGTTGACTTTTTAAATTACCTTTCTTGTCCCAGTAGCTTTTCAAAATACTTTTAAGTAAGTAAACCCTGCACATTGTAGTCTCTTGGCTTACCAGCATTTCCTGTATCACTGTTGGTATCTCAGGTTTTCCTCTGACATAGAAATTGCAAGAGTAAATTTTTACTCCTTTTTTGGTAATACAGTACTGCTTGAAAATAAAATTACTTATGGCAGGAATCTGAAGTTACTGCAGCATCTGACTCTTCTCACCTCGTAATGCTGTGATGTTGCTGGTTTATTTTTCACTCCAGAATTATCCAGAGTTACATTTTGCGAGAAGAAGCCGGAACACTTTCATCAGAGGCCTCTGACTTCAACAAAGTACACTTGAGCAGGCGTGGGGGGATCATGGCATCTCTGTACACATCTCACCCTGCAGACAGTGGGCTCACCTTGGAACTCTCCTTAGAGATAAACAGGAAGCTTCAGGCTGTGTTAGAAGATACATTACTGAAGAATATTACATTGAAGGTGAGTAGCTGTGCCAGTTCTTCTGCACATTGTTGTGGTTCTCAGGTGCTCCCTTCACTGCATGCTGTTAAAGGCTTTTCAGAAGCCAGCTCATTGTGATTTGGTGCCACTAGTAGCACCAGATTAAAATTAGGGTTAACCAGGGAGTTATGTGACATGAGGCCATGTACCTCCCGTGTAAGACCCTCAGAGTATGCTGCACTAATGAGCTGCTGCTTGAAATAAGTTCTGGAGTGCCTGTGCCTTCAGCAGGGAAGGGTCTCTGCATGCTCTCCCCTGGGCATGTGGGGCAGGAGCACAGACTCTGCTCCTGGGACAGCACATCTGCTGCCAGGGAGAGGTGGCAGGCTGGAAAATGGTGTGCAGGCTGCCAGCTGGGCTGCAGGGCTCTGCACAAGCTGGAGATCTCTTCCTGTAATCATCATTCCCCTTGAATGCTAGGGGAACTAGCATTCTACCTTCTAGACATCCTGTAGAATACTGGTAACTACAAAAAGGACTTGCCAAGAGCTTTGAGTTTCTTACTGAAATGAGTTTGTTTTTTTCTGACTCTAATCATTTGCATTTGTTCTGGATACTTGAAAGTATCAACCTGCTGACATAAGCAGTAATTTTGACTTATTAGTACATTTGTGCTGATGGACTCATTTCCCTGTATAACTTATCTTTTAATTTCTCCCCCCCCAAAGGAGAACCTGCAGACTCTAGGAACAGAAATAGAACGGCTTATTAAACACAAGCATGAACTGGAACAGAGAATAAAGCAGACATAACTAAAACTTCTGGGGACTAACCAACCTGAAGATGCAGAAAAGGCAGGTGCTACAGATCACTGTTTTACATTCTGCCTGCCAGCACAAGCATCTGGGTTTTTGCAGAAGAAGCCTTTGGCCACACAGGCTCACTCGTGTGAGAGACCAACAGGGTTTGGCATCTGTGTGGTTCTGTCTACCCAGGACCAGCCTGAGGCACTGCTGAAATTCACTGCACACTACATTTATCTGAAACTTCTATTTGAAATACAGATGCTTTGCAGTGCAGACTGTTTGGAGTGAGTTGCCATGAGATTTTAATTTCTGCACTGTGTAATTAATCAGTCTCTTAATGATGGAGCTTGAAAAAAAAATAAAGCCAATTATGTCTTAGTTGCTATTGAACATATCCAGTGTTACTGAGCTTTAAGGGCTTTAAGACATTTATTTCCTTTCTTGCATATTATTTCTGATCTTTGGGTTGATTAAGCATTTTTGACATATGCATGGAAGAATACTTTGTTAGAAAATTTTGGGTTTTAAGTGGTGACCATGATATTGCATATTTTCTGCTTTAGATTAGCATTCAACTGGTCGATTTCTTTATTCCAGAGGAGTGAAACAACAGTACAATTAAGGAATTAGAAAGTGTTCTGAAACAGTTCTTGAATTCATGTAGTTGAAACCAATGTCAGTTCAGCAAATTTTGTAAACCCTTGATCCTTAGACGTAGGGATCAAAAGAAGTCTGATAACAGATAATATTGGTTAATAAAGTTCTCTGGGCTTCTGCATAACTAACAGCATTTAGGAGTTTAAGCTGCCCATTGTCAATCTATGTAAGTACATGTAGACATGGTGATTGCATCTGCTTTCAAAGACAAATGGAAGCCAATAAATTTTCTCATTAGCTGTGGCTAGACCAACTAGTGACAATAATGGTAAGAAATAGATCTAAATGGGATTTTAATAGTTGGACTGTGAAAGTGGCACAGAAATCTGTGCAACTGCTTGATTTTACTGTTGTGAAGAATTAGTTGGTGGAAGTAACTAAAAACTGTTACTTAATCCTTCAGTAGCTGAGATGGTGATGGAGGAAGAGTATCAAGGAGACAAGATTTGGGTTAATTACAACATCATGTTCACATTTTAATTCCAGGATAAGTAATACACAGGATCTGAAATACCTTTATTCCAGCAGTAAATGCACAGTTTCTGTATCTGTCACTTTTTGACCAAAATCAAGTGATCAGATCACCCTGTAAATACATACTTCAGGTTTTTAAATACTTGAACTTCCTACTGCCATGAAAAGTCAATGTACAGTTACAATAGCAATGCTTTAGCTACTTTAATCAAAAAGGGGGGTGTGGGGAGAATCTGTCTTGCTGCAGATACTGTTTGCATCGTACACCAAATGAGGGACCTGAATTTGGCAGCTTGGAGGAGGATAATTGATCAGACATCTGGGTGACTTAGGGATGTGAACTCCCTTCCCACATGCCACTGAGTTGCCTGAGGTTTGTAATAAAGCAAATTGAGCAAAAGAGCCCAATTTGATTTGAATAGTTTGGTTTGAGACAGTGGGACTTCCTTGTTAGTTTAAAGATGGGCATCTCTGAAAATCCTTGTGGGATCAAGACCTGGTTTGTGGTCCAGAGAGCTTCAAGAGTTTGGGATGGCAGGTCCCTTCAGTGTCAAAGGATTAAGTATCCCTTTGGAAAGGGAGAATGGGAGCAAATATAGTTTAAAACCTGAGCAACTATTATATAGAAACTGCAAGCCTTTAATCTGGGTGGGTTTTTATACATCTATTTTTCTAATTCCTGAGAGCAGTGGTTATCTGAAATGTTAGGAAATTTGGGCCAGTCCAGTCATGGGACTGCTTCTGATTTACTGTTGTTTAAGTGATGTGAAATGGCAAATACCTGGCTGTGCTGAAACAGATTTGTCACAGCTTCCAGGAAGCAAACAGACAGCTGTTCATGACTGAGCTTGGACCTTCTGCGAGAGAAAGTACTTTAGAACAATTTGCATGCTAAAACATAGCTTAGCTCTTGTATGTTTGTGTTTTCATGCTTTAATGTACCAGATCTCTGGATGTTTTCAGGCATTCAGATGAATGATTCCAGTATTTTAGATACCATGTTAATATTGTAATCTTTTAATGTATGTTCTCCAGGTGTACAGTGTGAATGAAGGAGGGGTGTGGTGCAGATGGAATCAGTGCAATGGCTTTGTGGAAATTCTTATTTCTTTTTGGCATGGTTGTTCTCCTTTTAAGTTGAGAAACCTAGTTAGCTGTCCTCCTGCCCTGCTGAAATGCTGCTGGCTCTTTGTAGCACTAATAACTTCTCAGACTTTTTTTTTCCCCCCCTTGGTTACGGAGACACACAAAGCAGCCAAAATACCACGTTGTTTTTTGTGCACGCTGTTTTCATGGACCAAAGCTGTCATCCACAGGTGTTATTCTAAACATATCTGTTAGAGATGGGAAAGTCATTCTGGCTTGCACATTGGCAAGTGACTCTCCAGTCAGCCTGGGGTGTGGGTGAGTGATGAGTGCCTGGTGGGGTCAGCCACAGCGACTTGGCACAAGGATGTTCCTCCTTTTTGAGAGGCAGTGATGTATCAGCCATGAAATGTTGCTGGCCCTGTTCCCATGGGGTGGCTTGTCAGGAGTGTGGTGCTGTTGGTGCAGCACTGAGCCACTTGCTGTGGAAAGGTGTTTCCGTGGGGTGGCTCTCACAGGTGAGCACCAGCTGGTGCAGGGGTGGGTGTGAGCCTTGTGTAGCAATCTCATCCCACTTATCCTTGTTTTGGAAATTGTACTATGGACCTGAAACTGAAAACTGTCCTCAGATGAACTGAATTTTAGACACAAACTGGTGAATTGATAAACTAATCATGAAGGCAGCCTGGAGCATGTAGCTACGTGCCTGTCACTGAAATTCAGTGCCCATTAGACGTGGAATTGCCACAGGCTGCTTTTGAAAATTCCAAGCTTGTGGCTGGTTATGTCTTACAAGCTTAAACATCTGTTTCTTAAATACTCAGGGTGCTCTTTTCATTCAAACATCGCACAAACAGATGTTGTTAGAGGCCCTACAAGAAAGCTGCCTATGCTTTTCCACCCTCTGTAAAATCCAGCAGTGTCACTGTCAGAAGCCAGACCCTCTGACCTGAAGAATACGATTTTGTGCTACAGAAATCACTGGCTTGCTGCCATACAGACTTGTGCAATATTTTTAATTATAATGTCCAGAAAACTGGAGATTGATTTCTTCCTTGAACATTTTCTCATTATCTTCACTTGTTGCTGGCAACACCTGTAGTATCTCTCTAAAAATATTTTTAATTGCAACATTTTGGTTCATAACTAAAAAAAGGAAAAATTTAAAACCAGTATGTCTGGCTTCCAGTGCATCAAGTGTAAACCTGAGTGTCCACATGCTGCAGAGACCCGAATCTAGGGAGGGGTTCAGAGGGCAAGGCCTGTCCAAGGGGCCTTCACCCTTCCTGTGCCAGCAGTGGTGGCACAAGGAATCAGGTGTGCCCTGTCTCACCTGTCCAGGGACAGGTGCCTGTGTTGCAGAGGGAGCTGGGTGGTATTTAGACTTTTCCAGATGGATGGTTTCCTTCCCCATTTTCATGTTCTAACTGAAACTGTCGATTCTTCCAATCTATGTGTGTAAGTCCTGTACACAGAATGTCTTGTTGATTTCATTTTGTAGATACCTGTTTCTGTATAAAGTTTTCAAAGGTATTGCTATACCTTCTGTATATACTGTACTTTGAAATAATAAACATACAAATGTATGAAAGCCTGCTTTGGGTCTGATTTGTCCCACTGTGGTGTTGGGAGGTGTTTTCACTAACAGAATGGGACTGCAGGGATATGTTCTGTGAGCTTTTATCACAGCATCAGCCTCATTACATAGTTGAGACAATAGAAGATGGCAAAAGCTCATGTCCAACAAGCAACAGCTTAAGATTTTTGTTATGGAGCATTTTTAAAACTTTCTAACCAATAGCACATTGCTAAAGCTTACAGACAATTGTTCTAGCCAATTACTAAAAGTACACGTGCACCTGCTTCACACAGTGCTTACTTGTCTTCTTTCTATTAACAATATACAATACTTCATTATTAAGCAATGAAGTAAGCTTAATTAAGTAAGCTTAAGACATTCTACTATCTTTCTAAGCATATTTTTCTGCAGTCTTAAGGTCTATCTTAGCTAAGCCTAAAACTAAAGCTATTGTTTCATGTCCTTACTATACTATTGTCACTTTTTCTACTTCAGACTTTGCAGCTGCTTCTAGTTCTGAGATCTCTGTTCTTCCTATTTCTAAGACGTGCTTTCCCAGCTTTCTAAAAATCGTCTTACACCAAAGCCCTTCTCGTTGCCCTCGGGTGGGTGTGACTGTGCCCAGGCAATCCGAGCAGTGCTGCCGTTCTGCCCCAGCCCCTGCTTGCCGATTGCACCCGCTCAACAGGAGGTGGCAGTGCCTCTTCTCCGGTACTGCCGCCGGGAGGAACAGCCGAGCCAGGGAAAACACCTCTGCCACGGCGTTCATCCCTTGGGAGCTGCGCTGGACAGGCACAGCTGTGCTGCAGTCAAGGACTGCAGTCAGGCCCTGCCAGTGCCCTCGCTGCCTTTCCCTTCCACAGCCTGAATTTTGGGAATCCCACAATCCCAGCAGCAAGGAACCTTGGCTGCAGCTCCACATTTGCTCCTCTGATTTATTTATTCTCTTGTAAAGATCTAACAGAGTTGATTTTTAGTTTTTTAGGGGTTTTTTTTTCATTTTTTTAGTAAGTGATCGTGTCTTGTTGCTGGCAGTGCTTCTATTAAAAACCTAGTAATGGATTGATATGGGTTGTCTTGTCCTGTCCTTGCAGGGAGCCAGAAAAAGGGAAAAAGAATACGGTGAAGGTGATAATTTATGGAGTTTATTCTAGTATCTCCCAGAGTACCTTAAATGAGAGAGGGGGCTGTCCTGTATTTTGCTGAAATTTAATGGCAAAGAGCCTCAAGCTTCCCAGGACCAGGCCAAGGGCTCCCAGTGATTCTTCTGGTTACAGTTACCTGCATAACCCATACTGAAATTGTTGTGCAGCTCAGTTTTTCTTTCAGCTTTTTCCACTGATAGCAGGTACAGTTGTTGGTGACAGATGTGACCAAAAATCAAGGTTTATTTGTAATTCCTGGGTATTTAACGCTGCCACTAGGAAACAACAGTCTGAAGCTAAACTTCCTCAAATACTAATTCTGGCTGTGGTGCTATTTGCAAGTGGCCATATGGCAAACAAGTTCCCAGCCCTGTTTTGGGTCTGTGTCTGAGCCTGACCCAGCTGAGCTCTGTGCAGAGGAAGGGTTCTCATGGCACATGTTAAGTGCTCAGTGCTGAAGTAAACCAGGCTGATACTGCAGCTACTGTGTGATAAATATCTAACCAAATGCTAGCAGTTCTCTCCTCTGGCTGATTGTGAATTAGGAAATCATCACTGCTATTTTTCTCTCTCTCTCTCTCCCTGCTTTATTTTAAGGGGATTTTTAATAGCAAGCTCTGCTGGAGGTTTTGTTGCTGCGGTTGTTTTTAGGCTATTTTGCATCAAACCACAGTGGGTCTGTGCCAGATTCTGTGAGATTTTTGCATGCATAAATGTAACTGCTGCAGTAGCAGAGTGCTGCTGAACAAGTTGTTCTCATCTAACTGTGTATAAATGTGCTGTTAGGTATTTGTGTGTTTGTTGCTGTTCTGCTCCAGTGGGTGCCCTATAGTCAGGAAATCCTCTGGCCCTTGGGTTTCTCTGGGCTCTTGACCATGTGCAGCTGCCCACTGATCTCAGCTGGGCTGCTCAAATGCCTCAAGGGAAGCACCTTGCTCACTGACAGGCAGAGTCCTATGGATGTCTAAGAGCTTCTTAAGAAGTTTCTATTTTAAAATAATGCCGTGTGTGTGGAATAAGGAGAAGCAGCAAATAAAAGCACAACGTCTGTGAGGTCTGACCAAAGTGCACTGGTGTTTGACACAAGGTAGGTGAGCACAGCCTAGCAGGCACAATTGCTCTCTCTGGGCTGGTTGGTGTGTCCTTAAACACTGCCCTGGGCCATCCAACCTGCAGTTCTTTGGGAACTGCTGCTGCCTTTGGAGATGGATTGAAGCAGGGTGCAAATGCAAGGCAGTTTATTCAAGCTGCGATCTGCAGCCAGGCAGAAGGGTTTGTGAGGCTGCACTGTGAAAGGAAGTGGTTAAAAATACTCTGAAAATGATAGACCTTAAATTATTTTAACTCTTGTCAGTACCCAGCACAGGGGAGAGGAAGAAGGTGAGAATTACTCATATCAACACTGTGGGTAAAAGCAGCATATGCCTGAAAAAACAGACCTTGTGCTGGCCAGCCTAGACCTGTGTTGTGGTCCTGCAAATTCTCTGAAAACTTTTCAAGTTCAACCTTCAAAGAGGTTGAAAAAACCACACTTGGGCTCAGAGCTCTGACCTCTTCATGCTCTAAGTGGCTTGTACTAATCAACTGCCCTGGCCTCACCTTAGTAATTGGATTATCAGAGCAGTAGTGATTAGATGGACTCTTGAAAATAATTAAGGGCTTCACCCCTCTGGAGAAGGGATCTTCATCCATGAGGTAAAATGAGAACTCAGCTGTCAGCTTCTCATGGGCTTAACTTGTGGAGTTACACAGGCTGCTGACAGCCAGAACAGTGATGCCCTTCCCCTGGTCCCTTCCCCTGGTCCCTTCTCCTTGCCATGTGTCTGCTTTGACCCAGGGCTCTCTCACACCCCTGGGGGTGGCTGGCACAGGGAACAAGACTGTCCCACAGTGAGGTCTTTGCCTGTCCACCTGCTCCCCCAGCTGTCCCAGGAGCTCCTGGTGCACTGCAGGTAATGGCTCAGCCTTTTCAGGCAAACAGGGATATTTGTTTTCCCTGGCAATGCTGCTCTGTAACCTGCAGGTTGTCTGAGGTGGTTGCACAGCTCCCACACCCCCTGTGCTGTGCAGCCAGAGTGCCCTGAGCCAGGCAGGACAGCTGGCAGTGAAACCCATCCACAGCTCTAGGTCAAACCTCCCCCAGAATCCACAGCCCCTTGTTTTGCTTGGCTTTAATCAGACATTTCTGGGATCTAGAAAGATCCAGCTAGTGCCAAGCAGGTGTTTTCCATCAGCAAGGACTGGCAGAGGAAAGCCTCTGTGGCATAAACCAACTAAAGAGAGCAGCCACCAATCCAGGTACCTGTGACCTTGCACACTGTGCTTGGGAGCCCTCGTGGTCTTTCTTGGGCTGTCCAACCCCAAAAGCAAACATGCATTAAGAAAATCTCCTGCCAGCAGGGCACGACTACCATACAGGCACTTCAAAAATAGAGGCATGAAGCCCTTGGAAAGGGGATGTGGCAGATTTGGCAGTAGGTCTGTAGCTCAAGGCTGGCAGATTGCTTTTTTTTGTTTACCTCAATTATGTCAAACTATTTCCCTCTCTCAGAATTTCCTTGCAGTTTTCCAAGGCTGCTTGTTGATGCTGAAAGATCAGTCAAGTATTTCGAAGTGATTTGACCTTGCTTGGGCTGGTGACAGAGCCCAGACCTCGCAGGTAGTTGTCACCTTGTAATGCCAGAGCCACTGTGGCATGTCCTCGTTAAGGACAATGTTCAGGCAACCACAAGCAATGCCAGGGCACAGTGGCAGGTGAACTCCCTCCCAAAATCACACTGAAGAATGTGATTTAGCTTCCCTTGCCTTTGGTGGCAGCTGAAACAATAGAAATGTCCCCAAAGGCCAGGACTTGCAATCCAAGGGATTCTCTAGAGAGCAATAAATGGAGGTACTTACGTTTCATTAATTGTGTGTCAGAGCAAACACTGGAAAAACACCAACCAACCAAAGCTGTGAGTCTGCCACTGGCTGCTGTGGGAGGCCTCTGCCAAGACAGCAGCCTTGGATCAGAGAGCAAGGAAGTGAAGTCCTTCCAGAGGATGATTCAGAGCAGGCTCACGGGCTCCTGCACTGCTGCCCTGTCACCCCTGTGCTGAGGAGGCACAGAGAAGCAGCTCCTGCCTGGCCACCACTGCCCTCTGTGTGGGTGCCTTGGGGCTGGTGAGGAGCCTCCCTCAGAGCCTTCCTCCCCTGCCAGGGAGGTCAGCTGGGGTTCTGATCCCCCACATCACAGAATCACAGGATCATTTGATTGGAAAGGGCTTTAAAAGCCATCTATTCCCAAGCCCACTGCCACAGGGACACCTTCCACTAGACCAGGCTGCTCCAAGCCCCATCCAGCCTGGCCCTGAACACTTCCATGGATGGGGCATCCACAGCTTCCCTGTTCAACTTGTGCCAGTGCCTCACCACCCTCACAGAAAAGAACTCCTTCCTAATATCTAACAAAACCTGCCCTCTTTCAGTTTGAAGGCATTCCCCTTGTCTATCCCTACAAACTTTTATAAAAAGTCCCTCTCTATCTCTCTTGTAGCCCCTTTAGGTACTGGAAAGTGCTCCAAGTTCTCCCTGGAGCATTCTCTTCTCCAGGCTGAACAATCCCTACTTTCTCCACCTGTTTTCATAGCAGGGGTGCTCCAGCCCTCTGAGTATCTTTCTTGTCCTCCTCTGAACTTTCTCCAACAGGTCCTTATCCTTCTGCTGAGGGGGTGCACCCCCAGAGGTGGGTGCAGCATTCCAGGTGGGGTCTCACCAGAGTGGAGCAGAGGGGGAGAATCTGGCCTGCTGGCCACTCTCCCTTAGATGCAGCCCAGGCCATGATTGCCTTTCTGGGCTGCCAGCACACGCTGCCAGCTCATGCTGAGCTTCTCATCCACCAGCACCCCTAAGTCCTTCTCCTCAGGGATGCTGCTTGTCCCCAGAAAAGGCCTAAAATCAACATACAGGGGAGAGGAAGGAAACTGGCTAGCTGGTTAAAGGCTGAGGGATGTGGAGAAAGAGAAATTGTTTTTTTAGAAAGGCCATCCTGGCACAAGAGCAAACCCTGTTGCTTTTGGAGTGTCATGGCTTTCCTTCTCTGCAGAATGAGCTCAGGGTGCTGCATGCCCAGATCTGGAGTGCAGCTGACAGCATGGTCTTAACTTCTCTTTGTTCAGCCCTGGGGCATCCAAACATGCACTTCTGAGTGGCTGCATGTGAGACAGGAAAGTCTCTCTCTGGAAAAGTGGCACAGCAATGGCTTGCACTACTGTATTTACTTTGGAGGTTCCTTCTGGGATGCATCTGCCTGTTCTGGTCTGTGTGTCAGCTCACAGCCCCATCAGTTTTCCCTTTCCCTCCTTCCTCTCCATGCTTCTGGGAGTGCCTATGTGGGAGCCAGGGACCCCAGCCCCTGCCAGACCTCACTCAGCTTCCTGATTCCTGGCATTTTGTTTCCTCCAAGGAGCAGGACACAGCAGTGCAGGACCATCCCTGGGCAGAGAGCACAGAAGTAGAAGTGCAGGGGGAGAGGAGAGCAAGATGCAGATTCTAATTTTTGATGGGTTTAGAGGAGAAAGAGGTTGTTTTGAGGGAAACTGATTGCTTTGTTTTTGTTTTACAAACAGCACAGGCAAGAAATATAATGGGTAATGTATAAGAAAACACAACTCTCAGCTGGCAAAACATACATGCATTATTTGACTGTCAGCTCATACAAGGAAGGGCAAATTGTGTTATAACACTACTGAATAAAAAACAAGAGGATTTGCATGAATCCATCAAGAGCCCTGCACTACTGATTTAGGATACCTGTGCTGGTGCTAGTTCTGCTTGAAAGCAGAACTACCAGGAATAAAGAATGGCTTGCTAAACAGCCCAGGAAAAAATACAATCCCAAACGCATTCTGTTGGGAAGATGTGCATCCAGAAAAGGACCAGCACAATGTGACCACTCAAAAGTACCTAGATATCCTTCTAAGGTCCTCTGAAAACCCTTTCCACAGCTGCTGACAAAGGTCTGAAAATGAGTGATGCCAAGCTACCTATCACGATGGGTAACATTGCATCACCATTTCCTGGTGATCCTGTTTTCCTGTCCTTATCCCTTTGCTGTCCCACGGGAAGGTTACAGCAGAAGCACTTGACAACCAGGAGGGCTGGGTTTTGCCTGTGCAGAACAAATTCCTCCTGATCCTTGCAGGCATCTTCTAGGCACTGCTGTTGCAATGAAAACTTTAAAGATTTCAGGTAGGACAGTAACAACTTTTCCAAGTACTGATAGATGAAAAAGAAAGGAGCAGAGGAGTGTGCTGGCACTGTGAATGGGCAAAGGAGGAATGGCAAAGGCAGCCCTTTGCAGTTTGGGTTGGCGGGGCGAGCGCGAGGTGCGCGCGAGGGGAAGCGGCGTGTGCAGCGTCTGTGTCTGCAGAGATGCCCTGACTGCAAGGCCAAGAAAATCAAAGCTGCAGCCAAGAAAAACACCATTAAAAGGGTGCAGTGACATAAGCTGAGCGCCGCTCGTGGAATCCAAATTACACGCAGAACAATCAAGAAGGAAAACACCGACGACATTGGCTTGTGTAACAGGGGTGTCGCCCTCCCAGCTGGCAGCCAGGCAAGGGCACAAGTAGAACCAGAATTAACAAGAGGGACATGACCTTGCTGAAAGCATCAACCAGGCCTGTCCCTTAGGGGTAATCCTGCAGTGACCACGAAGACTTCATGTTCAGGTTGGTGCATTTTAAACTGGTTAGTTTAAAATCCGTCGCATTTAAAAACCCTGCTAGGACAGAGCTGCCTGATGAGGAGGGCAAGGTAAGAAAGCTGCAGCTCAGCACCAGGACATGGCCTCTTGCTCAAATAAAAAGCTGGATAAAGAAATGCTTAACATTTATTGAAAAAAGAAGAAATACACTTTACCAATGGATCTTTGAGATCTGAGTCAGGAGGGGTTGTGCCTAGTTAGATAAGTACTGGTGGTTGCACTGCAGGTAGGACACAGGTGTGGGGTATGTTCTCTGGATTTCTGCTCCATGTCTTTTACAGGCTCTGAAAATGTTGTGATGCCAGCACTATGTATACTGACAATGCAGTCAGGTTATAGAATAGCCATGAGAAAATGCAAATGTAGATCCACTCGAAAATAAAAACATTCTGGCTCAGACCCAACACTACATTATGCTAAGAAGCAGTGAATAAAAATTTCTCCATCAGGGAGTAAAAGGCATTTTATTGACTCATCACTCCTTATTAATGGATGTGCTTCTGGGGTATCTACTGATGAGGAGCACTTTTTGTTCATGCTTCACAGCTTCATCTCTCTTTTGGACTTTACCATAAGCAACATGATCCAACCCCTGATAAGTGAGAGAGAGGAAATAGATGCACAACACAAGGTGTTCCCATCAAAATCTCAGTTCCTCTTAATGCACAGAGAACCTACAGGACACAGCGTTGCTCAAAAGCCAACATCCTACTCAAGAAGCCCTCAAATTGGGAAGAAGAGGTCATCTGGTGCCTTTAAACACAGCCTTCAGTCACCACATCCTCAGGATCTGCTGGTGGCTGCTGGCCTCACCCTCAGACAGTGGGATGCAGCTGCAGGCTCATTCGAGGCTGTTTGTGGTGGACCCCAGGCTGCACTCACAGCCTCGCCCCACACCCAGGGATGCTCTGCAAGGAGCTTTCAGAGGAGCCGCCCCACAAGCTCAGACCCCCAGACAAGCCACTTCTTCTCCTTAAAATGCCTCTTTGCTGGCAGCTTTAGGACCTAGGTTTGTGAGAGAGAAAGAGGCAGCACCCAGAGTCACCAAGCTACAGAAAGTCCCCAAGAACAAAAGATTGATTTAAATGTCCTGGCTTGGAGCAGCCTTGGCTGTTGGCTGCAGGAAGTCTTCATCAGTTGTGCGGAGGAGGAAGCACCTGGAAATCGCAGAATTAATTCGCTCTGAAGAGATTGCTTTCTGGAAAAAACATG
Organism: Molothrus ater; assembly: GCF_012460135.2. Taxonomy (NCBI): domain Eukaryota; kingdom Metazoa; phylum Chordata; class Aves; order Passeriformes; family Icteridae; genus Molothrus; species Molothrus ater. Next base: position 27,816,252 of record NC_050485.2, on the reverse strand, counting down.
TGTCAGTCCCCATTACTCAAGATTGCAGGGGAAGGGATGGGACAAGCCACACGTGGTGTGTGAGTATGCTGGATGCCAGGCTGGTGACATCAGCTGAACCTGGCGTTTCCTCAAGGCAGAGCCCAGGTCAGCTTGGCAGCAGGCTGGGCTGTGCCCTGCCTGGCAGGGATGACACAGAGCAGGGAGCCATCCCTGCCCACAGCCCTGCCTCCAGAGGAGGGGTGAGGTCAGAAACAACCAGAAAGAAGGAGAAGGCCTGCAAGGGAAGTTCTGAGCTTCTCCATGGATGGGGATCCCAAGTGAAGCCAAGTCCCATGGGAGATGCAAGCCTGTGCTGCATTTGACATAACGGGGAGCAATGCAAGCCTTGCTGCTCACTGCAGAGGGAGAACAAAGCCACAGGGTGACAGCTGCAGTGACAGCAGTGACCAGCCAGGCTGGAGCCAGGGTGTGCAGTGCCCTGGGTGCTGTGCAGAGGCGTTTGGAGGTGGCAGCAGACCCTGCTGTGTCCCTCTCACTTCACAACTGCTCTTAAAAACATTGAATTTCTAGATTATTTATCCTGAACTCCACTCTCCATGCTGAAGACACTGACCCTGACCCCTTTTGAAGGGGATGTTTCTCACACCTTTTGCTAAATTTGCTTGAGTCCTTGCAGCCAGAACGCCCACCTGGTCTCATAGCTCACATTTAGCATGTATGCAGAGGCAACTGCAGCCTACCTAGCATGGCCAATGTGCTCCTCACTTGAGGTGCCACTGAGTTGGGAGCTTAATGTGCAAGATTCCTTCTGTAGATGATATTGCTGGCTTGGAAGAGAAAGTTAATTTGAACTTTTCTGTCTTCACAAAATAAGAGCCTATGTTTTGTTGTGTGACAAGCAGAAAAGGGACTTCCCAATGCCTTGGTGTCTGTCATCTCTGCACACTCTGCCCCACCCATGCTGAAGTGCAAAGCCAGGACAGAGTCTGACTTTTGTTCTCAGTGCAGAGGATCCCAGGAGCTGCAGATTTTAGGAAATCAGAGCCAAGAGATTTGTCTAAAGGGGGCTAAGGGCATGTGTCATGATTTCAACGATACTGAGAAGACAGGCTAGTGGCCAAGTACCAAACTAGGTCAGGGAAGCAGGTTTGATTTCCTATTGCAAAGTGGGAAAACATTGCAGACCACCAAGCCTCAGGACAGAACAGAAATGTTCCTCCCAGCCCTGTGTTGGCACCATGGTGTGCCCAAGCAGTGCCCCATTCCTGCAGGGAACCAGTCAATGCTGCACCTGCAATGGAGTTACACAGGCTTAGCACAAAGATAAGCTTCATGTGTGGGGTTCCACCCCTGTGTCTGGGAGCCTATAAATAGGCTGTGCACTAATTCACACAAACAGTGGCAGGCGTTTGGGGTAACTCAGTTGTACTTCCTGGCTCTCCCTTTCCTTGAGTGAGACCCTGCCTCAGTCCATGGCTGCCAGGGAGAAAGGCCTGTTGTTGCAAGTCTGAGGTGTGTCACATCAAGGAAATGTGACAAAAATCCCTCAGTTTATCCACAGGGCCAATTTCACCTGGCAAACTCTGATAATTTGGAGTGTCACCTCCGTGCTGGAATGGGCAGGGGAGGCAGAAGCAGTGGAAGGACACCCAGAGCAGGGCTGAGACCACCCCTTCTCCTCTCACCCCAGGCTGTGTCCCCAGAAGAGTTGAGCACCTTGCACCCATCAGTACCTGGTGATGGGGGCCCAGAGAAGGGCAGTGCCAAGATGGACAAGTGTCTTCTGCACAGCTCAGAGCCTGGTGCAGGATGCACAGGGGCTTGGTGAGCACAGGGAGCCTCTCAAGCTGCTCTAACCTGAGGATCTGCCTCTCTCTCAGAGCAGGAGCATTTTGTAAAATGCAGCCACTGCTTGAAGTGACCCCACAGGCATTTTCAGTTAAGTGGTCTGAAGTTTTGAAGCAGTTGGACAGTTATTGGGATAAGTGTATGATAAAAGCCTTCCCACCCCCATCCCTCCCACGCCTACATTTGGATCCCATGATTTCTTCCTTGTTTGCAATGATTCAGCAGTAGGCTCTCAGATAGTCTCCATCTGGTTAAAAATAGTTACTTGCCTCATATGGCTTAAGCATGGTACTGTCAACTCTAAAATGTTCCACCTTCCAAAAAAGTAGAGTGAAAAATGAAAGTGAGCTTTCACACATCATTACTCTCGGCAGTTAGACCTCCAGAGCTCATTCCAAACCCATCCAAGGAGGAGAGGAGAGCAGGCAAGATGCTCCTGTTACTGCCTGGTGCCCTGCAGGTCCTTGTGAGGCTCTGCCCTCTGCACACCAGCTACCAGGAAGGTGGTTTGCTCATTTCCCAAAACAAAACACCAGCTTATTGTCAATAAACATTTATTTGTTGGAGTTCTGGAATGTAAGAAGAGTTTAGTCATGGCAGCTGGATGTCTCCTGATGTCAGCTGGGGGTCAGTCAGCCAGTTCCCTGCTCCAGCAGGGAACCAGTACAGCCCAGTTAGCTGAGGAACATGCCACAGTCACCCCATAGTGATGAGGCAGGAGACCATGAGAGCCAGAAGTCTTCTCAGCCATCCTGTCGGAACCCAGGACTAGAGACCCTGGCAGAGGGCTCAGAGACCTTGGCACGGAGTCAAAACCACCCGTGCCTTCAATTTTAACCCATGGAAACAATTACCAACGTTGTGTGAAGATTTACAAGCCACAAGAGTTTGAATAGAATGATAGTGAATTTATCACAGGGTGAAAATGTGGAATTTTGGGGATTTAGAATGGGGGTTCAAGAGGCAAGATGGAGGAATCTGGGCATGTCCTGTCCTTCTTCTTCTTCTTCTTGTCCTCCATCTTCTGCTGTGATGGTGGCACTTCTGGATTGGTTTAGAGTAGAGACAGACTGCCTAACATAGGTGATAGGTATTGGAAAAAGTATTGTAAATAAAGTACACGTAGTTTTTAGTATAAAAAGCCAACACCACCCCAAGGATGGACAGTGTGCCATGAACCGACCTGCTGGACAGATCTCAGCAGGCCAGAGAAAGAATGTATTGGGTAAGAGAAAATAAACAACCTTGAGAACCAGAGCTAAGGAATCTCGACTTCTTCCTCAAGCAAGGGGCTGGGAAAAAAGACTTTTTAATACCTTGGGAGCCATTTCAGCAGACACAAAACCCGAGACCATCCCACAGCTCCTCTCTGTAAGCATGGGGATCAGTGACGGGCCTGCACAGTGCTGTGCTGAACTGCTTGTGCTTTGGGGAGAAAATGGCTCACTTGGTGGCAATAGTGGGCAAATGGTGCAGGTGGGTCATTCCACTTGGCTCTCTGGGCTGTTGGAATCTCACCTGTGTTTACATTCAGCCCTGCTGCTGGAGGGTGTGTGGTGGGTTCCTCCTGCCACCACGGGGGTGTCACAGGGAGGGGCACACTGAGGCACTGCAGAGTGAGAAATGGGAAGTGTGTCAGGTCCAGCCCAGGAGGGGACAGACAGTGCCCTCAGCCAGCTCCTGGTGCTCCCAGCCAGGGAGGGAAGCGTGGCACAGAGGCACAGGCTGAGCTGCATCTGCCCCTGGCCCCTGGCAGAGGTGGGACAGCAGCAGCAGCTGTAGTTTCATCCTGCTGAGCAGCGAACAGGCTTGGTGCTATCCTCCAGCTCCCAGTGCTGAGGAGCTTCAGAGAAGCCACAGGAGGTACAGCAGCATCCAGTGCTTTTCACAGCACACTTCACAGCATCAGAGGCTGGCTCTAGGGGCTGTATGACAAATTGCTCGTTAATACCCACATTAATTCATTTTCCCCCTCGGAGTTACTTTTGCTGTGCCTGCAGAACCATCCTCTGCTCGTTTCCTCAAGGTGATATGCTAAATCCTGCTCCCTGGACCATGGCACTCAGCTCTTGCTGGAATGTGACCAAGCTGCAGGTGTGGGCTGAGGGAATCACAGGGAATCTGCACTGCTGAGCACCACAGCCACATCCTGGCCAGCTCCAGGGGGATAGGATTGGACCCCAGACTCAGATCCCACAAAGAGCTGAGTGAGCCAAGTGCTGCAGCTGCCATGGGGTGCTCTGAGCACCACCTCTGTCCCAGGCTCTGTCTTAGTGACTGAAGAGAACCATAACCAAGAAAAACAGCAGGATTATCCCCCTGCACCTGTTCCCCCAGGCAGTGCTCTCAGGTGCTGCTGCTGTGTCCTGTGACCTCCTGAAATACCTGTCACACTGCCACCCTGCCCCATAATGGTCCTCCTCCTAAGCCTTTACTGTGGTCACTCTTGGCAGTACAAGGGATGAGTTTAGAAAGTAATTACTCCAGCAGAAAGGGAGAGTTTTGAAGAAGAGCAGAAAAGGAGCAAGATTCCCCATTTTGGATGCCTGTGTGTGTACCAGACCGCAGCTTTGTTTATGGGAAAAGACATTTTCACATGCCAATAATTTTCATGCACACCAGGCCTTGTGTAATTTTTTTCTTTCCATTTACAATATTATGTATTTTATATGATAAACTTGAAGTGAGGCTTTCGTGCATGAATGATTACAGTTTCCATAATATTTTTTCATATGCAGAGACATTTTGTTTTGATCTCATGGGGCATGAGTCAACTCCTATTTCAAAGCCACTGGAGTCCTTCCAGTGACTTTCCCAGAGCCTGGCTGACTGGGAAGATGAAGCCTGATGCATTGTAGGTGCAAGTCAGCATGCCCTGTGGAGGCTCAGGGCAGCTTGGTAGAGCAGCTCAAACGAAAGAAGGCTCAATCAAGAAAGTGTGTCAATAGCATTCAGTGAGCTTGGTGCAAAAGCAGAGTCTCTGCCCCAGAAAAACACAGGCTGCAACATCACAGGCCCATTGGAGAAGCTGGCAGCAGTGAGAGTTCAGCACTGCAAGATCCACAAAGGGCCCATCAGAAAAGGGTCAGGTCCCTTAACCTCGAGGCTGCAGGAGTCAGGGGCAGCTACAGAACTCATCTGAGTGGGACAAACTGGATTTCCTGTGGTTTTCTTGGACTGGTCAGGCTCTGCACCCTCACAAGTGCAGCAGCTCTGAGACCTGACCTGGCTGCTCGTGAGTGCTGCCTACAGGGTGACACTGCAGGTGACACTGAGGTGACACTGTACGGTGACACTGCAGGGTGGCACTGCATGGTGTCACTGTATGGTGACACTGCAGGTGACACTGAGGTGACACTGTGCAGTGACACTGCAGGGTGGCACTGTACAGTGATACTGAGGTGACACTGCAGGGTGGCACTGCATGGTGACACTGTATGGTGACACTGCAGGTGACACTGCAGGGTCACAATGTATGGTGACACTGCAGGGTGACACTGCAGGTGACACTGCACAGTGCACTGCACATGACACTGCAGGGTGACACTGCTGGTGACACTGCAGGTGACTGCACAGCAGAGCTGAGGCCACATGCTGCCACCATCCCTGAACATACCAGGAGTTTCCCATGAAGACCTTCAAGGTTCCCGGTGCCAGTGTGGGATCCCACACAAACTCAGGCACGTGCCCATCCCATACACATGAATTTTATCCTCCTTTTCTATGGACTGCTGGAAGGCTCATTTTGGTTTTGGTAGGAGCAAGTTTCGATGGGGAAATAACAGGTTCCCCAATTCAGCAAAATTCTGGCAATTTGTGTCAGCCCAGAAAGATGACCCTATTCTGTGGGGTCAGCAAGGAAGAGAAACAGACTCTGGAAGACATAACATGAGCAAGAAGCAGGTCAGGTGCCCAAAGCTACTGAGTAAACATCCTCAATGTTGACAAGGCTTACATGTCCAGAGCTGTTGGTGGCACAGGGCTGGCCAGGGGGGTCTGTGCCATGCACACAGAGCTCCTGCCAGCAGCAAGGGCACCGTGCAGAGGTGCAGCACTCACAGAGGGGTCTGTGCCATGCACACAGAGCTCCTGCCAGCAGCAAGGGCACCGTGCAGAGGTGCTGAGCAGCACTCACCAAGTGCAGCACTCACCCAGGAGGCCCCAGCAGGTGGAAGCCTCTGCCTGGCTCTGCTGCCAGCCCTGGGGCTGGTGCCATGTCCTCCACCACCGGCCCTGCTGAGGAAACCCCACGTGGTTTGGAAATTAAGTGAAGTGTTTTGTGTTTATGAAACAGCTCCTAAGAGTTTGAAAAGGGGGCTGGTGGTGTTTGCACACAAGCTGGACAGACTCTAACACGGTGCATGCTCTGTTGTGTCAACTCCTGCACCTGCTTAAGATATTTTAAAATATCCCTGTGAAATGAGGGAGCCAAACAACTGGGTCCAGGCAGCCCTGCCTGTGTTCCCACTAGAGCCACACCGAACATTTTTGCTCATGGAGCTGTGGGATGCTGTGGAAAATCTGCTTTCCAAAAAGCTTTTTCTCCTGTCTGAGGTTAAGGCTGGCCAAAAGCAGAGTGTGGAGCTGCAGGGGAGCAGGAGCTGGAGCAGCCTGGGTGCAGAGCTGATGGAGGTGGCAGCACTGCAGCCCAGGGCTGGCACAGGGAGAGCAGCAGCTCAGCCAACACCACCTTCATCCCTCTCAGGCAAGGAGGAGGCTTGGCCAAAGAAGAATGAAGTTGAAGCACATTTTCTTGTGCTTTCCCAAACTGCCAGAGTTACCAACATGCTTCTCATTGTGTGTTTTGGTTTCCTGTGCCAGAGGGTGCCTGGACCCCTTCTTAGCAACACAGGTTCTCTTTTTTGTACCACCTGCAGAAGGTCCAGCCTGGCCTGTGTTTGTTGCAGAGTGACAGCAGGATTCAGTCCACAGAAGGTTGTTGACCTGGGAAGAGAGAGCTTCTAGAATTGAAGGGCTGGGCAATTTCTTGGAAACTGCCTTATCAGCACCACTGCAAGCTGGAGCTTTAACAACCCTGCACGTCCCAGGTTCCTCCTCCTGCAGTTCACTGTCTATATGCTCTACACACATGTTTATTTTGTTAGCTTTCCATTTAAAATAGCCTTGGGCCCAGATTGCCACAAAAGCATGAAGCCAAGATCAATTGGTGTGCTGATACTGAAATCAGGGGTCAGGGAAGCCCTGAAACCAGCCAGCAGTGGGGAGCAGCTGTTTGTGCACAGAGGCTGTGAGGGCTGATTCCAAGAACCTCACGTGCCCTTCCTCCACTGCTGGAGAAGGGAATCACAGGGGGGGTCAGAGGTTGTTATCAGCAAGGCAAGAGGTGGTGAAACAGAGCACAGAGGCATTGGCTCTGCATGGCAAGGACACTCACCAGGGTGCAGGCTGGTCTAAGAGCACTGAAACTGGGCTGAGAGGGGATGGATGGGTGCAGCACTCCAGGGGTTTAAAACAAAACCTGACAATACATCAAAGTCTGCTGGAGGATGAGCCTGCACTTACAGCTTCAGGCACAGAGGTTTCACAGGGTCAGGACAGGCTGGGTCTCTGTGAACCCCCTACAGGGGGTCTGGAGTGCCTCAAACCTTCCTGGCCAGAGAAAATGTGGCAGCCCAGGCAGAGCTGCCGCTCCTTGTGCTCCCCCAGCTCCTGCTAGGATTTGGGACAGTGCACATCTGGGCAGTGTCCATCCCACATTGCCTGGATTCTGGGGAAGGCATCTTCCTGGGGGAGCTGGAGAGAGCAGGAGCTTCCATGTGGGATTCAGCCCTCATCCCTGAGGGCCAGTCTGAGTGAGAGCCTCGGGAGAAGCCAGCCAAGCCCACCTGGCTGCCCTCAGCAGGACAGGCAGCCCTGCAGAGCCAGCACCTCCCTGGGAAACAAATGTCCACAGAGCCCAGGCACGCAGCACCAAACCCTTCACCCCTGAATCACTGCTGTGATAATCCTGTTTGCTCTGTCTTAGTGACTGAAGGGAACCATAACCAAGAGAAACAGCAGGATTATCCCCCAGCACCTGTTCCCACTGAAAGGATTATCACAGCTGGCTGCATCAATGACATCCCCTGGGTATCACCACGAAAGCAGCCTGAGTGACTTGGCAGCCCACCAGAAGACCTCTCTCCCCTTCTGCATGCCCCTTTCCTGGGTATTTTGAGCTCCTGGAAGCTCCTCACAGACAGAGGCCAGCCCATATAGATACAAGTGTCAGTGTTTTCATGTCTGCAGAGCACAGACTTGCTCTCCAAATAGCTTCATCCCTTGTCTGTCTGTCAGGGAGGCAGTGTGAGAAGTATGGGCTGTAAACTGCAGGGCTGAGAAGACAGACAGCAGCTTTAAAACACTTTAAAAACAAGCTTTTTTTTTTCCTGCTCAACATTCCCTGTGTTTTTGTTGTTCCAGCACAGTACCTGACCCACTCACCTCACAACATGGTGGGGCTCTGTTGTGCTGCCTTTACACCACCAACACAATGGTGGCTGATGCAAGAGCTATTTACTGCAGAATGAAAATGATTGATTGCAGAAAGAGGCATCTTCCTCAAAGCTGTTTACATGGGTAAGCAGGAAATCTGGACAGGGTCCAGAAAAATTTTGAAGGGACTCAGCTCGTGGGTGGATGCAACAGGAACGCAGCCCTCCTGTAGATGGAGGGCTTGGGTCTCAAACTCACCTTCCAGACATGAAACCTGCCCCACTGTGCCCTCTTGGCTCTCCTGTGGGGTCACCTGGGATGCCAAGACTTGCTCAGTCACTGTGAAATTGCCAGTGGGCTTTGCAGCAGTGCCCTGAGGGCAGGTCCTACCTCAGGGAGGTGCTGCAGCTGCCCCAAGGCCTCTGTTAAATGAGCTGGCACCTCTTTCCATTGGTCTTCTCAAGCAAAATCCTTCCATCTCTCAAGCACAGGACTCGGAGAACAAATTACCACAGACATCATCTTTTTTTTCTATAATGGAATGTAACATTAAACTAAACACTGGAACATGGAGAAAAACAAAGCAAAAAAAACCCATGGAAATGATCCTTAGCTTCTAATGATTTTTGCAAAACACTGCTGAAATTAGGTTTTATAGAAAAAAATGTATTTATCATATCTGTCAGCACTGGAAAACTATGGTTAAATTAAAACTTTATTTTAAACCCTGACTACGATCCAGCAGTGATATGAAATTTATAAATAGCTTATCATACACCACAGGATAAAAAGTAGATTTAGCCTCTTGTTATTGAGACGAATTCATTGTTTGATATGAGATGGGAATCAGCTTTACTCCTCTGACCATCAAAACAGAGAAAAAAATTAAAACCACAGGGAGGAGAGCACAACCAACCCACACATCAGAGTCTCCTGTGAAAAGGGCCATATGAAAATGGTCCCTGGTGGAAAAAGCCACCCTGAGGCTGAAGTTTGCCTACGTGTGGGCTGAGCCCAGGCAGCACCAAGCAGCAGAGGTCTCTGATCCCCACCGTGGTGCACAGGATCTCAGCCCCTGACCTGCATAAAAGCTGTTCCCAAGCCCTGGCCCAGCCAGGTCCCCAGCTAAAATCAGTGACACTGTGCATGGGTGGCTCTTTCCAAAGCCTTCACCCTGTTGTTTTTGGCCATGGCTTTGACAGGATGGCTGCAGACAACTTCTTGTGCCAGCTCAGCTTCAAAGCAAGAAAAGTGCTGTGGCCCTGGTCCCAAGGCAGTGCAGAGACTCTCCTGGCACAGGGCACAAACTGGGCACTGAGGCTGTTTTGCTTGGCCAGGGATTCCCACATGGCTGACGATGCTGGTGCCTCTCCTGTGTTCCTGCCATGCTCCTGGTGCTTCCCAGTGGCTCAGGTTCCATGCTCAGCTACAAGAGCAGAGCTTGCCTGGATTTTTAAGGTGCTCCTTGAGATCTCTAAGCAGCTCCACGTCAGTGGTGCCTCTGCCAGAGGGGACCAGCAGCTTCCAGGTGGGAGAGGATCAGAAGTATTCCCCTTGGATACTTCAGTCTTGGAACCTCAGATAGAGGAGACAGCATTCCTTTATCCAAGCTCCATTAATATCCCATAAAAAAGGCAAACATTCCTCATTCTTGGGGCCAGGCAGAGTCAGTGTGCTCTGCTCTGGCCATAACCCAGACTCTGTGTGTGTGAGGGGGATGCAGACCATGGGCTGTGGCACAGCAGCACCAATGCAGCCCACAGCTGCTCCTGCGTGCCGTGCAGAGCCCATCACTGGAGTGGCAGGGGGTGTGTGACCACAGGGTGCCTTGGAGAATGCTGTGGAGCAGCACAGAGAGGGAAAATGGGAAGCTGGTGGCAGGAGGCTCCAAGCAGCAGCAGCAGCCAGGAGCCAAATTGTGACGTGGGGAGATAAGGCTCTTGATGGATAGACCTCAGAAGGTTTGAAGGTTTTTGTTCTGCTTGGATAAGCACTCAAATATTCACACAGATAAGCTTCAGAAATGCATCTGCTCTGAAAACCTTTGTGTCTTAAAAAGCAGGGCTGGAAATAGAACAAGAGAATTCCTCTGTGGCTTTTGTGGCTCCTGGGCTTCCCTTCCCCAGCACCAGGATGACCAGAATGACCCACACAAGCAAACCAAGAGTCAGGACAGCTCCCACAGCCAGACCTTCCCTGAACCTCAGGCATTCAGCTGTGCCTGAGCACCAGCCCAGCTGAGGGCTGAAGGCAGCACTGAGGATGGCCACAATGAACCTGCACTCCCAATATCAGTGCTTGAGTGGAGTGTTTTGGAGGGTGCATCACTTCCTTGGAAACAAACTGGAGTCCTGTACTTTACTCCACGAGTTTCCTTGTACCATAAGTTGTTTAAACTGTTTGTCATTATGCATTTCCCACTCAGACAAAAACAGACCACAAAGCCTGAGGCACCAAGGCTGGTAGGAAAACGGAAATCCTGCTCCAAGTGGGCAGAGAGCAGCTCCCTGGCTCTGGGCAGCGCTGGCAGACCCAGCAAAGGTTTGGGGCAGGAAGCAGCAATTTCTGGCTCTGTGGAAACCTTTCAGGTTCACCTTTGAAATATGACTCCCGATCAGTTCTGCAGAATTTCTGTCTGAGCATCCCCCAGTTTGGCATGCTGAAGGAGGAACCAGGTCCAAACCCTGAGGTCAGAGCAGCAGAGGGCTTCCAGCAAGCCAGAGAGTCCCTTTGGGGTCCCATGGAGGGTCAGCTCATCTCTCCCCCTGTGCCTCTCCCTGGGCTTTTCAATTTGCTATTCATTACTTTGCCCTAATGAGTCTCCCCATCCACCCCCTAGCTTTAACCTCTTCCCTGCCAGGCTGTGTCTGGAGTTTACAGGAGAAAGTTGTTTATGTTAAATTGCTTTGTAATCGTTTCCTCCTCCGCCACCTCCCTTCCTTCCCCAATAAAAGCCCTACGGCATGTTTGGCAAATCCTCTAAACAAAGAGGAGGGTTTGGAGACCCAACAAATATTTGGTGAACCCAGTGGGGAAATAATGTCTTTTTTGAAGGACGTTACAGCCTGAATTCATAATAGTAGGAAATCAGCGTCCACCCTAGGTAAGGAATTGTCTACTTGCAGCTACCAAGCATAAAATACAGATGCCCCTGAAGCCAAAAGTCATCACTGGGTGCAGGGGTTAACCCTGTGTTTTCCTCCCCAGTCAAGATGGTGCTGATGGCAGCAAATCCATGTGTTTGCTGATCTCCAAATACTCGAAGTTGTGACAAGTGGGCAAGGAAAGGAGAACATAAAAAGGCAAGAGTGTTTTGAACTCACCTAGGCTGATGAACAGAAGCATAAGGCAATGAAAATCCATTAGCCTGACTGCTCCCTGCAGAGGAAGACCAGGCACACAAAATCCAATTCATTATTCTCTTTCTTATTTAACGCTAAGTAAGTCATTGAACTTTACTACTTGATCTATCCATTTTCTTTAGTAGTAGGGCTGCAGGAAATCTTTCTCTTCTCAAAGGGGGTTTCAAATTTCTCACTGATATCACGTAAAAAATACTTGGGAGTGTATGAGTAAAAAATAACTGCATTTCAAAGAGAGCTTGAGCCATGCAGATAATGATAATTTTTCGTCTCTGAAGCACAGAACAGAAGAGTGGAGGCCCCTGGGAGCTGGGAGCACCATTGTTCTTCTTCCAGGCCATTATCTGGAGACAGGCTCTGAGATAGACTCTGATGAGGCCATGGGAAGGATTATCTGCTTGGAGTGCTAATGGCATGCATTTGACAACATCAACCTTTTAATTTATGAGGTGCCTTGTAACCTACAGGCAAAAAATTCATACCATGCAATAGCCCAAACACATCTGCTGCAATTAAAAATTGTCTGATCGAAGCCCAGCCTGCTCTACAGCCCCACTTCCCTAACTGCAGCTATGGAGAAAAGTCCCACCTTCCTAAAGGCACCTTTCTGGATTTTGTACTGGGATGGCAGCGTTATATAACGAGAAATATATTAATGGAAACTATCCAGCACTGAAATCATTCCAGCCTTTTTATCACCACATTCCTTGCTCCCACATAAGTGAAGTGTGCAGGAATAAAAGCTGCTAAACATCATTCACCAGCAGACACACATTATGGGGTTTGCTCACAAGCCCCTAACAGCTCAGTGGTGCCCATGAGTGTTGGGATTCATACATATACTCAGGGCAAACAGAGCTTTCTTCCTGGGAAATTATTTTTCCACTGTCCCTGGCTTGTGGCCATGTCACCCTCCTGCATTTGAGGACAGTTTAGTGCTGTGACCCACATGAGTTACTCTTGTAGCTGCCCTGGTCCCAGTCTCTGTCAAAAGTTTGTCCCATGCTCCATGCTCTGGTCTTGGAAATAATCAGACAAATAATTTTTTTTTTCTATTGCATCAGTATTTGTAAAAAAAAAAAAAAATATTTTGACTTTTCCCATACAGTGAGAAGCTTAATGGCTTAGTCACTATGCCTCTGAATAGAATATTCAGAGCAGCTTCTGAAACAGAGGGAAGGTTTGGGCAGCAAGCCCTCCTTTTTCAGCACCAATCAAGCAAAACAATGGGCCAGAGAGGTCTGATCTGTCTCAGCTTCTGCAGCATCACCACTGGACATGAGATTGGTGATCACAGTGATGGATCCAAATCAAGGTTGCTACCAAACCAGATGATCCCTAACCCATCACTCTGCATCTTCCTGTGCCAGTTGTTACCCCTGTTGGTGCAACATGCTGGGTGAGCTGAAACAAGCCTTGTCTGAACGGGCTGGTTTCCAGCCAAGGAGCCACTGCCCCTGCAGCAGCACAGGGAGCAGAGCCAGGCTGGGAAGCAGGACATGGACTGGGAATTGAGGGCTGGGGAGGAGAGGGGGCAAGCACTAGCCCTGGCTTGGACAGGCTGATGTTAAAAACCACAGACAGGCATCTACCCTGTTGCCAGACAGCTGACTGCCTGGCAGTGAAACAGAACAAAACCTCTCCTGTGGATGCTCTCAAGGTGGTTCAGAGCACTGCTACAGCACCTGTTGTGACTGGCAATTACTGCAGCACCTGCCTTGTGCTGCACGTGAGAGAAAAGCTCCAAAAATCCCAAGTATTGGACACAGGCTGTTTTGAGAGCTGTTTTGAGATGCTCCCGTGTCAGATCCAGCCTGGGTGCACTGGAGGTGTAGCTGTCCCAGTCTGGGGACAGGAATCCTCTGGGGTAGCAGCGATGCTTGGGCAGGGCTGTGTGTGAGCAGCAGGTCCCACATTGCCTTCCTGCCTCCTCCCAGCAAGGATCAAGGATTGAGGATCCAACAGGTCCCACATTGCCCTCCTGCCTCCTCCCGGTGAGGATGGAGGATTGAGGATGGAGGATGGAGGATGGGGGATTGAGGATGGAGGATTGAGGATGGAGGATGGAGGATGGAGGATGGAGGATGGAGGATGGAGGACTGAGGATGGAGGATGGAGGACTGAGGATGGAGGATTGAGGATGGAGGATTGAGGATGGAGGATGGAGGATGGAGGATGGAGGATGGAGGATCACTGCCTGCCAGGGAGCACTGCCTGCCAGCCAGCACAGCCCACACTGCCTCCTAAGTCAGCTAATTGAGATCTTATTTGATGGCTCCCAAGTGAGTATTTAGGGGAAGAACAGACAAACACAGCAGCCCTGGCTGAAGGCGGGCTTGGAGCAACGGGAGCTCTGTGGGACATCTCCCAGCTCACCTGCTGCAGTCCAAGAGGAAGCGCTCCTCCCTCGCTGCACAATGAGAGGTGGCAGTGCAGGCTGACACTCACCTTTGTGTCTCAGGACACCTCTGGGTCCCTGTTGGAAGCCAGGACATCCCTAGGGCTGTCCTGGATGGCTCGAGCCCCTGCCAGGGGGCTCAGGGACCTTGGCACCAGGCCCAAGACACCTGTAACTTTGATTTTGACCCATGGAGCAAATTACCACCTTTATATGAAGAATTACGAGTCAAGAGAGTTTAGGTAGAATAACAGTTAGTTTGTCACAGGGTGAAAAATAGATTTTTGAGGTTTTTAGAATGGGGGCTCAGGGTCCCAAGATGGAGGAATTTGGGTGTTCCCTGTCCTTCTTCTTTCTTCTTCCTAGCCTCCATGTGCTGGGTGATACTGGCACTTTTGGATTGGTTAAAGGTAGAAACTCACTGTCTAACTTAGGTGATAGATATTGGGAAGTTTTGGTAAATAATGTACACGTAGTTTTGAGTATAAAAAGATAACACAACCTCTGAGGGCAGTCAGTGTGCCTCAACCTGACCTGCCAGACAGACCTGCGGCGGGTCAGAGAAAGAATGTTACAGGTAAGAAATAATAAACAACCTTGAGAACGAGAACAGAAGAATCCTGACTCTTCTTCAACTGCTGGGCTGGGAAAAGAGGCTTGTACATATCTGAGAGTCACTCTGAGCAGCAGAGATTCTGAGAGGTGCCTTCTGACACCCAGGCAGGTGAGAGGGGCACACACTGTACACCCGAGGTGATGGGGGCACAGAGGGTGTCCCTGGGGAGGCTGTGGTGGATAGCATTTGTCCATCACCAGGGTGTCTGTAACCCCTGCTGGACCAGTCAGTGTGGGGCTCTCCATCTGCACAGGGAAACTTTAACCCTGAGCACTGTTCTCCCTTCCCCACTAGGAATTGCTTTTCTCGATCCCTTCTTAACAAGAGGTACCTACATTTTGGCAGCAAAGCACTGTTGTTCAAATTTTACCACCTGGAAAAACCTTTTGTGATGAGCTATTGTGCTGCACCTGCAATTGTTCCTTACAGTGGCAGGGTCCCTCTCTGAAGGAGGGCAGCTTGCAGGTTTTAAGGGGGCTGCAGCACTCACCTGGCCCTGCAAAATGGCTTGTTGGTAGCTGAAATACTTATACACCGAGCAGCTGCTGAGATTTTGAGCTCTTTAGTGTCTCTGTTTGCACATCTTTGGTGTAAACACTTAGATCTGCTTTTCAAAGCATTGTGCCAATAAGCTTAAGAGCAATTATCAAAATAATTTTAGTAGGAAGAAGCCAAATATCATGGCTTTGAGAGAGACACTGGGCCAGGCTTGCAAAGGTACATCACTGCCTAGAGACACACAACAGTTGCTAATGGCTAAGGCACTGAACTAGTAAAAAATCCTCATTTACTCTCATTAAGGACAACAGGATTTGGTGCATTACACAGGATCAGATGGGAAGGGTACACCATTACATCTGAGATGCTCTGCTAATCATGCCAATAGCAAAAGTCTGCAAATGGTAAGCTTCTGTTTTCTTCTTTAGGTTGTGAACCTGGAGGTCAGGACTCATTTCCTATTTGTCTGGGAATTTTGCACTCTGGTGCAGCCAGCATTAATAACTCTGAGCATCAATCCTGAAAGGAATGAGTAAAACCAAACCTAGACACTGCCCAGCACCTGGTACAGTTCATATCTGGATTCAAACAGCTGCCAGGGCACTGACAAAAAAACCCTAAACTTGTGGGTGCTTAATCCAAGCAGGCAAACATTACCATGAAAAACCTGGAAGCTGAGTGGGGCAAGGAAGAAAAAAGTTAGCCTGTGAAGCAAATGTGAGTACCAAGCTGCTGGTTTTGGTGAACCAGGAAGCTGATCACCAGTTTACATAACAAACCCAAACTCTGCTCCATTCCAGCACAGCAGGCCCAATTCTGTGGCTGGTTGGGAGGACAGAGGATGAGTGGGGAAGGGGCATGGCTGGCAGCCAGTGCCAGCACGCCTGGGGCAGCACGGGCACACCCTGCACCCCACAGCACCTGCCCACAGCACTGCCACCCCCGAGGCCAGGGGGCACCTCCTGCTTGGCACCACAGAACAGGAGGGAGGCTCCAGGCTGGGGGACGGCTCCAGTCCAACGAAGCTCAGCTGGAGCCACTTGGAGGGGAGGAGGGGATGCTGAGGGGGTCCCATGTGTCCGTGGCTGGCCAGGGAGCTGCGTGGCTTTGCGTCAGCTGAAAGCTGCTCAGGTGTGCTTTACTCTGCTGCTGTTATCCACAAAGAATAAGAAAAACTTCTAGGAATGTTTTGGGCATATTTCAGCTGCCAGTCCTTTGGTGCATGGTCCTATATGGAATGTCTGACCTCAAACACTTCTTAACCTGTGTTTCCACAGTGTCTCTGCTTGGTGTATCCCTCTCTAAACCAATTACACTTTTTCAGTAAAAGGCAACACCCACAGCACGGCCAAAGATACCCCAGTTTTCCTTTTTGCATTGCCAATACTGTGTTTGCTCACCATCATCACCTCTTTTTTATCCTTTTCCCATCTTGGTCACTTTTCCCAGCAGAGTTTGGCAGGCTGAAGTTACTGAATTGCAGGGATAAATCACCTGCTGTTACCATGGGCAGCTGCTCCTGGTGGATGGGCAGGCACACAAACATCTCAGAGAAAAAGCAGATCGATTTCTTCTGCCACATGATTGCCCAAAAATATTGTTGATCTTACATTATGTGCAATTGTTTGTATGAAGAGAAAGAATCCTTACTTCCTCCTGGGCCGTTTGTGAATTTGGCAGGGTCTGAAAGCGAGTCAGTGGTGCATAGGGTAATGCTCCATGGGGAGAGTGTGCTTAGTGCTATTGCAGGAGATCACATTAGTGCTCTTGACACAACCAAACAGAAAGTCCCAGCTGAACAATGAGTTTTTAGGAGGAAAAGTGAAATGTTAGCAAGGCGTGTACATCACCGCGAATTTGCTTCATCGTGCTCGTTGATGTGGTGGTAACAGAACTATTTTTAGTTATAATCCTTCAAACAGAACATGACTTCTCCCTTCTGATTAGTACAAAGCTGGCTGCTAGTCAAAGGATAATTATTTCCCAACACATCACCTAACACACACCAGCAAACAAAACACTCATTATTTGAACTATCCAGCACTAACTGTTGTTTAGCAGTTAACATTTTCTCGACAGCTTTAAATAGGACTAATTGCTCCAGCTTCATTAGCAGAGGTCATTTGCTGTTGGTGACAATACTTTTCTGGAGATAGTGTCTCGTATGAGATTAGATTATCAGGTCAAATTCTGCTCCCAGTGGCAATGATGCCTGACCGCATTTGGCCTCACGAAAGTCTGCTCTTTTCAGTTCATAGCTGCCCAATTTCCAGGCCTGCAGCTGATATATTACATAAAGGAAGTAAGTGCACTCCACCAGACGGGAAATTACAATAAATTAGGAAAGTGTGCAGCACAAGGAAGGTTTGCAAAATAGCCACTTCAAGGTTGTTAATAAAATCTCAGCCTCAGATAGTGTTTAGGAAAAAAAAAAGCTGATAAAGAAGTTGTCCTTATAGTCAACGACACATGGATATCCAAGAGGGAAAGCAGCATCTGCATAAGAGCCAGTGCATGCAGCAGTTCAAACACCCAGCTGATGCTGTCAAATGCACAGTTCAGATCATAATCCACCTTTTTTGGCACATAGTTCCATGCTGCTTGGAGCTATAGACAGTGGTTGCTGAGGGCTGCAGTCTCAGTGCAGCGGATTTGCAGGAGGGCTTCTGTGCAGCTCTCACTGGTGGGGAGTCCTTCTGCAGAGCCTGTTGCGTGTCTGAAACAGCCTCAACTTCCCTGAGCACACACAAAACTGAATGCAGTCCTTCAAGCTGATCTATTCCCATTCAAACACGTGGAGAGAGGCAGCCTTCTTTTCAGGAGTGCTGAGCAAACACTGCATGGAGCGTGGCCGGCGCCTTGGAGAATCAGGCGCCTTCCCTGTGGAAGTCTCCAGGCATCCTCGCCAAACAATTCTGGTCCTGGCAGCTGCAGGACATTTTCTGTGAGCGGATTTCTGGTTTACCTGTGTCTCCCTTCCCTGCAGGCCTGCAGCTCTTTGCTGCTGCTCTCCTGCCCACGTACGTGTGCAGCCGCATGCCCACCACCTTTTCTTTCTGACTTGCAGCTCCAACTGCTAATCCATGTCTGGTTTTCGTCAGAAAAAACTATTCATCCTGAGTGTTTGACTCGCTGCCTTGGGAGTATTTCAGCTGCCCCACGATGCTTCTCAGAGTATCCTTCTTCCCTGCAGAGAACAGCCTGTTCTGCGTGTGATCCACGGCAGACTGCTCGCCGGCAGCCTCCCCTGCCTCGCACACGTGTGTGCCATATGTCCTGCTCTGTCCTCACTGTTACTGTACCACTGCCTTTTCCACGCCGTGCAGGATGGACTGGCATGCCCTGTGCAGGCTGCCAGTGGGATTACTTCAGCTGTCTATGAAGGCACTCAACGTGTCAGCCTCCAGACTCTTCCAGCAGGTCCTCAACTGGCAAAAATTCAACAGCAGGCAAATCCTGACTGCTTTGCTGACACAGCTGGCCCTTCTGAGGTCAGTGGGCCAAACTCATCCTACCTCAGTGCCATTACACTTGTCCAGGAGATGCATCACCCAGTACAGTTCTTCAGCAGGGCAAGCAGAGCAAGTTCTGGCCATAAATTTCTCACCACCTAAGCTGGACCCTGTTGAAGCAAAAATGTCACTACTTTTTAAAGTCCAAGGGCAGGAGTGTTTGGATAGTTAAAACTGAGTGTGTGAACTGATTTATGAGATGAAGAGCCAAGTCCATCAGGCTGTCCTGCTCCATGCAGTAGGCCCTGTGCTTCTCCAGGATCTAGCACCCTGCTGAGGATGAGGGCTTGACAGTCACTTCAGTTCTCAGCCACGTACTGGGATCCTGTCCTGCTCTACCCAGCAGGCAAGGACCTGGCCCTGCCCTGGCTCTGTGATCCACAATATGCACAAGGAGAGCAGCGCTGTCTGCCATCCCATCCATCCCATCCCATCCCATCCATCCCATCCCATCCCATCCCAGACATGCACAGCCAACATCTCGCTGCAGTTGCTGGCATCAGACATCACCATCCAGGGCACCCTTCTGGTCCTGTTGTGTTTGTTACAATCAAAGATAAAACCAGATTTTTTTTTAAATTATTTGATGGCAGAGCCCACTTCACTTAGCTCCTGATCTGATGTCACCCCAGCATTTTAAGGAGCCCATTTCACTGTTATCAAGGAAGACACCATTAACTGCAGCTCACATCAAACTCCAGTGACATCAATGGAAAAGTATTATTTACTTCTCCAGTCCCTTTATTTTGTATTTGCATGAAAAGAGTAACTTTTTTTTTTCCCCTGAAAATACAACATCAGAAATTGCAAAGGACAAATTCCTTAACTTTGAAAACAAAGAAAAATGAACAACTGGTTTCCAAAACAAACCGTGAGCCACCACCCTTAAGAACTCGCTCTGGGAAGAGCTGTTCCTGGGAGCTGATATTTAATTAAACTATACTCCTGAGTTTAATAAAGCCAAAAAATACTTCACTTTTATTCTACACTGTCTTTTTGTTTGTCTGACTGCCATTTATTCATTTCAGTAATGAAAAACTTTATGAAACCACAGGATAGAGCACACCTTCATAAAGCAATAAAGGAAGACAACCTTTCGGAGCAGGGGCACAAAGCTGCAGCACTTCTGCTCACTGTAACTCCTTACTGAGATCAATGAAAAATACAACATTCAGTTATCAGACCTGCTCTCAGCATGAGGTGGACCCACTTGTGGGGTGGCATGTAATGCTTACAGAGATTTCTTTCTACTCAAGACCATTTTAAGCTTTCAAATTAAGCGTCCTCTGTAATCTTAAATATTCTGGTCTCCTGACTCCCAGCCATGTACTCCAACGACAACAACAAAATTAAAAAAAAAAAAAAAAGAAAAAGGAAAAAAAAAAAGAGAAGAATATATTCCAGAAAGAAATAGTTCAAGAAAATGAGTATTCATTATCAGAGTGGAAACACCTTGTCATTAGCCATTAATTTTTTCCCATTAATAAGGGAAGTCAGTGGACCTCACTGCAACAGGAACACAACCATACTGGGTTTCAAACAGGTTTTTTACAACACTGTGTCAGGAAAAGCCATTAGATCAAGTTGTATTGGTAATCTGAGCCATCTTTAGAGAAAAACAAATGCTGTTCTTCCCATTATAGGTTGGTATTGTTTCAAAACCTATAGAGACACACTTGCTTGTGCTGCAATGGTATTTATTGCACATAGACCAATTACTTACACAGTAGTAAATTGCACCAAAGTATAAATATGTTATAAAACACACACAGAGAGAAAAATGGAAATGACACACAAGAGCTAAAATAACAGCAGATTCACGTGGGCATTTGGAATTAAAAATAAAAATAATAAAGTCTCTTAAGATATTTTAATTTATAATATGGATATATTTACAGTACCTTCAAAAATAATATTAAAAAAGTCACTCTCTCAATAAAACTATAACAGATCAGACAAAACCAGAAATCAGGTTCAGGGTCGGTGTTACGCAAACCTCCGTTTCCTTTTCAATCTGCATGTGTGTATGTGTGTGCAAGTAATATCTTCAAATAACTTTACAACTCTAACACTGTGCAAAAAACGACTTTGTCGCCATTTTTAAAAAAATGTGCAGTAAATTTTTGTTGCCAGGATTCTCCCCCCTCCCCCCGTTCATCTGTAATTACAATGAACAAGCTGCAGAAGGTTCCTCACCCCCCCCCTCCCCGGCCCTTGTCCTAAAACCCTATTAGTGGTATGTAAATATGCTGTTTAATATAAACATGGTCCGTTCATTCCCCTGTACAATATGCACAGTTTGAGGTAGAAGTTTCTCAGCCTGACTGCTATTGTCTGGCCGAAGGAGATAAGCACAGTAACTCACTGCTGGCTGATGCAGAGGGAATAAGCACAAGAGTGTGGGTTGGGTTGTTTTACCCCCTTCCAAAATATACCAGTGCTCCTCACTGCTCGTTATTTTCTCTCTCGCTACTCTGCAGGCGAGCAGAGCACGGCTACTCCAGATTAAAACTCATCTTGCCGGCAGGTCTGTGTCTCGCCGCCCGCGCTCTGTGCCCGGAGCACCTGCAGCACCGACCCCGCGCCTCCCCAAAAAACCCCGGTGCCCTGGGAGAGGGGATGAGCCCGGGGCCGGGCGGGGGTGGCCGGAGCCCGGCTGAAGCCGAACTCGGCCGCCAAGGGCCAGCACCACCCGCCAGCTCGGCCACCGGCACGGTCCTGGGACAGGCACCCGGGCGCTGCCGCCACCGTGCCCGCGACAGCGCGTCTCCCAAAGACAGGCGGCTGCCTCTGGGATGGGCTGCTGGCTTCCTTTGCTCTCCGCTCAGTGGGTTTCCTGTTTTCTGTAGTTTCGGATGAGGTATGTCGTACACCAGTTCACCTGCTTTTATTCCTAAGTAAACACCCGCACTCCCCGTGCCACGGCAGGGGTCGTTTCGCTCGGCAATAGCATTACCATCGGGCAGCTGCCGGGGCTTTCTCCGCTCCTGAGTGTCTCCCTGCCTGCCTTTCCCCCCTGTCCCGGCTCCGGCGCGGCCCCCACGCCCCCCCTATACCTTGGACTCGGAGTCGGAGGCTTTGCTATGTCTCTCCTCCAGGCTGGACTCGCTGCCGCCCCGAGTGCCCCCGTTGCAGTCGGACCAGGTCCCGGCCAGGCTGCGCTCCGGGGAGCCCACGGTGCTGATGAAGCCCCCGGGCAGCCGGGCCAGCTCCCCGCCGCCGCCGTGCAGCCACCGGTCGGCTTTCCGGCGGCAGCACAGCAGCCTCTTGAAGGCCTTACGAAAGTCGGGGCTGCGGCAGTAGATGATGGGGTTGAACGCGGAGTTGGCGTAGCCCAGCCAGTTGAAGAAAACGAAGAGCCAGTCCGGCACCAGGTCCCTGTTGAAGACGTTGACGATGTTCACCAGGAAGAAGGGCAGCCAGCAGAGGGTGAACACCCCCATGATGATGCCCAAAGTCTTGAGGGCTTTCTGCTCCTTCATGGCCATGATGCGGGAGGTCTTTCTCTTGCTGGCCCGGCCGTTGCCGAGGATGGGCTGATGGTGAGGGTGAGCGGGCAGGGGCGTCTGCGGCTGCTCCTGGCTGCCGTAGAACCGGCCCTCGCACCTATCGATCTTCCTCATCTGCTCCTTGGCCTCTCTGTACACCCGCAGGTACACAAAGATCATGATAAGAAGGGGGATGTAGAAAGAAATGATGGACGAGGCGATGGCGTAAGCCCTGTTGGTGACGAAGTCGCAGCAGCCCGGATCCTGGTAGCACTCCAGCGCCTGGGGGTCGTCATCCCGCCACCAGTGCATCATGATGGGCAAGAAGGAGACCAGGGCAGAGATGGCCCAGACGGTGCAGATGATGCCCTTGGCCCGACCCTTGGTCATGAGGCTCTGGTAGCGGAAAGGCGAGGTGATGGCCAGGTAGCGGTCGATGGCGATGACGCACAGGGTCTCGATGCTGGCCGTCACGCAGAGCACGTCCAGCGAGGTCCAGCACTCGCAGAGGAACGACCCCCAGAGCCAGGTGCCCCGCACCACCAGCGTGGCCCCGAAGGGCACCACCAGCAGCCCCATCACCAGGTCGGCGCAGGCCAGCGAGGTGATAAACAGGTTGGTGAGGGTCTGCAGCCGCTGCGTCCTCCCGATGGCCGCGATCACCAGCACGTTCCCGGCCACGATGAGCAGCACCACCAGGGCCATCAGCAGGCTCATGCCCACAGCCCACTGCTGCGACAGCTCGGCGGCGGGCAGCTGCCGGCTCCCGGGCGGCACGGCCGTCACCCCGGCCACGGAGCGGTTCTGGGGGCCGCAGTCCGGAGGCAGCCACCCATCGCCCATGGCTGTGCGGGGCGCTCCGGCCGCCGCTCCGCACCGCGCCGCGGGCAGGAAGGCGGCGCCGCCGCCGCTGCCACCGCCCGGGGGCTGCCGCATGGCCCCGCGCCGCGCCGCCGGACGGGCCCGCCCCGACACCGCCCCGACACCGCCCTGGCACCGCCCCGGTACCGCCCCGGTACCGCCCCGGTACCGCCCCAGCACCGCCTCGGTACCGCCCCTGCACCGCCCGCCGCCAATCGGCACCGAGCGAGCGGCACTGAAGCGCCCCGCCCGCGCACCGGCGGTACCGCTGCCCGTGTGCCTGCCCCTGTTCCTGCCCCTGTCCCTGCCCCTATCCCTGCCCCTGTCCCTGCCCCTGTCCCTGCCCCTATTCCTGCCCCTATCCCTGCCCCTGTTCCTACCCCTATCCCTACCCCTATCCCTGCCGCTATTCCTGCCCCTATCCCTGCCCCTATCCCTGCCCCTATTCCTGCCGCTATTCCTGCCCCTATCCCTGCCCCTATCCCTGCCGCTATTCCTGCCGCTATCCCTGCCCCTATCCCTACCCCTATCCCTGCCCCTATTCCTGCCCCTATCCCTGCCCCTATCCCTGCCCCTATTCCTGCCGCTATTCCTGCCCCTATTCCTGCCGCTATTCCTGCCCTGTTCCTGCCGCTATCCCTGCCGGTACCCCGCCCGGATCCCCGTGTTTGCTCTGCGTGCCCCGCGGCTGCCGGGCACAGAGCCCCTTCCCGCACGGCAGTGTGGATGTCCTGGGCAAGGGGCGTCTGTGCCCGGCAGCCGCAGGGTAGGCAGGGGATACGGGAAGGGTAGGCTCCTAGCGGCTTCTGGAGCAGAAGTTACTTCTCTTTATCCCTGGAAAATGCAAAATGCCAGCACTGTTAGCATCACTCTGCCCTGGAAAGTAATTGCCATGCCCTCCTATTGGATGTCCCCATCGGAGACAAGCGTCGCGCTCCCAAGCCCCCTGTCCTCAGTGCCTCCTCTCCCAGCCTGGGCAGCCCCTGAGCCCCCATGTAAAACCCACTTACAGGGATGATGCTGCCAGCTCCGTGCAGGGACTGCGGCTGCCGCTCGTCCCCTGCATCTCCCCATCACGAATCCTTTTTTCCCCTTCTCCAGCCCTGCCAGACTAAGCCACTGCAGGGTTAGGAGGTGGGAGCCCCAGCTCCCTTTTCTGGCTTTATCTGCTGTGCTGAACAGATCTCTCTGGACTTTTAAAAATGCCTGCAGTAGCTTTGACATAGTCTGTTCAAAGCCACGAAATCTAGGGACTGCTCTAAGTATTAATGCTGTTTGTACCATTGTTTGGTAATGAGCTACTGAGTAAAGTACGTGAAACATCAGGAGGCTGCAATGCCCAGACAACCGACTGAGCAAATCCCTGCCGAGGTCCCATCCCCTCCTGTGAAACCTGCTGCTAGGAACTTGTTTGGTGATATTTCCATCTACCTGCTTGGCTCTCTGTTCTGCTCTGAAGATGTAAGACTGCATTTTACTGCATTTTACTGTTTTAAACTTCTTAAAATAATGTGGAGCAACCACTGAGTAAATTAGAACAATGTCCCCTCTCTCCTGCCTTTTAAATCATTGGCATGTCTTTACAGCAGCACCAAATGTTCCCCACAGCACTCTGGGAGCAACTGGAAGTCACAGTTATTTTCTTCCCCCTATATATTTATTCTGCTAAGACTACTCTGCTGTTCCAGCTGGCCCATAAAAATCCCTTCTAGGCTTAGGCTTGATTTACAAGGTCGCAACCTGGGAAAAAAATTATTTATTTATTTACACACTGTTTATTTAACCCTGACTAAAGGCCACACACCAGCGTGGACCTGCTGCTTGGCAAACCATTCCCTCATGTTCCCATGGACTTTGCTTTGCTGCTCGTCATCTGCTGGACCAAAGCATGACCCTCTTTAGTGGGAAGGGAAGGAGGCATGGCATCTTCAGGAACAGAGGGAGACCTTATGCCAAATGAAAAGCAGAAGGGTTGTTTTCAGGAGTATTTGCCCAGGTCTGGTACCTGGAATTCTGATCTAAAAAAAAAAAAAAAAAGTAATCATATGAAACCAGGTTAGTGGAGCTGTGGGATAGAAACAATTTTTTCTTTTCTACATTTAGCTGGAACACTTAAAGTAAGTACGAGGCCCATGGTGCATCATTGCACCAAAATCTTCACAGATGAGATGCTTGGATGAATTTTGTGAATGCATACAGTCCATTTTAGCATAAAATCAGCCAGAAAAAATTCAGATAAAATCTTACATATTTTTCCCAAGATGACACTGAAGCAGTGGTGGGGATACCCTGCAGCTGTTTTACTTGCTATTCCTGGAGCACCATCCATCTGTCATCTGTCCAGATCCATTATTGCTGTAATATCTTTACACAGTTAATAAATACCATAAACTAATAAAATGCCAGCTCTTTGCCTATCAAGCTATCCTATCAGATCTCCAGCAGGAGGTCTCTTCCCACCATAAGAGAAGATAAGTTTAAAGGTTGGAGGACTAAAGGAAATTATTAACAAGTATGCAATAAAGCAGAAGACATAATTGTGTGTTGCTTCTCCGTGTCTTTGTTGGTTCTACACACATCAATCTGGAATGTCAGATCAGAGCTGGAGCCAGAATGTCTTTGGGAAACAATGCATCTCCAAAGGAAAAAATAAGCAAGTTTACGAATTCTGTACAGAACATCCCTCTGGCCCTTGCAGCACAGAGCAGCCAAATGTTCACTGTGGGCTTAACCCCTTTCAGAGCACTACCTTTTGCAAATCTCCTCTAACTCCAAGTTTCCTTGGTTTTTGGTTTTTTGTTTGGTTTTTTTTTGTTTGTTTGTTTGTTTGTTTTTTTTTTGCATTTCAGACAGCTCTTTAACATGATTTAAATACTTCCAGTCATTTGCATATTATTTAAGGATGTTCTGTTAGGTCAAGAGAAGAGCTTACAGCACTGAAATGCTTTGTTTCTCCTTGCTCTCCAAATCACAGTTTTTAATGAGCAACAGGTAGATAGGATGAGAACTAAAATGTATTGCCTTTGAGTCACCCTGTTGGCATGAGCTGTGAAACCTCAGCATTTCAGGAACTGAAGTGAGCTATGTGGGTGTTTTTTAAACCCAGTCCTTTGAGATGCTTTGCACAGCTTCCAGCTTATCTTCGCGCACCTCCCTCAATGCAAAGCAGATTCCAAGATGAGGGTTCTGCTGAATGGATTCTATCCCTACCAGCAGCACCAGCAGTGGGGCAGGAGACTGGGAATGGTGCTGGACACTGGGACTAACCCCTTCCTTCATAGTAGCAGTAGCTAGGGCAGTGGATTTGCTGTTGCCACTCTGCTGTAAAACATCCCTGGATCTCCAGGGCTGCTCTGAGCTCTGTGTTGCCTCGTGGTGCCCCTTAGACAAGGATCTTGTCTTCCTTGCCCAGTCTTCTTCCAGCTGTGCCTTCATGAATCAAATTCAGAGACCACTATTATTAACATAATTCCCTCTAAAAACATGAGCTATTTGTTCCCTTAAGGCATTTATCAAAGTCCACTGAAAAGCCTGGAAATCCTCCCATTGATTTCAGTGAGCCTCATGTTGTAATTCCTTCTCTGGAGAAAAAGAACCACCTAAAAGCAAATTAAAAATGCATTTGCTGTCCATTTTTCTTCCTGCTGTCTTCTTTACTCTCTTAGAAAACTTGTATGCATCTGGTAAATCATTTTGTGTTTGCTACCTGGACAGTTGACTAAAACCTGCAGGAAAGTAGGTGAGAAACAACTCTGAGAATCCTCATGTGAAGTGATCAGGCTTCACCCTCTCCCTGCTGGCCCGGGAAGAAGTCACCACTTGGCTCTATTCACACTGGACATTTGTTGTTAGAGAAATAGAGACATGATGGAACATTGCCACAAGATCCATGTCTCTTGCTTTTAAAATAAACATCTTGGCTTTGACTTGACGTTTATTTTCCATAAATGCCTCAGCCTCAATTTGGCATTTCAGCAGCAGTGGGAGGCTGTTATCCTGTGACAACACACAATTCCATTGACATTATCTCCTGAGCACGTGTGACAGTGCTCCAAATACTGCATGTAGTTGATTTCTGTTAAACAACATCAGAAAAATATATAGTAAAGGTATCAAAGAACAGAAGTTCCAGCCCTATGCTGTGTGTGTAATGCTATAATTCCATGGGGATGCTGTGTACAAGTGTGAGCTACCTTAGGATGAAGCACACCCTGAGTTTGACTTTGGGGGTCCCAAGCAGTGATTGCTTATTAATTCCTGTTCACTCAAGGGCTGTGGCTGATGTGATGGTTAGTATGTACAGGACTGAGCATATCAATGTTTTGAAAAGCCCCAAACCAATCTGAACACACATAAATAAATCCTGATGCTCTGGAAGACCCTGTCACAGCAACTCAGCTGTTCAGAGTATTTTTGTTGTCGGGAGACTGTATTATAATCATGCTGATTCACTAATTCCCTTCAGGTGATAAAAGAGATGCAATATGTCTTTCTGTCTCTCTTTCACACACTGAGCAAAACAGTGCTGAAGAGCAGGCAAGTCATGTTTCTTGTCTCCTGAAATCTGTGTTTCATTGCTGCTAAAAAGTCAAAATTCAGAAGAAGGCTGAGTTTGACCAACACCATTCAGTTCTCCCAGAATGGACTTCATTTGCAATCTGGACTAATATTAATCTGGAGTAATAATTATGTGCTCATTAATCCAGATTACAACTGACTGCAATTGCTCAAGTTTCTGGGTATTCCTGTCTGCATCCCCCTGTACTTTCTCGACGTCCCAACTCTTCTACAGAGACGCTGGCACTGTGAGAAAAGGCTGCCTCTTTTTTAAGCATCAGCAATTCCTGTGAGAGAGGTGGCAAAACATTTTACAGCAGGCCAGAAAACCCTGCAGTGGCCAGAGGCTTTGTTTATACAGAGAGATTGTGGTCAGAGATGACAGCAGAGGAGTGATGACTGAGTCCTCTGAGGTTTTGTGTTAGTCTATTCCTGCTTCAATGCATACTGGCTGCAAGAACATGCCTTATTTCTCCATCCTGATGCTTACCCATCCATATGATGACAGTAGCATGCTTTGGGAAACTCCATTTCACATTTTACCTGGAAAAAACCTGGTGCTTTAAAACCACATCTTGATGTGTGGACTTGATGAAAAAGCACAGCAGCAGCATTCGGGTGTCCATGCTGGGTGCTGAAATGTGGAAATCAGAGACCATTTCTTTCCCCTTCACATCAAGGATAACTAGAGCACATAAGTGACTGGAATGTTCAAAAAGACTCATTCAGTGTTTTTGGACGTGTGAGAAATCTGTGTCTCTGTTCTGAATGGCAAAAGCCTGCATTGAGCAGCATGGCTGAGGGTCAGCTCCAGCTGGCTGTGAGGGTGGGTGATGGTTGAGGCTGATTTAGAGGTCTGGTCAGCCCAGTACTGTTGGCTGAGTGTCTCCAGATGTAGCACTGAGGCCTTGGATTCTGTAGGGACATGGGTTAGGGCTCCCACTGCGAGAAAATACATTCTGGATTTTTTTTAAGCAAGAAAAGTCAGTTGTGGTTCATGCTAACTTAGGGCAGTGCCATGGGAAAGATTTCTGAAGAACTGAGATTGTGTCACTACATGTGAAAAAGTTAAATAGTTCCTTTTTCTGTGGCATTAAGAATGTCTTTAGAAGGTTTGGGAGATTCTGAATTGCAAATTTTAATTTTCAAAGCTATATTTTTGGCAGTTTAAAATATTCAGTGACAGATTTTTTCAGTGATTGCTTTTATTTGGTGCAAATAAATACAGAATTAGCTAAAAGAGGAAGAAATAGTAGGATGCATCAGAGTTAGATGGGGGTCTTGCAGAGCCATGCAAAGCTGCTATCAAGTAGCATGAGAAAACACAAATATTAAAAATAATCTTGGGAAAATATATTGCGACAACTTTAATTCTGCGTTGTTCTTTTTTCCCCTAACCTTTTGCTTTATACCTCTCTGATAAATGTCTTTGATACCTGCTTCTGGAAACTGCTGAAGATGTTTAAACCTCCTTAACATCAGCCTCAGATGTAGTCCATGCCTGTCACAGAGTGAAAACTGCTGGGCTTCAATCATCACGGAATAAATGGTTGACTTGCACCTACCTTGCACGTGGGTGAGCTCACCCCTTACCAGCGAATGCACTGCCCTGACTGACTTGCAGACCAGCTGAGCCTCTGGCAAGTGGGGAAGGAAAAGTGCTGGAATGCTTTGGTGCATCCTTCTAAACACATTCCCAGTGTTTAAGGCAATGCTTACAGTAACACATCTGCTGCTAATAACCTTTTCTGACTGACTATGAGACACCTCTGCTGACCATTTCTTGGTGGAACTGGATTCTTTGGATTAGGCTTTTTGTCACCTCTGCATCTTTTGCTTTTCAATAGCTGTCGACCAGGGCATGCACCTTTTTATTTATTCAGTCTATCATAAAATCATTTTAAGATGGCGATAAATTGCCTCACTTTTCACCTGTTTGCTTATCAATTTGTAATTACAAATTAAATTATGATACGCCAGCTCTGCAAGTAACATTTCTGATGGAAAATCCCCTTTTAGGTACCACCTACTGGGAAATATCTCTTCAGTCTGCATTTGGCAACAGACACCTGGTATGGTAAGGTGAAGTGCTCAGCATTCCCCTCTTTCCTGGAGGTAAAGCAGATAAACATGTGTTCTGTACTTTTGGAAATCTGGTCAGTTTAAAGCTATATATCTACATCTTTCAGTAAATTAATTATGGTCTTAAAATGTAGTTTTAATTAGGGAAAAAAAAAGCAAGCTAAAGTGACCCTTTAATCAGTGAGCCTTCCTGTCAGATTCCTCTCTAGTTTTGTTCAATGACTGATGAAGCAAAGTTAATATTGTGTCTTATCTCAATTTTTATTGAAAGAGCCTAATTTTGAAGTCAGTTTAACCAGACCTCTCTTTCCCCCATCGTCTTCAATCAACCAGACATTTAGTAATATACAAATACCTCACTATGGCTTCAAGCTAAATTCATTCATGACCAAGTAACATAAAGGACGCTTGCAAGAAATTCTTGATATGCCTGTTTTTTATATAAAATGTTTTTGGACAAAAAAGATTAACCTTTTTTTTTCTTTTTTTAAGGTTTTATCTATTAGCTGTTAGACTTAATGCATATAACTCCTTCATATCTGAGTAGCAAAATCTTGCATCTGCCAACAAATTTGTAATGCATTAGTAACAAAGCCATAATTGTATCTAATAAATACTCTCTTTGCTCTCACTGGGCTTTTGTGAGTCTGAATAGCTGTGAACCACTTTGCAGTGCTCATCTGAAAGGTCTCCTATAGACAGAATATTATGACTATTTTAAACAGAAAAGCTGTTATTGAGGCACCCCTGTGTTCAAGCTGTTCTTGACAGTAACCACAGGCTGCTCACTGCAGCCTTGCAATCTGAAACTGCTAAGATTGTAGTTAGCTTAGCTGTTGTCACTCAGCAAACACCTTGTTCCTTATGATTTATTTATCCTTCTATTCTGCAGACTGTCCAGGAATGAGTTTGGGACTTTTCACACATTAATTATGCGTAATGATTCAGGGAGATTGTTTATGCACACGCATTTCAGGCCACAGGCTCTCTCCGAGCTCCTTGCCTTCCTGATGTCTTTGTGTACTTGCTGTTCCTCACGCATTGTCCCCAGGACCCACGGATCACTGCAAACCATATCATGTGGCATTGCTTTTGTTCCCCAAAGGATGAGTCTCCAACCCATGAGAGGCACTTCTGGCAGGAACACAGGAGGGCTTCTGGTGTGAGCATGAGGGCATCTCAGTGTTCCCCAGTCCTAGGCACCTCTCATCCAGCTGTTTCTGAAATCATATGCTTTTGGAGACTGGGTTGGCATTGCTGTACACTTTTTACTTAGCTTCTACTTGCAGTTGTCCTAGAGAGGAGCTGGTCTTTTGTGTGAGGTGGGAGAATGACTGAATCTGGCCTGTGGTACAGGAACGCCCTCCTGCAGACTTAATCACATTCATTCGGTGAAACTTAGGAAGGGATTCAAAGGGACAGACAGGAGAAATGACATTTCCCAGAAGGAACATTGCAAGGTTGGATTGTTACAAACAACTCCAGCATCTCCATTGGTGTTTGGCCTGTGGGACTGGGGCCTCTGATTGCAATGAACTTGTCTTTTCCTCTTTATGCCCGTTTCCTGCTCTTATTACTCTTGGCACCAGTTACCATGCCATGAAAAGACATTCTTGTGGGAGCAGGACTAAGGGGGCAGGGCCCTTGTTTCTGTCTCAGTGAAAAGGTCTGATAATCCTGACATGCTGCAAGGCCTCTGTGGCTGTGCTTGCACAACCACCAGGAGCAGGAGATACATCCAAGACATAAAGTAATCCCTCTGCTCTACTGAAAATAGAGTAGCAAACAAACACCTGGCACTGGCCTACTGGCAATGCCTGTGTCCACATTTAGGTGCCAACTTTTAGAAATATGTGAGCCTAGTGGCATGATCCCAAAAGCAAGCAATGAGAACAAGCAGAGGCCTTGACACTGGAGCTGGAGTGGAAAGGCTGAAAGAACTGGGTTTGTTTACTCCAGGGACATCACTAAGGGGACACAATGACAGTATAAAATGTTCCTGCAAAGGAGAGAGGAATAAACTGTTCTCTGCTGGATACAGGAGCAAAAGGAATGGACATACATTACAGCAAGAGCCATTTAGGCTGCAGTGCAGACAGCTGGACTCGGGTCTGGGATGGCTGGGAAGTAACTTCATGCCATTAAGCGGGGTCTCAGGTTAGAAGCATCACTGAATTTTAGGGTTTAAACTTCTCTCACATGTAATAAAGAGAAATGTGAGTTCTGGCTGTGCTTCAATTCTCTTTGAAGCAGCTTTTTTCTCTACATTGTCTAATGAGGGAGCCCAGCTTCCTACATTAGCCAATTCATTTAAGTGCCTGAGGTTAAATGGGATGAATCTGGGCCTCAGTGGCTGGCCTTTAGCCTGTGGCTCATCCTCAGACCCTGTGGGTCCTGTGTCATGGTCTCCAGTTTCTGCTTTCACCATTGCCTTTCAACTTCTTTGATGCAGTGAATCTTTGCTTCACAAAAGCTTGAACAACCTTAATATTACACATATTCTCTGTTCTTCAGAAAAGTTAAGCATTTGTTTACCGTGCCAAACTGTTTAATTATTTGCTCTTCGAAAATATAAACATGATTCTAAAGGCTTTATCAGCTAAACCATTTTCCTTCTAGAATAATTGATAATGAGTAACATTTTACCTACTGGGTCGTATTTCAGTGTAAGTCCTAAAAAGCAGATGAGGGAAAAGTGGCTTTTGTCTCAGTTTTCAAAGATTCTTTAGAAACACCATGAAGTAGTGTAAAATAAAAACTAGAAAAAGATTCCATAGCAACACCATAATAACCTGACTGTCCTACCAGGTCAGAATATGTAGCACTAACAAAAGTTTATCTGTAACCTCATTACTGTGAACTAAGGAAGCTTTGAGTCATCCTCTTGGTTATTTAACACCAAACACTGTCTTGTGGCAAAGATGCCCTCCCCAGAAAAATCACATGGGCCTAAAACTCTTGAGGTTTTACATTTAGAAAAACTGAGGTCCTTGTTAGGTCTGGTTGTTTTTTGCTTGTTTGTTTCCTGGTTGACTTTTTCCCCTTGAGCTTTTAGGGTGTGTTTGCTTTGCTTTTCATGTTGTAAACCTGCAAGAAAATAAAAGGTGAAGGTCTTCAATGAACTTTGTGGAGCTGAAACTGAAAAAAGCATGGAATTGATATTTCATGCTGGAATCAAAACACTTGCATTGGAAAAGCCCCTGCAGCATGACAGAAAATTTGTTACATGGCTTATGTTATAGCCATGCTTCCATGGTCCATTCATGGCAGGGCTGAATGCTGATGGAATAACTGCAAAGAAAGGATGATGATGATGATGATGATGATGATGATGATGATGATGATAATGATGATGATGATGATGATGATGATGATGATTCTAACCTGTCTTCTCAAGTCTTTCCTCCTGTTGTCAAATTTTAACCAGGACTGACAGAGGACAAAAGATCTCCAATAGAATAATCTCCTGTCAATATTACTGAAAATGGTATTTGGGTGGCGTGAAGAAAGCCTACCAGTGCCTCACTCACAGAAAGGCAGCTGCAGAGCTGCTTTCACAGCAGATATCCAAGAACCCACAAGGCAGAAGTATATTTGAAATGAAGCTCCCCACAGTTTTAATTTTCAGAGGAGTAATTGCTGAAACAATATGTGGCTGGAATTATGGCACTTAAAGACTCAATTCCTCTATTGCCACCTACTCCTCATCCCCCAGCCCCAAGTACTTTGAACCCCTTTGCTTCCTATCAACAAATTAAATCTAAAGAAAAGTTTAAACACCCCCTGGGAATTATGTTTCTCAGTCCTGTGTTTGTTCTCTACAGCCAATCTTTCCTTCATACTCACTGCAGTTATTGTTACACATCAGGACTGACTTTTTAATTTTGATTGCCAGCTCAGCCAGGTCTGCTTCATCCCTTAGAATCAAACACTGTTTTCCTCCCAGCTCTACAAGCAGGGAAGCTCCTGGGCTCAGCTAGACAGTAGCTCCTGCTCTCACCCTGCTGTAGAGGCATGAGCTGTATCAGAGCACAGCCTGCTCCTGCAGCTGCCTTGGCTCCAGAGGGGTGTTTGTGTCACTGAGCTAATCACACATGCCTTGGACAAGAGGCAGGCAGGAGCAGATAAGGGGCTGTTCTTGCAGAGCCCGTTCTTTGTCCATGGCCGTGTTTTGGTGAATGAAATCATTGCAGTGCAGACAGCAGTGTGACTGAGCAGGAAGGGAGCCTGGTTGCCCCTTAGTTACAATCCCCACTTGGTTATGTGCTCCCAGCCTTGGACATTTAACCCTTGTGTGGCTTCTTCTCTAAGCAGTAACATTTTGTGGCATGTTGTCTGGAAGTGGTGAACTTTGATACCTTTAAAGACAACATATATACTAAAATGGCAGCTACTTAGGAAAGAGGAGCAAAAACTTACCCAGCATTTTCCTCATATGTGTGACAGAATAGGAAGAAATAGAGCTTTTTCTGTGCAAGATTTGTCCCTCCAGTATGAGTGGGAAGCCAATAACTTGGATATTTTTAGTCCCAGTGCCATGAGCTGCTTATGGCACAGAGTAGCTCCAATACAAAATTATATGCTGTTTTCTTCCCTAGGTGCAACATAAATAAAACAGAAGTTTCTTAGCTAGGCAGTTCCCACATTTGTTGATGATTGAAATGGAGATGGTCTGTGGGTGCTGCCCACCACACAGGGAGTTGATGCCCAGCAGGAGCCATTCCCAAGTGAGCTATGGTTTTCATAGTGGTGAACTATGGTTTGCCCTGCTGGGCTTGAAAGCAGGTGTGCCTTCAAGGGAGGGCCTGGTTTTGAAATTTTAATTGGCTGCATGCTCTTAATTTCATAGGAAGATGATTGCAGGAAGATGATTGCAGGAAGATGATTGCAGGAAGGAAACGGGCTAAGGTGAACTGTGAGGGGAAAGAAAAAAAGCACTGTGAGACAGGTGACAAGCCTGGTGTGCTGCTGGAAAGGATTGCTGTGAACATGGATGGGGAAGAACTTCTGTGCAAGGGAGTGTGCTTAGCATGTAATGGGAGATGTCCTGAAGAATGGCTTTGGACAAGACACTTGAACATAGCAGCTGAAAAGAAGGAGGAATATCAAGAAAAACTCCCTGCTAGTGTGATCTAGTCAGCTGTGGAGCAGTCTTAGAGAAGAGCAGAGATCCTGGACAGATCACAAAGCAGAAGATAAATGTTGTGCTCCAGCAGAAAGGTTCAGACTATTCCTGCCTTTGGAATTCAACATATCAAGGACTGTCTCCTCCAAGAGAGAAATGACACTGAGACTAGAAAAGACTAGAGATTTTATTTTGTGTAAGCAGAAGACCCATGGATGGGCTGATCCACACAGTTCACTAAATATGTCAGGCTGGACTCCATTATTCCTTATTGTTGATATGTCTTTCCTAGAAGCTCAAAAATATGGCTCTTCACCAATTTAAAAATGCTGGATGGAGTTTTAAAACCTTGCTCAAGAGCCACATCCAGAAAATCAGGCAGCTGGCTGGATCTGAGCCACTGGGTTTTGACTTGAAAACCAAGAAAACCCTCCTAGGAACTGAGAGATCTATTACTATCAGTTTGTCTTTTGTCTGAAATGTACCATTATCTGCTTCCTTAGGATCAAAGGTAAATAATTCACGAACACAAGAGAGAAGGAAAAAAGGATCCTTTAGCTAGAGAACTGCACATTTTGA
Organism: Molothrus ater; assembly: GCF_012460135.2. Classification (NCBI taxonomy): domain Eukaryota; kingdom Metazoa; phylum Chordata; class Aves; order Passeriformes; family Icteridae; genus Molothrus; species Molothrus ater. The sequence continues at coordinate 27,780,909 of NC_050485.2, read as the reverse complement.
GGCAGCCTGTTGTCAGGTCATGGCATGGCATTCCTATGTCACTGATCTGAACAGGGAAAAAGGCTTAAACGGGGGAAAAAGGTTTAAAAAAATGAATGAGCTCAGATTTTTTTCAGAGACAGCCTTGCAGTGATGAGTACACAGGATCTTCAAGCTGTGGCTGTTGGATTTGTCCACTTTCCCTTCAACTCACCCAGCCTGAGTAGATGGAGAGCACTGTGCTGTGGCTCACACTTAGCATGTGCAATTATTAGCACTTTTAATGTGTTCTCTTCCACACCCCTCAGTTTCTCACCTCTTTTACATTCTCAAGGCATTAGACTGTACTATATGTTTGACCCACAGGTTCTTTTTTCACCTTTCTTGGTTGGATGGGTTGGGAGTGGTGTTGCAGCCATGCAGAAGAGTCAGTTTGTGTGTTAGGTCAGGCTGGAATAGCTTACCCTGTACTGCTGTCCCTCAATGCAGATAGGAAAGTTTGGATCATCTCGTCAATAACAAATTATTTGTCTCTAATTATGTTTCAAACTCTGTGCTGCCTTGCTCCTCAACACAGTGAACTCTCTCAAGTGTTTACTGCTGTCCTAGTTACCTTTCCCTCACTGCATCAGCCATGCAAAGAACCCCCCATTTTTTATCCCACTCATTGTCATGACAACATGTTTGTGTGCTGCTTGTCATTTTATAGCTCTAAGGCTGAGGAAACAGCACTGCTGTACTTCAGCCCTGTGAGCCCCAGTACTTTATGCTCTTGTTCTGCCCTGAGCTCATTTAAACTTCTGCTTACCTCCCTTTCTCTAGGGAAAACAGGAGGAAGGGCCCAAACTGCTAAAGCATGGATGATGTCAGGATGGGCCAAAGGGGAAATGGAGGAAAAACAAGAAGTGAGATTAAAGCTGGAGACAAACATCTTCTGCTGTAGCACTGATACACAGGATAATTTCTCCCATCCCCTTCCCACTTTGAGTTCATAAACTCAACAATATGTTTAGGTAAATTCATTGCCTTTCAGCCTTCCCTTTGCTGCAAGATATTGCAACTTCATGGAAGAAAGGAATCCTACTTTTTGAGTAACTTTTATATTTCTTATCCTCAGATTCTCCAAGGGTAACTGAGGAAGCAATTTTAGCCTACTTTATTATGGTGTTTGAGACAGGGATTATGCTTCCATGGGCAGGGGTTGTCTTCTGATAATGGGATCCTGGCTAGCACTATATTCTGGCTGGTGTTCTTCTAAGCACTAAAGACCCCATCTAAATTATAGAAAAATGCCAGTGATTATGTTGATAAATAGGACAATCCCAAAGGGTTTTAAATAGCACTTCACAGCTTTGACAAAGCTGCCTCAAAATTTCCTTGCAAATGAGAAAGTTAACACCTGGCTGGGAAATTTATTAAAATTGCAAATGTTAATTTGCTTCTAGCTTGACTTGGATCACTCATCATCTACAAGAAAATTGTACAGAGAGATTTGACCCAAACCACTGAATTATTTGAAGAATACTTCCATTTCAAGAGCATCTGAGCTGGTGAAAGTGTTACTGGAAATAATTATTTCTTTAGAATATATTTAGTGCCTACCTTGATGCTACAGAATTCTCAAAAGTGATCTGATGGACATCTCCAAGGACTTTACTTGTAATCATTGCATGAAAAGTTCCTGTTACACAATTATATTTTTTTTTTCCTGAGAGAGCTAGTGCCTCTCCTGGCACTTGAAATGCCATAGCAAAAAGCACTTGAGACCACCTTCCGTGGCAAAATGAAGTTGTGCTTGTCATAATGATATGTAATTGGAAGTGGAGTTATCCCTGGGAAAAGAATATGCAGACTTAACCTTCCTCCTAAACCACTCATGACCATAGGACTGTTTCCTGCATTACTAAACAGAACACAAAGATTTGTGCTACTTTATGGCCACCTAAAGGGGACTGAAAAGTCTTTCAGACCCTGGCAAGTGAAAGGGTCACACAATAAAATCTGTATTTAAGACCGAGACAGACAGCATGCCCTTCCTTTGGCCTGATCCAGTGAGGATATGAATCAGTCATGGCTCTGAGTTTCTTTAACTGATTTGGAACCTCCACCCACAGCTGCTGGGTTTGGGAGGATGCTGGGGTGCAGAACCTGCAGCTGTCCTCACCTCAGCTCTTCTGACTCACAGCCACTGCAGCTCACCAGGGGGACAGAACAGAGTAAGGCAGGTGGATTGCATCTTGTGGTGACTTCCCTGCCACCCCTATTTTCTGTAATTTTGTGTAAATGCAACAGAGCTGGGCCCAGTACAACTATCTGGGTTGAATTTCCCCAGCCCACCACAAGTCCTGCCCCTTCAGGTACATGACCTAACTTGTTCCGTGCCCCAGGGACACACACATCATCCCAGCAGATCTGTTCAGATCTCTCCAGCTCCCTCCCTCTGCTGGGTGAGGCCATTTGTGTTCCAGGACTCACAGATCCTCCCTCCCAGCAGCTGATGTTACTTCAGCATGAAGAAAAAACAAAGTGAGTTAAGCTTGATTTTAATTAAACATTTCCTGCTTTCACAATGAAAGTGGAGAACACATGTGGGTGTCTCCTCACACAGTGTGAAGGACAAAACAATGCTCTATAGGACTGGTGTAAATGTTAAACCCTTTGGCACATCTTGTCCAGCTCACTTTCCTTTGAACTCAAGCTGGGAGGATGTACTTAAAATGTTTCCCTCCTGTATGTGTCAGAGTCCTACAGATGATGAGGAGAAATGAAGATTCATGCAGGCTCTTTCAAACAGAAAGGATTCTTCTGTTTGAAAAAAAATGGTCTGTTTTCCCTAGCTCCTAGCCCTGTAAAGAATGATAGGATGTGGAATATCATCTAGATTCAGTCTCAGAAACAGGTGTGATGCTTTGATTTCAAAATGGCTGTAGGGAATCCATTGTTTCCTGTAACTCTGTGTGTACAAGTTGTAAAACTTCTACCTGGGCAAAACCATTCACGACTGCAAGATTCCTCCTTTGCCCTGCTGCAGTCTTGCTACTCTTGCCAGTGTCTGGGACTACATCCAAAGGTGCTTTTCAGAAACAAGAAACTGATTTAGAGGCAGATACTCATGGGCAGTCAAATAGAAATCACAGCCTGATTGTGGAGATGGGCTACAGGTGTGGCTCAGTGTGACACTTCATCGGCTAGCAAATCTCATGGAAGCAGTAAGGAAGTCTCCCATGGAGGTCTGCATTTCCTAAAAGATGTGGAGTTAGTGCTTGCATCTGTTGCATTTTTGGCTTAAGTGCCATGACTGAACCCAAACTCGTTGCTCATGAGAGCTGGCAGTGCTCTGGCACTGGGCTGGAGCGAGTTGGCCCCTGGAGCAGAGGGATTAACTGGTGGCACTGAAGGTCACTCAGGGATGTTTTCCTTGGTCTGCTGCCTTCCTCTTTCTGTGGAGCAGCCCTGTGGGCAATGAATTAAAATGAAGACACTCTGAGGAAGCACATGGAAAACACCCTGTTCTCCTGCACACCCCGTGATCCTGCGCAGCTTGCGTGGATGCAATTGGCTCCAACTCATTTGGGCTCTGAGAACTCAGGCTCAAATTCCAGCATGGCAACCATGGAAAGCAGGAGAGGAGGCCTCCTCTGGCCCATGCCCCCCCTCCAGGACAGAAGCAGCTCGGCCTTTGCCATTCTCACTCATTCTCCACTTGTTTTGCACAATCTCTCTTCATGCAGATTCTGTGGCATCCTCAAGAAAACTGCTGCACTGCTTCCCTACAACTTCAACCAGAAGGTTTTCCCTGCTCTCTGATTTCCCATGTTGCAGCTGATGCTTCAGCTCAGATGTTCCCAGCCCCATCTGGAGCAGTGCCACTCCATCAGCCTTAGGACCCAGAGTTTCCAGCCTGGGCAGCCCCACGTGCTGCTCAGCTTTTTACAAAGGAACAACATGAAACTCAGCCTGTAATTCAGTTTCCCCCCTTTTCTCCAGTTAGTTTAATTATTTCTACTCTGCTGTAGTCCCTCCAGAATTATCTTTTTTCTTACACTTGTGGGTTTTTTTCCCTGTCTGCCAAGATATTTTGGCACTTTAACTATGTTTGATTTGAAGCCCCTCTAAGTTTAGTGGCCTCTGCAACTTTAGTCTCTCTTGGTGGAATTGTGAGGTTTGAAATCATCTGTATAGCAAACCTCTGAAACTGGAAGTGAATCTGACATCCAAATTGTACAGCTCTCCTGGAACCCGAGGGGTTTTGGCTGAACTTTATCTTTTAATAGCTTGCATTAACATCAAGGGCTACAATTGTGGCCTGACACAAAGCTATTGTTAGAGATGTTTGCACTTTCCTAATAGAATATAAATGTTCTCAGAAAACAAAGCTCCAGTGAAGCTTCATTAGAGCAGGCTAGTGAAGCTCAGGGGATGGAAAGAGTCACCAAAGGCTTTCAGGTATGAGCTTTTTTCCTTGTCTGCTTGTAGTTTTATTTGACTGCCCATATTATGATCTTGGCACAGATAAAAGCCCCATTTATGTGTGATCAGGAAGCAGTGCTTACTAGCTCATTGTTGGACTCTGCTGCACGGCACAAAGCATATTTCTTTCTTCTGCATACAGATGGATATTCCTGAATAAGGTAGATTATATCCAAATATTAAGGAAACAGCTTCCAAGAAGAATTTCTATCCTTCCTGGTACTAATCTTGATTTCACTCTTTCTTTAATTTATAAAGGCTATTTACTATTACTCTGGCAAGGTTTGGTGAGATGTGCAGCCCTGCACCATCAGGCAAGAGAGTTATTGTGACAGCACAAGCTCTACCACCATCCATCCAGCCCATCAATCACGTTTCCCAAAACACCCAATGGATGAAAGCAGTATTCTATCCACTTCCTCACTGGTTTTACTCAGAATGAGCAGAAAATTGATGAGGCTTTGTGAGGCCAAGCAGACTGAGTCAATGCAGTCCTGACTGTCAACCCCTTGCCATGAAGACAGAGCCATTGCAGGGGCAGATGATGGTGGCTTTATGGTGACATTCACTCCTGTTAACAACGTCCCCTGGGCTCCAATTTCCCTCTCAGTAAGGCAGGTCCAGAGGCAGGGACAAAGATCTGAATTCTCCTCTCAGGTTACCCTGTGGGTCTCCTTGCCAAGGAGATCCTGACTTGGAAAAAAGAAATTGAAGAAGAAGATCCTGACTTGGAAAAAAGAAATTGTCAGAGCTCTGTTGATTTCTGTGAAGTCAGGATAAATTGAGCCAGCACAAGATTTCTCAGGACTCCTAGGAGGAAATAAACTTGAGGATTACTGGGAAAATGTACTGATATTCACAGAAGGGCTAATCTTGAATACGATTGACTAAAGGACTTGCTGGCACTAGAGAGTAGCAGAAGTTAAGAGTCTGTCATGGAGAACAATCTGTCCTGGCTCATCTTGTGCTGGTTATCTTGAGAGCTGTGGGCTGGGGAGGTGATGCTGACCCAGTCCCATCTGGCAGGGCTGGCCTGGCCGTGGTTTGGTGCTCTGGAGACAGCACTGGAGGGGCCAGCTCAGGAAGCCCATTTGCCCTCTCACATCAACTTATTTCTCCTTTGAAAACTCTCTTCCTTGAGCAGTTTTCTCTTCTGCAGAAGGCAGCAGCAAATAGATGGAGGAGGCAGGAGATTTGTGGTGTCTGGAGACACACAGGCCTTGCCCATGGCTCATCAATGGTTTTAGTGGGGCTGAGGAACTGAGGCTGTCAGGGGCCTTGGGAGAGAGAATGAGAGCAGAGGAACTCCTGCAGTTTTCATTAGAGTAGGGCCCACTGAGGTCAGTGTAACACAAACATGGGCAGGGATAGCAATACTCCAAATTAAGATGGAAAAACAAAGGCTTAGTAAATGTCCTGAGATACCCCAAGTTCCATCAGAACTCAGAGGCAAAGCCAGGAAGAGAACTTTTCCAATGATTGATGGTTCTGTTTATTTTTAAAAATTATTAAAATCTCTCCAACTCCCTATCCCACAAGTTTCTAGAATTTGATGTAAAGAAAACATTTAATTTCAGTTTCAAGCATTGTAGGATGTTCTAAAACCTATTTTCTTGAACAAAGGGGAATGAAATTTCTAAATGAAGACCTATTTCCAGCTGGAAACCAAATGTTCTGGCTGGAGTTGCCAAGAGGAAAAATTTCAGCTTTCACCACTTATTGTGGTTTGTTATTCATGGACAGTTGAATACAACTGAGACAAATTCACAAAAGGTTTACGTTTGCTGGCAGGTCTCCTGATGGGTCCCATCATGAGGGGCTCCTTCAGCTGTGGCCTGCAAGGACAACTTGCTTGGTCTACTGTTTTCCAGTTGGCGCCTGCCTCTCTAATATTGTTACCTTATCACTTGACAAAGGAGCAGTAGTAGACAGGAGCCCCTGTGTAGACCTTTCTAGACCTGGGGGCTCTGGAAATCCAAAGGGCTGTCTGTCCTGGTGTGTTTTCAGCTTAGGCTGTGGTGAATAACCCATAGCCAAAAATGTGCAGCACTGGAGTGTCTCACTCAGAGGCTGCTGTTGTGGTCAAAGCTGATTTCTGGCTGGGTGGAACCTGCAACTCAAGAAGCCCCCAGTTTGCTTGAGTGTGTCATTCCAGGGGCATCTGCAAGTTGGACTACCCACAGGCTAATTTAGCTATGCCACTACTTATTCTCTACTCAGTGAATGTCTCCCAGGCATTCAAAACCCTTCATCTTCTTAATAATCCAGGAAAGGAGAGATTAAACACTCAGCAGCCCTTATCTTTATTAGTAATTTCATTATTAAATGATTTTTAAAAGAGAACATGAATCTTTTTGTCACAAAAATACCCCAAACAGTGCTAACAGAAACTTATTCTGAATATTTGGGTAGAAGGAATGTTCAGCAAATCTTTGCAGGTGCAGGTGGCTTGATGGAATTTAAAATGACATAAAACTGTCTCCTCCTTTAGAGAAGCCTTAAAGCTATTTATAGCTACTTATGCATAATGCTGTAGCCCTTCCTGGCTGTTTATAGCATCATGTAGGGCACCACTGGGAGTTACCATGGTGCTTGCAGGGGACAGAACACGAGGATATGGTTCTGGTACTGCTTCCATTCTGCAGCACGCTCGTGCATACACGTGCACACACAGCTCTAGTGCCAGTTGCTTGCCAGTACAAAGGAACAAACTGCCTGGTGTGCCTAGAACACCACCCCTTCACATCAGCAGGGCATTTGGGCTCTGTGGTTCATGCCATGCTGCTGCAGGGCAAGTAAGGTACCTCCTGCAGATGGGAGCGAGAGGCCCTGCATGACACACGGCAGCTGCAAGAGGATACAACAAGAGTGCATTAAAGCCTGTATCAAGCTTTCAACAGCTTCAAGGGTGTTCTGTACATGCTCCTGGGCATTTTTGTGTCATAAAAAACATCAGAAAATTGAATGAGAGAGGGATCTTCATCTCTGCAGAGAGAGCACAAACTCTTGAAAAAGGGGGAAATGGGTTAAGTTGTATGTACAACAACTGTTTAAGCTTCTCCCTGTCCAAGAAGAGGGGCAACACAGATTTACACTTTTAAGCATGGACATTTCATTTGTTAACTCTTTTTTCCTTTTTTTTTTTTTCTTCCCCTCTCTGTAATGCAAAAGGACCTTAAAGCAGAGGAATTGAACCTGCTGTGGTGTCCACTGTTGTTTTCCTTCTCTGACCATTTTGGGCAATGAGACAGATAAACAGAACTCACTGGAGTCTGGGTTTAAGCTCCTGGCTCATGTTCCCAGGACTTTTGCCAATCTAATGAACTTTGCCCTGAGTTCTGTTTGGAGTTTTCACCCATGATTTGACAAAATGTGAAAGGTATTAATGATCTGATGGCTTAGTGCTTTTCATCTAAGGTGCCAATGTTATAACATGAAGCTTCATAAACAAAGGGCCAGATTCTTTTTCATAGTCCAGATCCTCAGCACACAAGTCAGATTTCCTTGCACAGGAGCTGCATGAAGATTGCTGCCATATTCCTCTGATTCTGCCCCTTCTTGTGTCAGGCTGGTTCACCTGTGCTGCCTTTGAACTGTCAGAGCTGCTCCATCTTACAGTGCCCTTCAAAGGCAGTAAAAGGCCAGAAACAATTCAGTCTATGAGCAAGCAGAGGCCATGCAGTTTCCATAGCCTTCCCACAGAATAGAAATTCTCATTTTACTCCTACACAGCTGGGAGATCATCCTTTCCCTGAGGCGACCCACACAAGGCTAGAGAGTTGTAGAAGAGAGAAACCAGGGTTTTGCACAGGAAAATCTAACCTTTATATTCTGGGCTAATTAAAAAATAGACTGATGTTTCTTTCAAAACTCATAGGGTGTGGTTAAGAAATTAGGCTCGTTATTTCTCAGCTTTAGGGAACAGATTGTACATTTAGTTAACCCAATGAATAAGCAATCTTGAGTTTGCATCTCTGAAAAGTAGCTTGTTTGGGCACTCAGAGACTTGCTTTCATGGTGAGTACCATGGTCATTTGCCACTTGCTGGAAAAAATCTCTGTTAACCTATTACCAAGAGGGCAAAATCCAGGTATGTTTCTCGTGTTCTTATTTTCATTGCCCAGTCAAGTAAAGAGCTGACATTGTCCTAAACACTGGTCACAGCTGCTTGGAAAACTTTTTATTCCCAGATACATTCCTTGGATAGCATTGCTGCAATTCTTAATAACAAAATACTCTCAAAACTTCTCCTGAGACATGAGTAATACGGACAAATCCTACTATTTGCAGTTGTAGATAAACCTAGGAGCTAAAGCCTCCTAAATATCTTGAAAATACCAACATCTGCCTTCTGAGTGCAAGGAAATGGGACCTGCAATGGTTGATGCTCTGCTCAGGTAATTCAAATCAAAGAGCCCTACAGGGATGGCTCTTCCTAGGCAACAGTGGCATTACAGTGATCCAGACATTTTTTTTTTTCCTTTCCTTTAAGGTAAAGATGATTCAAAGATATCCTGGTGTGTGAGAATAGTTCAGAGACGTGATGGGCCTTCTGTGAAATCTTGTGCGTAGATGTGAGGAAATTGAGACTCCTAAAATCAGCAAAAGTTGGTGTGACACGAAGCCCATACTCCTGGCAGGACTTCCAGCAGCTGCAGAGAGCTCTGGGATGGGGACATCCTCACAGAGCCCATGGGCAATGGTGCTGTGGGATACAGAAAGGGAACTGCTGGGAGTGCTCCATGACAGATCATCGATCCCCTGCTCTGTTTCCCAGCTTATCTGAACTTCTGGGCTCACTTGTGTGGAGAAAACGGGCGAAAAATACAGTTGGCACTTTCCATTAGTTTCAACAGCATTAAAAAATAAAATCCACATAATCTCAGAATAGCAGAAATGGTATCAGAGAGTTTACAGAGAGAAGGAGCTATCTGCTTTAGGCCCCATTACATTTAAGTGGCTTCTTTTCCCTAAAGCAATTCTCTCTCTACATTTTCTTCAAGTTAGCTCACAAAGTGGAGGTGTTTCCCCTGTGCAGCACATGCAGCAGAGGATGCTGAGAGCTCATTAGCCCTAAGTGCTGTGCAGCTCCACATCCATCAGCATGCCAGGTGCTCTCAGCAGAACACAACTGCACTGCCAGTCAGGAAAGGGAGAGCTCACCAGAAACTAGAAAATACTTAGGGAGATGAAAAGATAAGTTTAAAAGTGGGGACTGGAATAGGACATAAATGCTGTCAGATATGAAGAGGCACAACAGAGATTTGGAAGTCTCCACAAAGAGCAAAACAAAAGGGCCACAAGACCCAGCTGGGGACTGTCATTGCTAACACAACTCTTCAAACTCAACAACTCTTCCATCAAATACAAGATTCCTTGTCAATGAGTTATCTCACCTCCACTCACACTGTCTTTGCATAAACAGCACTTTATGCAAGCAGAAAAGTGTGTTATTTATTAATGATTATGTGGGTGGTGACATTTTTACCAGCACCAAACATCCAACTCAAAAATTCCCTTTTCACAACAGGTTTTTGCTGCTGGTATCTTGAAGCTGTTTTCCACAAAATGTTAAGATTTTAATTTCTTTCATGACCAAATATTACCCAAGTTTATGTAACATCAGCAATCTCAGGTCTTTACAAAGGAGCTTGAAAGAGTTTTAAAAGGAGGACGTGGTGGAGAGGGAAGTTAGATACTCTTCAAGTCTACAAACATAGAAGTTCTAAGAATGCACATATGTATTTTCCATTCTTACAGCACTTCCCACCTAATGCTAAACTTTGCCTAATGCTAAACTTCATTCAATTCCTGGCACATATTTAGATCCATATAACAATAATAAGAATAATGAATAACAGCCAGGTCTGGAGATATTAAGAAGATTAAGAAAGGATTAATCTGTTTCTATGCAGAAGGAGTAGAACCCATGAATCTTATACTGTAAATCTAGATCCAAGCACTTAAAAAGTGCCATGGATATTCTTTTGGTCTGTGTTTTCCATGGGAAGGAAGTAGGTGCCACACTTGCTGTGGGCCTGATGGCTGAGAATTAGCAGCCTTAGCTCACATTTTTATTAAATGTGCAGTGGCAATCATGCAAGATGCTTTTGGTGCACAAAAATTTTTTTAAAAGTCTGTCCCAAATAGTTTTCTGCCTTAAGCCAGCTTACAATGAGGAGGAGGAGAATGAACTGAATTCAGCTGTCACTCTTAGCAAAGCGTGGCTGGGAACCTTTGGTATTAGGGATCACAACAGTCATTGAAAAACAAGCAGTCAGAGCCCTTCCCCAAAAGACTACTTCTGTGGCTTTTTGGATTGCAGAGAAATGTAAAAACATCATCTATGAAGACAAAATATAGGATTTCTAAAAATACATTTTGATTTTCTGTCAAATTTTTGATGTGCAGAAAGTGTGAGGGGACAGGCAGCACATTTTGTCTGTGTGATGCCTGTATAATTACTGTGCAATTAGGGGTTTTTTTTTGTCATAGAATACAAGTCTACTTGGAAACATTTTTGCAATTTCTGTTGAATTTGTGAATTGTGCAGTGGAAACTGAGTTACAACAACCTGTAGATCTTAGAAAAGCAGCAAGTGTGTTTTTCCCATCCAGTTCTATTTATAAAAACACGCAGCAGCTGGTGAAAAATGAAGTCTGTGTCTCTCACACTGCCCCAGAAGTTGTGAACAGCAGCTAAATGCAATCCTGACAAGCCACAGAGATGCTGTGAGCCAGAAGCTGCATCTGTTCACTTCCACCCTGTGAAATTGATGAGTATGAAGGCAGGGAGTGGGAAATCGCTTCTGGTCCTTTCTTTGCTGTTTGTTCCAAGGAAATGATGGAGGAAAACCAATTTCCTTAAACTAAAGAGGGCATTTTGAAGGTAGGAGTGTGACAGGACTGATTCTCTCCTTTCTGGCTGAGGATTTTGAGTCTTTGGAATGGTGCTGCAGGAAGCTAAATTATTTCCACTCTTGCAACACTGAAACAAAATTAGAACATAATTCAGAAGCCTTAATTGGGATCCCAAGTGGCTGTTGCCCACACACCTTCTTCGAATCGGCAAAATCCTCAGAAGAGCACAGGAACACAAAGCAGTGCAGGAAAGCCCATAAGGTATCAGGAAGATGCCATTGGTCTTTGCCTCACCTCCTCCCACTGCAAAAAAGAGGAAGTTAATTTGCTGTTTTACTTTTCATTAGCTAGTCGCTGTTTGCTACACCTAATCTGTAATTGAAGGCATGGATGGTGCATTCTGCAAAGTTAAAGTATCACTTATTTCACTAAGAACTGACTTTGCAAAGCTTTACAATGTCACTGTCTGCCATTTTAAAAATGTACAGGTATCCTGAGTGCTCCTTCAAAGGGAAATCTGAAGGTCTGTGTAGAGTAAAAATAATATCACCATCATGATGTTTAAACTGTAAGACATGAGAAGTTGAACCAAAACCCATTGCCCTTCTCCAATTAAAAAAAAAAGTTAATATGAGTTTATAAAAATCTCATATGACTCACTGAAGTGCAGGGCAAAATTTATATCCTGCAGACAGGATATAAGAGAGTCTATAACATTGCAGTTGAGCTATTTTCATCTCAGTGATTCTTTTTGCAACCTGGGCCTCTTTCTGCATCCAAACAGGAGCCTGGGAGCCTGGCATGCTGTCACCCCTCAGCTTCTCGGGTCTGCTGCCAGGTCTCCAGGGCATCAGGATGTGTAGTTAGGGGGCTAATATGATAAATTCAAGAAAACTCATAATAACCATGAAACCTGTGCCTGGCTGTATTCTGCAGTCCTTGTGCCAAATCCCTGGACCTCTGTTTGCCTCTCACCCACTCACCACCCCTTGGATAAGCTTTTCATTAACTCACCTCAGCTCTGGATCTGATAGCTGACAACTGCTGAGCCAGCTGCAAGGGTTCCAAAGGCATTTTTATATCACAGCTGGCCAATGCACAGAGCTCTCATTGTGCTGTGGGGAATCTTCACAGGGAGCTGACAGGGACCCACTCCTTCATGGGCCAACGCTGCATCAGGGTGAGCTTAGCCTGGACATTAGAGAGCTTTTCTCTAGAGACAGGCTGGTCAAACACTGCAGCAGGCTTCCCAGAGAGGTGGTTGATGCCCCAAGCCTGTCAATGTTTAAGAAGCATTTGGACAATGCCCTTAACACACTTTAACTGGGTCAGCCCTGAACAGGTCAGGAAATTGGATTGGATAGTTGTTGTAGGTCCCTTCTGACTGAAACACTTCTATTCTATTCTATTCTATTCTATTCTATTCTATTCTATTCTATTCTATTCTATTCTATTCTATTCTATTCTATTCTATTCTATTCTATTCTATTCTATTCTATTCTATTCATTCATTCCATTCCATTCCATTCCATTCCATTCCATTCTTTCTTATACCTATATGCCAAATAAAACTAAAAAGAGGCTGTGAATGCATGATTAAACATACGTGGAAAATGTGTTTGTGCTCATCCACTTATGTTGAATAGAGAAATTTTTTCTCACCCCTGGCCACCTGACATCCAAAGTACTCATTTTCCATTTTCCATTTGCACATGCAGACTGCCTTCCTTTCCTTTAATTTCATGGTGTCTTTTAGTCACAACTAAAATCATATGAAGATGCACAGTGAGATCCTTTAATTCAACAAAAACTTTTCACAGCTTGGCCTCCCAAGGATTTGTTACTGAGTTGTGCTGACCTGTGGGATGACTTCTGCTGGCTGGAGAGAGCTGAAGACTTGAAGGAACTTCAACACAGATTTTCACATGAGCCTCTGACACATTTCATATTTGAGGATCCATCACCACAAGCTGTAATTCCAACCAAGGGCTCTGTGTGAGAGCCCCTCAGGCTGCACCAGTCCTGCAGAAGCCCAAGATGCCAGAGGAAATATCAGCTTTCCTGTTGAGCCAGTGTCAGCTCAGGTTGTGCCTCTCCATGAGACTTCACCAGCAGCCAGAAGGAATTTCCTTGCCACTTTGTGTTACTAAAGGACAGTACCAAGTCAGACTGACTGGGTGTTAAGCTTTGTGATTTAAGGCTCCAGTTTGCAAATGCACTTGTATTGTTTTATACACACAAATCCCTAGGAAAGAGGAGCCAAATCCTCCTCTCCCCCAGTGTAAACCTTGTGCCATCCAAGGTGCCAGAATTCTGTTTTCTTTGGATTTGTACTAGACAAAGCAGCATTTGTTCAGTGCTTTTCCTGTCTGGGAGTTATTTCTTTCTCCTGTTTGCTCCATCCATCTTAGGTAGGAGTTTAATACAGTAAACTAAATAAAAAAAAAGAAAACCAACTGCTGCCCCAAACTACTCTAAACCTACCACTGTCCTAATTCCTTCACCATCTCACAGTTCCCCATATGGTAATACTAATGAGGGCAAACTCCTAGGGGCTTAAAAGGCAATCACTTTTTACCAATTAAAAGGAAATTAATTTGTCAAGTGGGCTGACAGGGAAGTCAATCCCAGCAGCTCTGTAATCCTACCAGGGCAAGGTCCCAACTCTGTGGCAGCACTAATAATGTTGAATCTGCTGAGTTTATTACATTGCTGGTATGTCAGACTTAACTAAAGATGGAAAAAAGAATAGAAATTTATGTTGGCATCTGCCTGCTAGAAAGATCAGCAGTAGAGCTTAGCCATTAAGGAGTAGAAAAGAATAGAAAATAACCCCAAATTGATATTGCCTGGATTGCTCATTATAATTCAAGAAGCTCCCTCTGGTCTCCTTAAACCTCTCCATAAAAACCTGACACATAAAAAGCAACACACCTTATGGCTACAGATTATATTCTTCTAGTACTGCATTTTACTTCAGAACAGGAAGGAACCAGAGACTGAAGATTTCTTTGGCATTTAAGCAGGCTTTTAAATCATAATGGGGTTCTCTGCAGATAAGATTCCTGAAGATGCAGCTGAACTTGCTTTTTTAAGGTTCTCTGAACACTTCTTCTGGGAGTGGGTGTCATTAGGGAGTCCTCAAGTCATAATTGTATGAACACGTCCTCTAATTATTGTCTGACCCCTCTCAGACAGAGAATGATTCTCTCCTCCTTCAAGGAGAGTTAAAGGTGCAGAGGAATAAAGTTACTCCTTTGGATGACACAAGGAATCCACAAAGGAGTGGAAAAGGAGCCCACAATTCAGTTCATTGGTCTGGATATTATTGTATTTTTCTGGGACATATTTTTTTTAATGGGGCAGCAATGAAATCCAAAAGCAGTCAAATCAGCTACATGAGCTGTCTTTGATGAGAAAGAAAGGACTTTTATTTTTGAGACTTCTGCCATGCCAATTACCTGGGTTATTTTCTAGATCTTTTCATCTCTGTGCCTTGATCTATGATACTGTTTTCAGCCACAGGAGTTTTCCTACCTGGATGAAATATTACCTTGAAACTGTACAAAATCACACTTCCTATAAATGGCAGAAATTGATTCATTGATACAAGAACTAGATTGGTTCAACAAGGGTTCTAATATTTCAGCCCACTGAAAAGTACATCTTGTCTTTAAGAGAGAATTTATAGCAAATTTGTGATTTAGTCCTCCCACAGCATCATATATAACCAGCTGCACATGGGAGAATTCTCCAAAGGGTGACAAATCTTTTCTTGTGGTGACTGGGAAACCTTTTGCTTCTCAGCATTAGAAGCATGGAGAAAAGTTCACACAGAGTTTGGCTTACTGCTGAAAATTCAACACCTCCTTGATATTTGATGCAATTTTTTGCCTGTCACTGGGATGTTTTGGATGTGAAAAAATCAAGTAGAATAAAATGGCTCCAGAAGCACTATAAATGGGCATACAGAAAGGATTTCAGTTTGTGTAGCTGGATGTTTGCTGGATGAAGGCAGCATGTGCAGTGCTGCAGATGATCTATGAGAGGAACCAGAGCCTAAAGAGATCTGGAGATAGAAGGAGGGAGCTTTGGAGGAACAGAAAGGCAGGTATCAAAGCAAGCAGCCTGGGAACACAGAGTCCCATGTGAACAACTCCTTGTCTGCTTGGCTGGCACTGGGGATGGAATCACGCTGGAGTTACACCGAGGCTGGCAATGAGCACAGAAAGCCTTGGCATTCCCTCTCCTTTACTGGAAATATGGCAAAAAAATAGAAATGTAGGCAGCAAAGGACAAGCCAAATCCTGAAATATTAAATACACTTTCCTACAGAAATTTAAAAGTTACCATAATTGGAAAAAGAAGAAAACAACTTTCAACTGATCCAATGAATGATTGGAAGTAGTAAAAAACTGCAGAGATACTATTCATTTTCCTTCTCTTTTTAAAAGATAATTTAAAAATTTATGCATATCTTTAGAATTTGTTACTAAACCAGAACATAAATATATCTGACACTGCAGTCTTGCTACTTTTAATCATACTAGAATAAGCACAAGTCTTAGATTCTTGGGGAAAGGGGGACTCACAGAATTACAGAATAGTTGGGGTTGGAAGGGGGCTCTGGAGGTTGCCTTATCCAACCTCCCCTGCTCAAACAGAGTCCCCTAGAGCAGATTGTCCAGTCTCTGCTTCAAGTGCCATGCGAGTTTCTGTGATGGGGATTAATACCAGCATAAGAGTTTTCATCCTGTTTCTCACTTGAGCCTTCTGGTCCTTTTGTCTCTAAACTCTGCTGAGATAATCTGATGTTCTAGATCAGCAGAAGGAACAAGAATGACAATGCACGTGAATGATGTTTTAGGACATGAAAGAAAACACAAATCAGCTTTTAAAGTCATTACCTCTGAATTTTCAGCATGTGAAGCAGAGCATGCTAGCCCTCAGATAATTTGTTAATTTGTTCTTATAAAAGCACACAGAACATTTAATTCTGCGTCAGCCAGTCCAACTTGCTCCATTTACAGCATCAAAGGGACGTGAACTTGAACCTCAGCTGAAGCAGAGACCATTCCAGATAGTGCCCCAAGATTAGGCAGTGTTTTGAAATCGAGTTCAACGTAAGCCTTCTGTTCTCTGTGGAGCAAGTTATCACTAGCTCTGCAAACAGAAAAAAGATATCTCATGTTTCCCAGAGTAAAAAGGGTCTCACTGACTGAGAATCCAGCCAAAATCAGAACAACCTCACTGTATATCATGTTTATTTCAGCTGTATATCTTGGGGTAATGAAGTAATCACTTTTGCATTGGGCAGAGGCACAATATTTATACAGTTTCAGGCAATCAAGCATTTATGATGTTACTGTAGATACATACATCTTTCAGGGGCAGAAAACATACAGCACACTGAATATTTTTCCCCACTTGAAACAAGATGAAAACTGAAGAGGCTGAAGAGCCATTGTATTTTAAATACCATGAAAAGGATCGGTGCTTTTCACATCTATATTTAGCAACAATAAATATTGCACACAGAGATTCATAAACCTAAAGAGGGTACTGAAACCCTCTTGTGCTCTTGTAAGAAATACAGAAATACCTGTTCTCTTAGTAACGAAAAAATGCAGCAACTGTTTAACACGAAGCAGGAGACGTAACAGTTCCCCAGGAAACTATCTTGTGGTTAACACAGGTATTAAAAGGCAGGTTTAATTCATAAATCCTGTTAGAATCCCACACATCTCTTCTTTTTTATTCTAAAGGTCATGATATGAGTCAAAATTTCTTCCCATTCTCACTCAGTTTGAAGATAATAGTTGTCCAAAAACCATCAGCCAGAGGCTCTTCCAAGGAAGAGAGACCCCTAATCTGCCTGCCTCTGACACCTAACCTGAGCCAGACCACTCAAAGTCCTGGACAATGTGTGCCAATCCATGTGATGGTGCATCATCTAGATGCTTTAGCTCCCACAGATCTCAAAAAATGTGTGTCCAAACACCTTTGTTTTGCCTGGATGCAGATGAGGCACTTCCTTGCACGTCTAAATTAGTTAAAGGAGAGCACAGAATCACAGAGGTGAATCATCAGTGCCAGGTGTGGTCGCTTGTTTTCCACCTGCAGGTATTCAAGTGAATACACAAAACTCTGGACATGCCTCCCAGGGCTGCTGTCAAAGTAAAGCAGTTGTTCTGAGTAACAGTGTGAAATGAAATCTTTTACTAAATTGAACCATGCCCACGTTATTCAGTCATTCAGGGTTCTGCTTCACCTTTGCTCGTGTACAGCGGTGTGACCAGTGTGCCTGGTGACTCACACCAAGGGACCAGAATAGCACCAGTGAATTACTGGAGTGTTTACTGCAGAACTTGCCAGAAAGGTGCCCCATTCCCAATTTTAGATAAGACTCCAGCTGCAGTTTGTAATGTGATATCCAATTGCTCTGAAACCTGAAAAACTGACTTTATTAAGCTTGTCTCAGCTAAAAGTTGCTATTTCCCTATCGTACACTAGCTGAACATCCACACGAGGCTTTTATTATTGCAAGACTGTCAGAAATGTCTCAGCAGGAGCAGCAAATGCCAGTGAACTGTGGAAGTGAACCATCCATTTCTAATAGCATGCTGAAGGAGTGTGATAACTTGTTGAGTAGCTTATCAGGAAACTTTCTTACATGATAAATCTCTTTAGCCATTCAAAAATCTGGAGAGACTGAAATGGTCTGGAGAAAACAACTTATGTAATGCAGCTCTTCCCAGAACCATCAGATGTTTCAACAAGGTTTTCCCCTCTTTATTACCAGAGCAGTGCTACAACTCTCCTGAGAAGACTCTGCACACCAGACCTAAGAGCAGTGTCATTGTGAAACAAGGGTACCAGTTGAAATGTTTTCCATTGTTCCAGGTACTGAAACAGCAAGTTTCCTGCAGAGAATATCCTGGTTAGATGCAAAGACATTTTGATTAGATTTTAATTTGAAAAATGTTTTAAATTAACCTAGGTATGGCGGTAATAATCCTCTAAAACGGCAATGGACTGAAAGTTATTAAATCTGTGAGTATAAAGCTTGGTTTATCTCTAGGCTGTTTCTTAGGGAGGTGGCACCTGGATTCCTCTTAGGAGGACAACTACATCCACAGATGAAAAAGAACTATTGAATTTTTCCAGAAATCTCCAAAAAAGTGTAAAATATCTATCTGACATTGCTAGTGGTTTGGAAATACACTATGTGCCCTTTTCAATTTTCTTTCTCATGGATTATTATGAAAAGCAAGTGATTATGAATCAAAATTGGTATGATAGAAAACTATGGGAACTGCAAAAAGGCTACTCTGTGACTCAGGGTTTATAGGCACTTTCATTGAGGGATCCCTAATTACTCTCTACAATTACCTGGGAGGAGGTTATAGTAAGGGGGGCCTCAGTCTCTTCTCCATGTAGCAAAGAAATGGCCTCAGGCTGTGCCAGCTGAGGGTTAGATTGCATATTAGGAAAAATATTTTCACAGAAAGGGCTGTTAAGCTGTGAAACAGGATGCCCAGGGACATGGTAGAGTCAGCATCCCTGGAAGTGTGGATGTGTGGATGTGGCACTGGAGGGTGTGGGCTTGTGGTGAACATGGAGATGAATAACTGATGGACTTAAAAGCCTTTTCCAACCTGAACAATTCTATGATCCTGTGATTCTAATGTCTCCATGCTTCCTTCATCTGTGCTGCTCTACACAAATGTATCTGCTGGCAGAAAGGCTGCTCAGGCAGAGCTGCACAGGTTTGTCCACATCAGCCAGGTGCAGTCAAATTCTTCTTTTTCCTTTACATTTTCTGGCAATGCCCCTGTGGAGCTGCTGCTCCTTGTGACCATTGCATGGCTCTTTTGCGTTCCATGGCTCATTGCATTCCACCTTTTGAGGTGGAAGCAAAGCCTACTCATCCCTGAGTCTGCTGTGGAACCTGTGGTTTCATAACTTAGCAACTTCAAACAGAAACAGGTACAGTCCTGCTCTTCTACCTCCAGCAAAGTGAACAGCAAGTGCCTGGATGGGCTGGGACTGGGCTGAGACAATCAGGTGTTGTGGAAAAAAACAGTGTCCTCTTTGCAGCCCTTCACTTCATTCTTTGATTTCTCAATCCCACCCACATTTCTATTTTGTCCAAGACCTGATCAGTCTGTTAAACAAAATATTTTATTTCATGGGTAAACAACTCAGAGAATACGTTTTTAAGTGCAGTGAAGGATAAGAGCATGGAACAACAGACTCACCATTCCCAACATTTCTACAGCCCTTAGCTACCTCTTGTCTTCCTGTGTTTCTGTCTGAATTCTGGCTTTTTTAGTCAGTCTAATCGAGTTAGAGCTCAACTCTCCATGTGCTTTCCAGCACTTCACCATTCTTAAATGCCCAATATCTTTTCTCTCACTTTTTCTGATTTAATTTTCAGTCACTCCCAGGAGTGTTGCTGGACCAGTGAAGACCAGAGCCCCCTATGCAGGTACCACACCCTCAGCTTTTAAACTCCCCCTCTGTCTTGGAGTTCTTACCATCTACATACACAAGGCAGATAAAGGAAAACAAGTGGACAAATGGTGAGCTCTGCAGTATGGTAGGATCATGGGTCAATTCAAGTCCTCAGTAGAGGAGAATTCACCCTACTTCTTCTTATAAAATGCATTTTATTTTATTTTATTTTATTTTATTTTATTTTATTTTATTTTATTTATTTATTTATTTTTAATTTTTAATTTTTAATTTTTATTTTTATTTTATTTTATTTTTAATTTTAAATTTTAATTGTCTTAATTTTTTATTTTCCTTTATTTTATTTTTATTTTTATTTATTTTTAACATTTAATTTTTTATTTTATTTTTATTTTTTAGAAATTATTAATATTTTATTTTATTTTATTTTATTTTATTTTATTTTTCTTGCAAGACTTTATTCAGCTCTGATGTTTTCAGCTGACTGTAGCTCACTTTGAGTGTTTTTGCAGTATGAGTTGAACAAGTGGGAAGACCTAACCTGAGAGAAAACTGTCGCCAGTGTCAGTGAATCACACAGACATAATTTGCATTTCAAGCAGACCTGGTGCTTGATGAGAAATTCTGTTTCTTAATGAGAAATTCACTGGAATGATGCTGTGTCTGCCTACCCAGCCCCCCATCGCAAGGGGCTGATGGCACTGGGGATCAGGGTGAGAAACTTTCTGCTGCATGTTGAGATTCTTGCTAGTTAAAAAGAAAAGAAAAAAAAAAGAAAACAAGTCTGGGCTTTTCATTTTAGCTGAAAAAATTGTTGCCCAGAGGGAAAGGAGCAGTGCTGCTGCTCCTCAGAGCATATTTCCCCATCACACCTCTTTGCCCTTCTCCTGCCCCTCCAGGAACAGCAGCAGGTGGCCTTGGGTACCTCAGGCAGGAGGGCCTTTGGTGGCAGTCCCTGCATTTGGGAACAAGGCTCCCATTTCCCAGAGGCTGTGCTGTCAGGGCAGCAGCTTGGAGCCACCCCCTGTCCTTATGGTCAAGGGTTGTTTTCATCTCTGAGCCTTTGTTGGATTTACATTCATTCTTAATGTCTGGCTGTGTTACAGAAGATTTTTATCAAACGTGCACTTTTAGCAGAGGAGCTGAAGGAAAAAGGGCAGGAAAACTGAAGTGCCCAGTCACCTCCTATTAGGGTGGGCAGAGAGAGGTACAGGAGAGGAGGGAGGTTTGGCTGCCAGGAGGTCCCGTCCCAGCCAGTCCAGGAGCAGCAGCCCTGTGCCCCCTTGGCTGTTCTCTCATCACTCCTCCAGGAACTGCAGCCACCCTCAATCCCCTCCCTCCACAGCCCACTGGGAGTGTCAGACACTGAATTTGCACCTCTGAGCCTTGGTGGCACAGAGAGAGGCTGAGGGAGGGCAGGCACCTGCCTTGAGTGTGCCAGTGCTTACAGAGGCTGAGGAGGAGGGAAACAGAAGAAATCACATTTATTCTGGGGTGCAGGGATCCAGTCTGCCCCTACTTCTGGTTTACAACTGGGAGAGCTCTACAACAAGAGATGTAAAACTTCAGGAGGATGGTGGCTGAGGTATCAGACAGTCAGCACCAATTTCTGGAGCAGAGAACTTTTATAACTTGTATAGATTTAGATTTACCTCCTAGCTGAAAAAGCTGAGCAGGGCTTTTTTACTAAATGGAACCAGATTTTCCTTTGACAGGTTTTTAAATGAAATGCTTCCTCTTGGAAATAGTGGAACATTTTTTTGTTTTGATGTTTTCCAAATCAAACTCACCCTTTTGAAAAAGCCTACTTTGCTAGAACTGTATTTAAAACTAAATGTCTCAAAAGAGAGACATTTAGTTTTAAATACAGAGAAAAAGAGAAAAGAGAATTTTCTCAAAAGAGAAAATTGAATGAACTCAAGTCTTAAAAAAATTATTTTAAAGGGAAATGAAACAAAATGTTTGCATCCCCAAAATATTACTACTTTATTTTGCTCATGATTAAGCCACTTTCCTCTAACTTTCTCTTAGAATTGGGATACTGGGTGAAAAGACTTTGTATTTACCTACAGAGTAAATGGTACCAATAATGCTACAGAACATGAGTGGAGGTTAAGCTGAGCTGAGACAGATGGCAGCAATAAGCCTTTCCAGAGACTACTGCAAAAGCACACCCTTGCCACTCTTAGATCATTTTGTTTGAGGAAAACAAAGTAAAATGGCTTGGAAAGATGATGGGCTGTGTGTCATTGGCAGTAGGAGCACGCAGGAGGAGATCAGCAATGGAAAATGTTCCTGCAGAAGAGGCTCTGGCTGCAAGGGCTCTCTTCTCCTCACAGGCTAAGTGTTAATCAGCACAGCCAGTGCTGAGGGCTTCACTCTCTGGGCTTTCATACAGTTGAAAAACTTATTGTAGTTGTGAAGATGACTTGTAAAGTACATGGGGAGGAGAGGGATGTAAAAAGCTCTGTGTTGTTTTTAAACTTACTAACTTACCTCAGAAGGTTTCTCCCAGATTTAACTGTGTATTCAGAGAGTTAGACCTAAGCAGAAATTGCCTTTTAATTAACCCTCAGCAGCAATAAATAATATGAAGAGAAACCTGAAAGTTGAAGGCAGTGGAGTAGACCTGAGCAGGGCCAGGGAAATCCTGGGAGTCAGCCAGGACAGCCTGGCTGTGCCAGTCCCATTTTAGTTGGCTTGCTGTGCATGTCACATTTCAGTGAGAGCAGCAAGTCATGGACCAGGAAATTGAGGATGGTACTAAAATTAATAGCACATGGCTGAAATTAAAAGTTAGGCATGGCCAGTGTCCATTATGTAGGAATATAGATGCTTGAAACTGTTTTTCTTAGCAAAAGGATTAAATCACAGTGAGCTGAACAGTTTGTGGTTACTTGGCAGTGTGGCTTTCTCCAGCAGAAACCAAAGGAGTCTCTTTTAACTGATGTCTGCTTTCCAGGGAAGAGTGTGCACTCTCCTGACTCTTGGGTAGCACACAGGCCTGAACCAGACCACCAAGCTTGTGGCTGATAGAAAAGCAGCCTCAAACCCAGATCTACAAATCCAGGAATAGGTTCCACCTCTGTAGTTTGTCAGGTTCCAGCGATTTGGGAGTGCACAAGCTTCAAAGCCTGTGAAATTCCATTGTTTTCTCTAAAAGGCCTTAACAGGAACCTGGAATTTAAACACCACTTCATATATACAGAGTAATGCAGGAGTAAACAGATTTCAGGAAGATATCTCAGACTGATCCTGACTTAATCTCTATATTGACCTTCTTTTCAATTTGCTTTCTGTAATGAAAGAGAAAAAAAGATAAAAGCTCATCTTCTGATCTGAGAACTTCTTTAGAACATAAATAGGGGTAAAAATGGGGAGATGGGCACAAGTTCATCCTTGCCTGGTTTCTTACTTAAATAATCTGTTCTGCAGATGCTCATCAATGTGAGAATTCTTCTGAAATAAAATATCTTCTTGTGAAAGGCAGGAGAAAGGCAGCAGCAGGAGCAGCCCAGAAAGAGCCCTTCAGAAACAAGGTTAATTTCTCACTTGAGCTTGAGTATCACTTGCTTTCAGCCTCAGGCTTTAGAAATGTTATTGTCAGTTATACTTTCTTTTTCTCAGGCAGAAATGGTGAAGAAAATATAGATAATGACTGGATGAGCAGTTCAGCTCCAATAACACAGACCTCCACCCTGAAGAGAGCAGGTGGGAGCAGAAAGCTCCATTCATCTCAGACCAGCAGAGTACCCACACACAAAGGGCAGCTTTATTGAGCTTCAGAATACATGCCTGGCTGGGATGGACTGGGACAGTTCATGCTTCTCAAGTTTTATTTCTTCTCACCAAGCACTCAGTCACTTCAGTGTTTCTACCTAGGTAGATCTTGGGTAGGAGGAACCCCCTCCATTATATTCAGGTTTTCTTTGCAACACAAAAAGATGTAAATAATTACTTCAGCTGGACTCTTTAGAAGCCCATTGAGCCACCGGAGGAACATCAGCAGGGCAATATCACTTCATCAAACATGCACACCCTGAGTACAAAGGGCCAAAGAAAAAAGGAACAAACAGATTGCAGAACTTGCCTGGTAAACACAAATATGTATGTTTTATCAGGGTGTTTAGATGCAAAGAACAGTAAAGAGGAATGAGACCTGGCTTTTCAAAAGGATTTAATTCAGCCTGTAATGGTTTGCAGACACATCCAGCAAATCTCCAGATAATTAAGCCTGTCTCTGGCATACCAAAGCAAAATGTTTATATCTTTTTCCCTTTAGAATCACATTATCTGGAATGCTTCCATTGGTAGCAGAAGGATGAAGCTCAGGGGTAAAAAATAATTTGTGCAAGACAACACAGTTGTAATGGTCTTTTCCATTCATTTCTGTGAACTTCATCCTTTTCCTTGGACATCACCCACCCCTCCTGCAGCAGCAATCTGGGGTAAGAAGGGGCAGCTGAAAAAGTGCTGGCAGATCTCTGCTCTCTCCCTCTGCCTCCTCAAAGCCCTCTAAAAGTATTTTCACTGCCATTACTACTGAAAAGAAAACACACAGGGCTTTCCTGCTTATGGAAAATTAATGTATTCCCATCTATCACAAGCCAAGCCAAAATTAGCAAGAACTTCATTTAATACCATGCTGAGAGGGTTTTATTCACTGAGACTCCTTGACTCAAGACATACTGCTGCCTTGGAGCAGAACTCCCACACATCCTGGTTTATTACCAAAGCTCACATTTTATAGGCAATTCTTAATCCTCATGTTATTTTGTTACTCAGACAAATTTATCTAAATCTATCTGCAAATTCTTGCAAATACAGACTGTGCTGTCTGAGGATGGAGGAGTCTGGTACTCACTGCAAAAGGGAATGCAAAAATCATGGAGTTTGTTTCCTTAGAAGTTGCTGGCCAGGAACCTCATTAAGCTGCTTGAAAACTCCCTTTGCTGCACTTATGGAGGCAAGGTCTGGCAAAATAAGGTCTATGAACCGCACACCAGGTTAATTCTCATGACAGGAGTTGCTCTAAATTTATAAAATGGAACTCACGGTCTTTCTTCCCTCTAGTCACTTTTTAATTTTGGAAGGAAATGCTCAAAATTCTTTATAACTCAATTTTATTACCTCTGAAATGACAGATCAGCACACATTTTTACCCCGTACATTGACCTCCTCAGATGCAGAGCATGTGACTTAGATCTCCCCTTGAGCTATGTGTTGACTTCTGCCTGGTTCTCTCAGTTTACCAGAGCTGAGGATCTGCCCAAAGAAGTGTCCAATTTTTTCTTTATAGCTCTTCCTTCACCAGCAATGCATCATTTAGGTGTGTCCTGTTGTGCCTAAAAAAGGTAAAAAATTCTATGCTCCGTCAATTCAGAAGGGTGTAGGAAGGGGGTGTTAAGCACAGATTTGATTTGCTAGAGTGCATTTAAAAACTACCTAGAATTTCTTTGGGGTCTATCAGAAAGGTTGAAAACTGTGTCAAAGATTATACAGATATTTGAAGTGGAAGGTTTTCCAACAGACAGATAAATAAATAAATATCCAGTGGAGAAAAAGAGAACTAAACTATTGCTTCACATACTTTTCAAAGTCAACCTACAGAAGCTGCTCTGAAATTAATGAATTTGCACCTGCATGGTTGGAAGTAGAATCTAATTCTCAATCTATAATTTAAAGGAGGATCACACTGGTATCTTGCTATTTTCCACATTTTGGATTGCTCTAAAGTGCATTCTGAATCTTTAATGTGCATCATTGATTCGTGGAAAAGGCATCATCATTAAAGTAATTTGTTTCAGACAATTCTGTTCACCTGGAACAGATTTCTATTTCTATTCTTCATAGTCAGTGGAAAGAATAGAAAATGAAAAAAAAGAAGAGAGTGTCTGGAAAATCAGGGACTTGACTTTAGCCATCACTTAATTATAGTGTGGGTCTAAACCAACAGCTTTTCCTCCCAGGCTTGTTCAACAGTGAAGCTGTAGAACAGTGGGAGGAAGAGGGTATGGTAAAAATAAGGATCTATATTGCAGGTATTGTCTTGTAAACATATCCAAAACCAGTTAAGACATGGGTTAGTGTATAACATATTAAACACTGCATAGAGGAATCTAAGCTCTAAGTAAATGACAATGCTCTGGGCTTTCAAATTCTCAGAGAATTATTTCTAGGCTTACATGAAAGTAAACATAATTATCTTTAATTTTCAAATGTGAGACACAGAGGTTAATCAAATGATACAGCTTTTAATTTCCCTCCTTCAAATCTCTATACAGTGCTTGTGATTTGCTATTTCATCTCTAACAGTCTGCCCACTGGGAATTGCTGCTGTGTAATGGGAGGCTGAGTTCTCATTTTCAAACTTTGGAGTTGCCAAACACATACACAGAAAAAAAGCTGTAAAAGGAGAAATAATCCATCTGGTGCTGCTGCAGGTTTCGCACTCAAACTCTATAGAGATGGACCAAGAACAAAAATAGCATGTAATAACTAGTCTGGACTTCATAGAGTAAAGGGAGAAAGATCATATGAGTGTTTGAGCTTCTAAAGCCTTAGGCTGAACTTTGATAAATAGAAACAATTGAACCAAGCTTAGTTGCAGTGTGATGGAGAAAGAGGAAGCTCTCTCTCCTCCTATCAAACTCTACTTGCTCTTGTCCATTTTGTTGATGCATCTTAGTCCAAAAATCTGATTTTAATCATCCTTTATGACTGCCACAAAGAGTAGCATTTTCCTCATGTAGACACTCACACATTTCTGGTAAAAAAGACTGATAGGGCAAAACCATGGAGTCAGTTCCTAATTAGTAGATTATCCTCAACTCTTTCATTTAGTGTGGGTTGTCCAGTGATGGCAGTGGGGCATTGCTCCTTTAGATGGGAGCAGCCACCCCCTCAAACACACAGACTGAGCCAAGGAGCCCTGGCGCGGGCACGGGCTGCATTTTGTTTTCTCTCCCAGGAAAACAAAAGCTCATTCTGCAAAGTTACAGATGGCTTCAAGATGGAAAACCCATGGGCTGGGCCTGTCCCAGTTCCCAAATGGATGCCAGATATCTCTCATAGCTGCTGATATCCTGAAATGCCACTCCAACTTCCCACCTTCATGGACCACTTGTCCCGCTCCTGCTTGAGCCTTGGGGAGGACTGGGCCACCACCAGGGACAGCAGCAACCTCACAGCTGGAGCACACCAGCTCTGGCAGGCAAGAGAAAGGGGGAGGAAGCAATACACAGAGGGCAGGAATCCTATGTGCAAACAGGCTTGTGGATGCAGCTCCGTGGAGGAGCAGATCAGAAGAGCAAACAGCCCTTGACACAGCTAATGAGTCACTCTGGCTGTGCAAAGGACAGTGGCTTTGTGGAGCTGCTGTCTCACAGATACTCTGCAGAAGATAAGATCTGCATTAAGCTATATTGCTTTTGTTCCCTGAGTCAGGGAAAGAAAAAAGTGCAACAATAAAAGGAAGGGCTGGAAAGGAGATAAGGATTCCATTCTGAATCCTGTTAAAGCCTTTCTTTCTGTGAGGCAGTTATTTTCTCCCTCCACAGCTCAGTGCCTGAGGTACACCCATCTGAGAGAGCCATACCCAGGATACAGCTGGAGTCTGATGCACTAATATTTGAAGAAATACTTAAGGAGATATGAAGGGCACATCTGTATATAAGCTAAGAGATATACACACCATTACTGCATTGATTATTGTGTTTTGTACACAAAAGGAATAGTATTTGTGCTATTTTGTTTACTGTGTCTTCACTGTAATAAATAAGATTGAGATTCCATCTTGATTAAGAAATGAGTGTAAGAATGAAAGGATACAACATCTAATTCTCACTAACTTGGTATAGAGATATAAGAATAGAATAATATCACTCCCAGGAAACCTTTCAAATGCATGATTCTGGGAAATTCAAACTTTCCTTTGTAGCCACATGATGATTCCTTTGCATGCTGTTATTCTTTTGCGGTTTTATTTGGAACCAAATGTCTATAGAAATGTTGTTGGTGTTCATGTGACCTAAAGAACTGAAGGTCAAGCCTTAAAGCTGAATTTAAGAAAGGCTATTTCAGCTTGGTTTCTGCTTCCTTAGAAAGCTGCCTTAGCTGATTTTTCCTCCCAAGAAAAGTTGTAAAGTTCATATTTTTGGTTTGTTTGTTTCTGCTTCCCTTACTGACATTGAAGGAAATTTGAGAAGAAATCATGGCGAGTTCAAGAAGAGAGGCAAATATTTCTGTCTGGGCTGGAGAACCATGGATTCTTTGGAATTGCTAGCAACAAGCCAGCAAATCCAGAAGCCAGGGAAAGAGCAGCAGTTTTACAATTTCTAAGCAGCTCTGACTGTCCCTGGCAGTCAGCACTGCTCTCAAACCAGCTGAGGATGGAGAATAGAGTGACAGCCCAAGAACCTTTGGCCATGCCATTTCTCTCAAGATGGTAATGACCCACAAGCAAAGTGAAGGTCTAATATTCCAAATGTTGTGAGCAAACAGCACACAGAGCTTTCTAAAGTGCTGGTATCATCACTACAGGGCCCAGGTGAAAAAAGAAAGGGAACAAACCAGCTGTATAAAACCTTCCTTGGTAATCCTAAAGAATGCACTGCTAACTTTGATGTGAAGTGACTCCTAAAATGTGCACTGGTAAAACTTGAATCTTCAGAATATACTGTATTATTCACTGTTAGAAGTAAGATCTACCTGGAGAAAAACTCTTTCACTGGTGCCAGAACTCAGCAATAGAAATTAAGTGGATGTCCCTGCATTGATCAGGATCATGTTCTTTCGTATCTTTTCTAATGCTTCATTTGAGCAAAGTGAATTTCCACATTACACTCATTTCCATACCCCTCAGAAACAAAATACTTTTACATTTAAAACTATGTTGCAATGACAGAAAGTAAGAAACCTGTAAGTTTAATAGAAAATGTCTCTATGGTCTAGAATATTTAAATAAAATGGCTGCATTAGAGGAGTTAGTAAGGTGGAACTGTCCTAGGCTCCTTGTAATGGAAAGTATATTTTTCAGAAGAAAAGAAGAAGAAAGAAAAAAAAAGGCACAGGCAGAAATAAAAAAGCCAAATAGTCATAAAACCCCAAAAATCTGTAACTGAGCTGGCAAAACTACATGCCAAGTTTCAGCTAAAGACATCGAATTTCAGCTGACTGGTTCATCTAATTTACTGCTTTGTTTTGGACATCAGGTTAAAATGCTTCAAAGGAAAGCTGGACCCACACAGCTATGTCCTGAATTTTCCAATTGTGATGAGCTCAGTTTGGAGAAGGAGCTGAGTATTTGACCTTACTGTGCACAACTTGGGTTCTCAATTTTTTTCTTCCTTATTATTTGTAAAAGGGTTATTAAACCATGTATCTTATCAAGAGAATATCTTTTCAGGGCATGGGTTTAAAAGCTCGAGGAGGACTTCAGAGAACACTGAAATGAGGATTTGTGCTTAAGGGTGAAATTCAGAGTGTGACCCAGGTGCTGTGTAAGTCCGGCCTTGGAGAGCAAGCAGATTTCCTGCACCCCAGTGCCCAGCCTGGAGGAATCTGAACCCCATCTCCAGATTTGGCAGCAGAAATCTTTGCATTGATGTTCAGGCACCCACATGTGTTTGTGAGGGTCACAGCACTGAGGTGAGGGAGCTGTCCCTCCTCCTGGGACAGCACCACTGGCACAGCAGCCCAGCCCTGCTCCAGGAGAGGGCCCCACCTGGGTACCACTGGCCTTTCCTAAAGTGGAGGGAGATTTGGGAAGCAGGAGCCCAGGCTCTCATTCCCTTGTCACAGCAGCCAAGATTTTCAGTGTCACACCCAAGCCATAATGAGCTGTGGGACCCTGCAGCTCCAGGGACTCCTCTCTGCAGCTGAGGCGCATCAGCACAGGTTGGGCATTGCATCCTCAGTCCAAGCCCAAGAGCAGAGCACAAAGGGAAATGAAGCTGCTCATCCAGTGATATTCTCTGTGGGCATAGTCCTTGTGATAAACAGAAAAACCCAGCTGAAATGATTTGGAATGCTGCAGCATGACTGGAGTGCTCAGCCCTGAGGATTTCTAGTAACCAAAGAGCAAATGATGCTGCAGATGATGACTTGGATGAGCTGGCAGAACAGCCTAAGGTCTGTACACACTGTTGCCTAGCCACATTTTTAAATCATTCCAGTTACCAAAATAGCCTAGAAAGTCTGCTCTGTCTTTCACCTTCCCAACATAAATAATGAAAATGTTGGCTGGATTTAATTTGTGTATCTCTGCTTTCTGCACATTCTTTTTGGTTCTGAATACAGAGGGACAGTCCTCTCATCCACAGAACAGCCCCAGAGTGAGAGCAGCTATTCAAGATTAACCAAATCTGGGGATGAAATGCACTGCATAAAAATGTCTGTTATTGTCTTTCCAGCACTATATTTTAAATCATTTCTGAAAATACCTGCTGGCAGGCACTTCCCTTCCCAATTTCCTCAGTATTTCTCCTTTCAGCCAAATGCCAGTCAGCTTGGATGACATATTTCAGGAGCCTGGCTTCATGACCACTGAGAAAAGACTGACACTACCTATAAAGAGTATTATATAGCTGTGAAATGGACAATTCCTGTTTACTCCCTGCTTGGGAACCTTCTGGCCAACAAATTTCTGGTTTGTGAACAAGCAGAGTTTTGGTAAATGTAAACTGAGTGAGAATGATATCTATATGAATGAAACTCACAATATTATCCCTTCCAACTTGAAATATTCTAATATTCTGTGAATGTCTCAGTCCCCCCAAATGGCACACAGACTCTCAGAAATTTGATTTTGCTCTTCATGGATATTGCTGCATACCTGCTGTAAACTCTCTGCAAACTTTGCTTGTAGTCTTTCACTCAAGAATTGCAAGTGTGGTGACTTAATCAATTCCTAAATGTCATATCCAATATATATTTTCCCACAGCTCCAATATAAGTCTTTCACGGTTGGATTATTTATTTGCTTTTTTTTGTCTGCTGTGTAATTTTATTGGTGTCCCTTGTTGAAGAAGAAAAGCAGCAAAGGTCAAGCTTTAGCTGGAAAGCAATCCAGTTTTTGAGGCACTTGTCATTATTAGGGGAAGTAATATCAAAAGAGACAGTGAAGTGAAAATAATATTTGTATTCCAAGGTGTCAAGAATTCACAAATCCATTCAGGTGACTCTGTTTCTGTAATTCCTGCCCCTTGAGGCTGTGATTTTCTAGTTCACAGCAAACATAAAGTAATCTGAGTTACTGTGGCCTTTGCTCAGATAACCCTGCTGGTGGCACAGGCCACAAAATGTCCAGCTGATCTTTTTAAGTTGCTGTAACTTGACTTAGGCATAAGAATTTTTTATTTTTTCTTTCCAAGATGCTGCCCTGATGTGCTGAGGGCTCCAGTTAAAGCTTGATCCCTGTGACTCTGATTCAGAGCCGCTCTCAGTGCCCACCACAGCTCCCACTGTCACATTCAGCACTTTGGGGGGGCTAGGGTGACACCAAACCCTCACTTGGGGGTGATTTCCAGCAGCCCCTGGAGTTTGCTGCTCACTGGGGACATTTCATCACTGTCAGTGCCCTTTAGTTGGAGCCTGAGCTCTCCAAAGGTCCCCCACGAACTGCTGACCCATGAATGTGCAGAACTACAGCCATATCCATTCTGGAAACTCTTGTCCTGGCTCTATAAGCAGATTTAAGAAAATCACTGACAATAAATCTTCAGTATTTCCTTTGCCTATAAGGTGATATCTCCATTTCCCATTTTCCCCTCATACATTTTCTTCTGTGATTTATATCCCATGCAGAAGCAAAGCTTTTTAAAATATAGAAGACCTGACAATTCCCAGCTGTCTAAAGGGTTTGCAGTTAAACTGTTGCCTCAGTTTATAGATAGAAGATGAACAGCCATCCTTTGTAAATTGGCTCCTTTGGGGAAACATTAAGTTGGGAATCCCAGAATTGAGTGCTTAAGTGCTTAAGCCACTTAAAAATATTTAGAACAGAGAGCTCACATGACAATCTGGGAGCAGTAAAGTGCTCACAGGATTTGCATGGATGAAAGACCTTATGGTAGCCTAGCACTGCATTGCCAGATTCCTGCTTGATACATAATTTAATTTTGAACTTAAAGCTGCTTAAGTTATTTGATTTTTTTCATTGTGTTTATTGAGGATTTGCTCTGTGAAAATGCTCGTATATTTTAAAATCAAAGGAAAAGAGGAATTCCAGGAGATTAAAGATGAGAGCATGCTAACCCCTGAGATTTAGGATGACAGAGCATTGTACAGCAGAACATATCTTGCTTACAGGGTGGAGGATGTGTACTACCAAGCTGGCATGCATAAAAAATCTGACAATCAGCATTAACCACCTGGCCATACCACTGAAAGATCTGTTTTAAGAAGTTGTGTAAATAAACTTTGATAATTTGCATAACAACATATTCTTATCACCTCTGAAGCTGATGCGTTCAAGCAGCAGGACACAGAGATTAGCAGCAGGAGCCTTTCTTTGGAAGTGAGAGCCAAACTCATCTGTTCTTGAGCAGACCAGGACTTTTTTTTGCCACAATGAGAAGCTCTCGTAGACACATTACAGATTTTTTCCCTCCCCATTTTTTCCATGTTTATTTTGTAGGATAAGTGGTACCTACATGCTTAATTCAGGGCTTCTAATTCCTTTTTCACACTGCAGAAAGTTTCCATTAACAGAACAGAAAATGTAGTGCAACCTCTTAAATATCAGCCTAAGGGAAAAAAAAAATCTAGGAAATGCTTTTTATGACAGAGCTATTTAAATATAATCACATATCTGTCATCATACAGGCCTGCTTATAACAGGCTGTCAGTTCTCTTGGAGAGGGGGGGATCTGCAGTCAAAGGTTTTAAATAAGGCAGTGCAGAATATTTAAAACCTCTATAATGGGCATCCAAGAAAGAATATAGATATTCTGGGGCAGGGGAAAGACAAGTATACTAGAAAGGAGTACATTAGTAAGCCAGTACCAACAAGGAGAGTACTTATTTATGGCTGAGAGGGTAGGAAACTGATATATAATCACTGAGAACTCTCCTCTCCCACTGCCATAAAGGGCAAGACCTGACTTGGGCTCTATTGTGTTTTATGACAACTTTGGTTATGTAGCCTTACATTCTTAACTAGACTATTAGTTGCATTAAGTATAGGTTGTTTATTTTTTTTTAATATTGAAAGGTATATATGTGTATGGTACATTACATATAGATAAGTATATATATATATATATATATATATATTACAGCTCTTCAGGCTGTAAAAGAAATAAACCAAAGTTAGGGAATCTGGAAAAAAAAAATTAAGATCCTAAGATAATATCTTAAATTTTGTTGCTGAATTTCATGGGTTTTAGGTGCCTCTTTCCCAGGTTAATGTCATGTATTAGGTGCTTTACACTTCAAGCTCTCCATTTTACAGAAAAGGAAAAAGAGCACAATTGTTCCTTCCAATGTTTTCTTTAGATACTCTATTACCTTAATAGAAAAATGAACTAGGGTTAGGTGTGAAAGAGTTAAAAAGCAGCTTTTATTGAAGAGCTGAGCTCAGGATTCCACACATACTGGAAATAGGCTTTGCAAGTTAGTTCTAATAAAACATCAGAAAACAAGGTTAGCATATCAGACAGGAATTCTTCAGGATTAAAGGTAAAAATAAACCAGACCAGGCCATAAGATTTATGTATCATTGCAGAACTTCCCCAGAAAAAGGGCTTTTGACCATGCATCTGTCAGGGTGGTTCCACTGGTGGTGCAGCTGGAATGCTCCATGATTCCTCACCGACAGGGAGGGATCACACAGCTCCATCTCAGGGCAAGGCTTTCCACTCCCCTCACTGACCAGAGACACCAAACCTGGCAGATGGCTGCTCTCAGTTCTGAATGCCTTTGATTCCTGCAGCCTGAAGGTGAAACCATCCCTGTCCATGAACTGCAGCAAGGTCCTGGCAGTGAGAGCAGCAAAGGAGAGCTCAGCACATCCTCCTTCCCTGCTGGGAAAGGAAGAGTCCCTGGGAAGAAGCCCCTCTCCCTGGGGCTAGCAGGGCTTTGACTCTGCCTTTTCTCAGAGCAAACAACCTGTGCTGCAGGCTGCCAAGGGCCAGCTGAGAGCCTGAGCCACAGGAGCAGTTGTGGGAATGATGGGAGGCAGCTTCTGATGCTGAGTGTGGAGAAGTGTGGAAAAAACAGCTTCTACAGAAGAGAAAGTCTGTGGCTGAGGAGGTTGAGTCCCTGTGCCCCAGTCTTAATCCTTCAAATCACATCCAGGAAATTGTTTGTGACCTTCCAGATGTTCAGTGCCAAAAAGTCAGGGAGGTGTTAAGAGCAGACCTTGGTCAGTCCCTCAGATGCCCAGATCAGGGGGATCCCTGTGCAGGGCAGGGCACAGCCTGCTGCCTTTTCCAAAGCCATGGACTGTGGCTCTCTGGGAATTGAACACAGGCACAAAGCCTCCCTCCCCCAGACTCTGCAAACGTGCCCTCTGCAGCAGCCACAGTGGGAAGGCTCATCCCTTCCCTCATGTGTAGGATCTGCTGTGGTTTGGAGGAAGGCAGAGGTCACATCACAGATCAAACCCCATGTGTGATGCTCCTGTGTTTTTTATCTGTTTAAATCAATTGACTCCTCATCCACTAGAGGAGAAAAAAGCCAACAAATATTGTGGAAGCAGATGCATCTCTAGCCAACTTCAACATTTTTTTCAGTATGTGATTAACCATCCCTATAAAAAGCATGATAAAATCTTTGGATCCTTTAGGATTTGAACCAGGACAGACATCCAGCTCAGCTGAACTCCATGTGCCCTTCTGGAATTCCTGGACTAAGGACAAAATTCCCACAGTTCAGGAAAGTTTTTTTTAAAATTTATTTTCCTATACATTGCTTAAGCATCAGTGAGACAAGCAATGTGAGATTTATCTACAAACAAGTAGGCAAAATCAAGACATTGGAATGATGGAAGCAGAAATTAAAATTTTGTACAAGTCACCTATTTTATTCTTCTGGCTCCCAAATTGATTTTAAAAGCTGTTTTGCTAAGATTAAGCACTGCCAGGGAAATAAACCTGTCATACCAACTGTTATTACCCTTTATATTACCAGAGTTCTCAGGAAAAATTCCATGGCCCTGTGTAAACACATGAGGAGAAGAAAGTCCCATGTCCATGGGGAGCTTACACTGAGATTTTACAACACCAGGCAACAAATGGCACAGCACAGCCAAGAGCCAGAGTCTGACAGCAAACAACGAGATATTTTTGGTGTAGGAGTGAGTGATCTTAGTCCAGAAGAGCCTAAAAGTTGATGACATTTCAGTGTTGTAAGAAAGGCTCTGCCAGTGTTAATGAGGAAATCCTTTTGAAAAATTAAGGGAAGCCTCGGAGCTTAGCTGTGCAATATTTGCAAGAATAAGAGTGGATAATGGTGCAGAAATATTAAAAAAACCCAGAGGCTGGAGTTGGTATCTTGAAAATCAATAGAATCTCACAAATAGGAAATGAGCAGGCTGAGAGGCACAGTGAAACATGTGAAGGGTCAGCATGTGACCAATACCAGCAGGGAGAGCTGGCTCCTGGGTTCTAGAAGTGAATGTTTCAGTCACCAGCCTTTGGACTGGGAAATCAGCACCTGACAGAGTTTCACATTTGGGAAAGGTGAGAGCAGGCCAATATTCTGTAGCTAACACAGTGTATTGTAGAAACTGGGACTTGAGGTAGAAAACCTCAAATATGTGTTCAGATTAGAGAGAGCAGAGAAAAGGTGGGAAAAAATTCTGCAAACATTCAGATACTATCCAAATGCAAGGATGCAGTGAGCTGTTTAAACTGAATGAACACTGGACTTCTAAGGCTTGTCTGTAATCAGAATAATAAATAATCTGTAACCAGATTAATTGTAATCTAGCAAAAGATTGCCTGCAAAAGGAAAGGAGTAAGATGAAGGAGTAATGAACAGATGATTAGGAGTTTTTGGGTGTATTACACATTATAAAGTCAAAGGAAGATAAGATGGTGAGACTCCTTTAGTAGAAAGAGACCATTCTGGAGGAGAGAGAGGACTCTGACTCCTCAGCATGGGAGTTGAGGATCTTTGTACTTTCCAGAGACAAAATGTGCAAAGGCAGCAGGGAAAGAAGGGTAGCAGGCCACAGGAATTCCCACCAAAAACTGGAGATGGGAAAGAGGACTATCAACCAAAGACATGATCAAGGAGCAGTGTCCAAAGTATGCAGAGAGTTGGAATAAGAGAACTACAGAGGCAAACAAAATGAAAATTTGAAAACTAAAAACCTGTTTGTGGACATTGAAGGCAACTGGCAGGCCGAGGAGACTGAAGATGGTTAGCAATGGATAATTAGAAACCTTGCTGGGAACAATTTCAGTGGTCAGCATGGAGACAGCCACATTAGTGGGATGTGGTATAGAGGTGAAATAGAGGAAGCAGAACCTCTTGCAAATAACGCATCTCATGAGGGTAAAAAGAGAAGGGAAAGGGATGTACATGGTAGTAGCAATTTTTTTCCAATACAGGAGAAATTAAATTGCTTTTCTTTTGAGAGGAAGGAGCTACAAGTAGAGAGTTACTGGGCTGCAAGCCTTGGGAGAACTAATTACAGAGATGAATGGAGAGTGAAAAGGGTCACATGATGGTCATTCAGAAAAAACTCAGCAGAGATTAACAAGAGGAGCACAGCAAAGCAGGGACAAATGCATCTATTTGCTGCCTTAGAGAAATGCATAAACTCCACTGCCCAGTTAGAAGCAGGAAAATTTATTCCACCTGAGGGTTCAGCCTTCATGTGGTTTACATCAGAGTCAGACTTAGCAGTGAATTGAGTCTCCCCAGTCTGAGGAGAACTCTGTAGGCTTTAATGCTGAGATGTGCTATTGAAGTGCTGTGCTGGAAGGTAATTCTAGTGGATTTGCCTCACTAATTTCCTTAGCTGACAAAACCAAAACAGCCCAAACAAAGCCCCAACAACAACAAAAACCAGAAAGTATGGGATTACAGAATCATGGAATGACTTGGGTAGGAAGAGACATTAAAGATTGTCTCATTCCAGCCCCCTGCTATGGGCAGGGACACTTTCCACCAGGATGTGTCATTGCTTTCTCTAGTCCTCACAATGTTAAAGCAGCAAGTCAGAATTGCTTTGGGATAACTCGATTCCTCCTCCTGAAAATTTCTTTGCTTGACTGCAAACATTGCTGAGTTTAAAACATACAAGTTTTCTAGGTCAACTTGTAGGGGTTTTTTGCAGACAGCAAATTATTTCTTTCCTGAGAGCACTTTAATTGTAAATACAGCTTTTCTGTGAGACTTTGAGAAGTTGAGCATGGATTAAATCCTGGTAATTTTTTTGCTTGTCACTGTACAAGGCAGTCCATAACCTTTCTGCATGTTAGGAGAAGGTGGAAAACAGTCACTCTGACAGGTTCACCTGAGCTAGGCTGTTCATGCATGCCTGCTCTCAGGTGCCTGTAGCAAGGCACTCCCTCTTATACCACCAGGAAAAAAGCTGTGAAATGCAGGGTCCCAGAGGGTGTAAGGATGATCAGGCCACCCCTGAATATGAAAGATCCTGTACCAAGTGTGTAAGAAAACCACAATCTTGTGATTACAGGTGATGCACTTGCATAGACCAGAAATGGGTCTCAAAACTGCTGAGACCTCCATCCACTAACATTTGAACAAAGGTATTACTTAAAAATCAGCAAACTTGCTATATATTGGAAAAAAGACACACTTCTATATAAAATATACCATCCATCCTGTTTCACTTCTCTTGGCTAAGTTCTGTATTTTTTCTCTATTTCATGTACTTCCATGTAATCTAAGCCTCCTGTAAAGAGAATTGTTCTGTTCAGCAGCCTCAAGTAAATAAGAATTTTAATCCCCTGATAGTTTAAATTCATAACTAATCCAGTTATGATTCAGTAAATGTTTCATTTTACACTTAGCAGTGAATTTGTGAGGCAAATTTTTGTCACTGTCTGCTAGAGACTCCATTACACCCTCTGCATCTTCCTCATAAGCTCTCAGAAGTTCTGCCACATGCAAGTCTGATTTGAGTCTATGATAACAACAGCACTTTATAGCACTTCCACTGCTAAGAGCATGGCAAAAATGCAAATTAAATCCATCTTCTTCACTCAACTGCATAAAAGAAAGAAAAATTTAAATGATGGGTTTCTCAGTAGCCCCCAGCAAGTTTCCTTTGGATTTAACTGCCACTTAGGCATTGATGCACCTACACACTGCTCGGTGCATTTCAATGTTATATTTTATCCTTTGGTTCCACTTGCTGAATGTATTAAGATTTTGAAAAAAATTGGTTCTATCTCTCATTCTTGGTGATCTCTGTGTCTCAGTATCAACCCCAGATAACTTGGAAAACGTCACAGCTTTAGTCAAGTGTGTCAGTGTGCACAAGGAGGAGGAGGCAAGGTGCACAGACCTTGATGGAACGACTGCTTACGCTTGCTGCTGACACACATCAGTGCTCTCATCAATGATAAATCACTGTATCAATAAAAACATCATTAAACTGCTGAGTCTGCTTTGCTCTGATTAAAACATGTCACACTTTATGTGCTGTCAACTCAGACACAGGCTTCACTTCACTCCAGAAGCAATGCACTCACCCAAGCCCTGCAGTCTAAAGTGGATATTAAACTTGATGTGCTGCCTTCTTGCTGGAAAATAAAGATGGTGTTACAACAACTATTTAGTTATCAAGGACAGTAAGTGCAATGATAGCTTCAAAAATAACATTGCAGTTCCATGGTGAATGGATTTTAAAAGTTATGCAGCACCAGAGTAAGTTTGACTAAGTATTTGGTTTCAGTGAAACAAAATCGTCATTAATATCTAACTACTCCTTAATATTACAGCTTTGTTCAGTGTTTGGAAAATATACCCAGAATTTACAGCCTGAGCTAGGAGCCCTGAGCACTGGCATTCCCACATACTTTGCTTAAGGAAATGTCTGAGTAAAATTATGGAGAGATTTAACTAAGGGTTATAACTTGCTAATGCTTTTCCAAGAAAAGAAACAGTATGTGCTACTCTAGCAACAGAAAAGCTTCAGAAAGCTAGTCCTTTACACACAAAGGCTGAAATCCTCACCTCTGCTTTGACTTCTGTGCTTAAAGCAGAGGGCAGAGGAGCACAAATCCGCTCTACAAAGCTCAGTCACAGCAAGGGTGGAACTTTGCTACCCTCACTGGCATGTAAAATAGCCAGCAGGTATTGTTTCCAGTTCCTGGTGGGACTGTGTGCACAAAATACCAGGGTGACAGGCAGAAAAGATAAAATTCAGATGGGGCAGCAGAGTCCTGAGTTTGAACAGCCACAGGAAACTACTTCAGATGGGAAGGACAGGGCAGGGAGAGGAGCCCTGTTTAAAGCCCCATTTACCCAATCTCCAGATAAATTGCTCTTGGCAGGAGATGGCAGAATCCCTTGCAATAACAAGAAAATATCTTGGCTCTGTCAGTGATTTTAACATGAAAGGCCCCTTTCCCTTGCTTTTAGAAACAAGCTAATTAATAGTTTCCTAGAGCAGTGATCACAGAAATCTGCACCAGGCAGTGCCTCTGGGGCTCTGGCAAAACGCACCAGCCCAGCTCAGTCCCACAAATGCCATTAGCCACAAAAACATCACAGCCTGGCTTGCATGCAGAATGTGCAGGTCTGGGCTCACACAGGATTTCTGTTCCGAGAACACTCAGAACGTGGGGGTAAAGGTGTCATTTCAGAGAGGATGACTGAAAGCCAGCCAAGGCTCAGCTTTGTGACCTGCCCACTAAGATGCTGAGAGACTTTGTGACCTGGCCTAAACTTGCTAAGTTTAGCTTGGCAGAAGCTTTTGATGAACTTCTTAGTAAAACAGAGAAATTACAATCGAATTTGAGTGTCTGTCAAATCTAGACTTGCTTCATCACACTAAGCTGAATATATTGCATCTGCATGGAAATCAAAGAAAGTTAGCTGAGTTTTAAAAGCAATGTGTATAAATATTTTAAATATTTGAATAGCTGAATAAACACAAGGAATAATCTTTAGTGGTGTGGTGCGAATGACACAAATTCAACATAGTTACACTACAGTTTATGAGGCTGACCTGCAGTAGACATTCCAGAATATTTGTCACACAATGCTTTCATTAATGAGAAATCACTGTATCAATGAAAACATGATGAGCAGCACAAATAATAGATCATCTCTGCAGGCATGTTGGTGTCCATCTCCAGTTCTCCTGGAGCCCACGAGAGCCTGCAATATTGCCCTGTACCCACAGGTTCTGGGTCAAAGCTGAAAAATTGTTACCTGAGTAAAACAATTCTGTTTTTTAGACGCTGCTGCTAAAATACAGTTCAGCCATAATTATAATTAAACAGGCACCCACATGCTGCAAAGTGTGGCACAGTCTAACCACACTAACAAACACTGAGTCAAGTGGAGCTCCATGCAGAATCTCATCCCGTAGCTAAATTTGCTCTGGGATCTCTGCAATGAAGTGAAGGACACAATCAGGCAGCCTGTGACTCATGCAGTGCACCATTTCTAATGTCTCTTACGTGCAGAAATGAAAATAAAAGCAGATCTCTTGTTCCCAGAGCCCTGGAGGGGGGAGGCCTCACGACTCACAGTTTTACAGACCCTTGGTCACTGAAGGGCCGACTGACACCCACGGCTGCAGAGCCTGTGGCAAAGGGAGTGGGAAACAAACAGAACTTCTTAATTAAAGCCTTTTATTCAAGTTGCAACCCCTCACAGCAGACACATTTCATAACTTCGAGATATATGTTCACACGAAGATTGACAGAAAAACCCAGCCATGAAAGAAAACATAAAATTTTTTAATGTTTATTTTTCCATGAAAAAGCTTTACAAGGAGAAAGAGGCTGCACAGGAGAAAGCATACATTCTTTAATCACTGTTTATCTGTTGGTTTGATAGCCAAGGCTGACATTTCTTCTACAGTGTATTTATTTGTTCTCATAATATTACAGACATTTACCCTTTATTTAAAAAGGAGCATCATCTATGAATATTGTTAAGAACAGTTAGGCAACACTCAGTGAAGAATTTACATGACCTAGATCAGCTGTAGATGAAGTGCTTTCATTTTAGTTCTTCTCATATTTTGTAACAACAAATGTAAACCACATTTTTAAAATATTCAGATATGTGAAAGGCTTTGCATCAAATGCAACAGAGAAACAAAGGTTTAGTATCTCAATGCCTACAAAGCATCACTGAAATTCTCAAGGAAGAAAATGAAATTCATGTCTTTCCCCTTAAATCACCTGGAGACATTTATTAAGGTGTTAAGTGCTCAAATATGACCTCCCTCATTAGCATTATACTGCTGGGATTTTTAGATATCCCAGCAGCAGAACCTAAATGAAGTTACACATTTTCAGTGACATAACCTGATCCTTCTTCACTGCCCCTACACACAACCCTCTGCTGTGTAAAGCATCTTTGCTGATCTGTAGAACAGATGAAAACAACTCCAAAACAAAGACCAACTCTCCATCCCTCAAATACCAAGAATTGTCTCCTTTGCCCCTTTAGATCAGTGCAGGTTTTGCCTTCCATCTCACTCAAATCACAATTTCAGCAAGGCCTTTGAAGTCCCCCTACCACATTTGATCTGGAGTGTACAAAAGAGGTAACAATAACTTCAGAACTAAGCTCACAAGATGGAGAATCAACCTCGTCTTGAAGTATTTTGTAAGGAGTTTGACAAATAAGCACCTTAATTTCAAATTCAGTAACATGATGGAGAAGAAAAATTCTTCACAGTTTCAGAATTAGTAGAATTAAATCCCTCTGAAGCTTGCAAACCATGAAGGTCAAATAGCTTATTTCAATCAGTACTCCAGTATTTCTGTAAAGAAACACTTTCAAGTATTGTTACAAAAGGCACTGATTTTTCCTTCAGCCATCAAGATGTAATAAAACCACAGAATTTCTGTCACATTGGGCCAAACTCCTAGCCCTAAAGGTATTTGCCACTTCACTGGTTAACAACCACCTTCTTTTTCTTTATTGATTTTCTTACAAAATCACATAGGTCCATCACAGGTTTTAATGATACAATGATTAATGGTAAATTAATGGTAATGACAGAGAGGAAAAGATTTTAGTTGTTCTAATTCTATTTTAAAAGTGAAATTGGTCGATTTATGAAGTTAAGCATTCAATAGATAAAACATTTAGGAATTTGTTTCTCCACTTTTCCACTTTACTAGCAATTAATTTTTAAAATCTGGAAACCAGAGTTGGAAATATGATTCAAGCAACTCTCAGGACAGATTCCTTGAACATATGGTTCAAACCCAGTACTTCAGTATTTCAGTTTAATCAAAAACTTGGAAAATAGGTCTTTTTTTTTTTAATAAATGGATGTAAAATCAAATTGGGAATTGCTGTTTTGCTTTCTATGAAGTCTGACAATGGCCAGATGGGTTGAATTTCTCAATCCTTAGTCAAAATGGGAAAGAATACAGTGTGAAATACCTCTCTTCTGGCATGTTGAGTACAGAGTATTAAGTTAAGGCAGATGTATGAACAGGTTTTCTTCAAACAGGATTTCTTTAGCTCAAAATTGTCAATGTTTCAAAGGAACTAGGCAAGACTTAAAAATACTTGCCATTCTTTTGCTTAGCCCAAGAGCCTGCAATTGGACAGAGTTCCCTGGTATGCTTGAAAGTAAAGGACCACCAAAGAGGTAAACTAAGCAATATTTAATTATAGCTACACAAACATTCCTCAACTCACACCCAAGCTTGCAGCTTCTCATCTGCAGCAGGACTGCATTACCTGATAATAGTTAAATAACCTGCAACAAGACAGCAAATTACTTAAGAGCTAAAATATTTAACCTAAAGTATTTAATCTCTAGCATCAAAGTTTCCTGAAAGCAAGAGCCATCAGAATCCCTGCAGAGCCTACTCAAGTCTGATGGGATGCTCTGGGACAGCTGCAAACAACTGCAGGACCTCAGTGGACAGGGCCAGAGGTAAAGGGAAAACTTCTGACAGCAGCTGCATCAGTGCAAAGCTTGATGAAGCTGACCTGAGGACATCATCTTATTCTAATGCTATCTAGAATTGCTTGCTGTTTACATCCCCATTCCTGAAGCAGGGGAGGGGCAAGGAGGTGGTGGAGGGAATTACCCTTCCTACTTGGATCCCTCCACATAACATGATATGGGCTGCATTTCACTGGGGAAACTACAGGAGGAAAGGACAGACCCAAAAACCTAACCAAAATCCCCCAAAATGGTCTGACAAAGAAACTAGGATAAATTTGGAAACTCAATCACAGGTGTGATGAGTCCTGAACAGGAATGAATCCTAATCCT
The DNA here is from genome assembly GCF_012460135.2 of Molothrus ater. Lineage (NCBI taxonomy): Eukaryota > Metazoa > Chordata > Aves > Passeriformes > Icteridae > Molothrus > Molothrus ater. The sequence continues at coordinate 27,737,712 of NC_050485.2, read as the reverse complement.
AAATGAGAGCAGTGACTTTATCTATAAGAGTAAAAAACTATATAATATAGATCTGCTGCTTCTAATGGAAGACAGTAGTCAAATTTGGTTACATGAACATAATGGAATCTGAAATATTAGACTATTTTAGAATACTAGAATATTGTTTCTAAATTAATGACCTCTTGTTGAATGCAAAAACGGATGTTGTGATTTAATTAAAAATAACCAGGTCTCACATTTTCAAAAATTATCTCCAATTACTCATCACCATTCCTATACTTTGTTTACTTGGGACAGAGAAGCTCCTTTAATCCCTGGCAAACCAACTTCAATGAAAACTGTAATGATAAATTCTGAATGCTAAATGTTTGCTAACCTAAATCAGTAATATTAATTGATTACATGAGCAAGTGACCTGGCAGATTTCAGTGGAGAATTACTGGTGGTGACTGATGAGCTGCTGCGCGTGGAAAATTCTCCTTAGGTAGCACAACTGCAGCCTGAAGAACACGATGTGTCACAGCACATCTCACACATGTACAACAAAGAAAACTTAATTTTGGGTTCACACTTCTGTGAGAGTGTAGCCTCAGTGTGTCTTTGAGGTAAGTCAATTAATACCAGTGATTTAAAAAAAATTAGAAATCTTAAGAATGTACATAAATCTCTGCTATCTTCTGCTAAACTAAAACAATTTAAAACGAGATCCATCGCTCATAACTCTACAAAGTCAGACATTTAAAGCTTCCATGTACACAGAAAACCTTGTTAGGAATAAAATTCAAGACAATTCATGGTCAATAATGCCTCTAGCTTTGCTAAAATAAATAGTCAATAATTAAAGGAACAAAAGGACATGGCCCTACATTATAAGGAAAGCCTCTTCATTTTCATCCTCTCCCTCCTCTGAGCAACAGGTAAGGAATATATTTTTCTTTATGCTCTCTCAACAAAACAGTTTTACCCATGGTTTCAGCTACAATATTTTCCTACTGAAATAAATCAGTGCATTAAGAATATATACAATATACTGGAAGCCATATGCACTTTTTCTCAGGATAAGCAGATAAGGCATTTACCTGATGCTATAAAACTACTTTATCTTGCTTGGTACCACACTACCACAGCATGTACAAACATTATAATGCTCTACAGTTGGAAGATATGAGAGGCCAAACACAAACTGTGAAGAACAGCATCCAATAGAAAAGCTAAAAACGATGTAAGAATCTAACAGAAAAAGAAATCAACTAAAAATATATGCATTAAATATGTGCCCATCAATAGATTTACACAGTCATCATCCCTACCCTTCCTTCAACAGAAGGGAGCAAACTACACAAAGATATTACTGAATTCAAACAACATGAAAGAGCTATTTAAAGAAATTATCCTCCCTCTTTGAAACCACTTTATCTTTTTTTCTAGTCTAATAAAAAATATTATACTGCAATTGAATACAATTACTAAAAACATCTTATGGAACTATCAATACATACATTCAAAACCAAAAGCTGTCCCAGAAATGCAAACACTACAACTAAAAACTGAAAATGCCACTGAACTTGTTTCCATTATACAAGTCAACCATGACCAATACTCTTTAGAGACTTGCTATTGTCTTTTGATTCCTCCTTAAGGTCTGCTGCAAAACCTGTTAAAGCCAGTAGAAAGTCATGTTTGGAAAAGGCCTTGATTTACAAACTTTTTCTGTGAGAAACAACTCTGGGAGTGCTAAGCCATTCCAATCTGCTTAGAATTTTTATATCAGGGAACATCAAAAAACTTAGTTCTCATACAAAGAGGTAGCATCAATAAATCTGACTCTTTTTTTACAGAATAGTAACATTTCCTATTTGTCTGCATCATATTTGGAAGATACTTTCAGGTACTTAAATTTCTTGTAGCTTGTATATGCTATTCAGTTTGCCTGTCTGGTGAAATTTATGGCACTTGTTATTAACTGTAAGAGCAGCTTGGAAACCCTGGAGGAAGAAAGGGAAATAGTATCCCTAAATATCATAAGCTGTAAAAAAATCTGTGCTTTTCTAATCACAGAACATTTGATTATCTGTACACTACAAGTGAAACAGAAGTAGTGACTCTGGGAATGTGCATCCTTATCCCTTGGACAAAGAAAACCTTATGTTAGACTGTAGGATTAAAGGCCAATCACAGTGAACACAGAGACTGAGCAAGGAGAGAACATTTAGATAGAAAATATAACTCCAATATTGCAATTAGAAATTATACACTACAGTTTAATAAAGTGAGGAATACAGTCTTTCCCCTACAGCAATACATTAATCGAAAGTGTCAGATTTTTGATTTTTTTTTTTTATAATATTGGAGTACAGGCAGAATTTGATAAAGTGATCTAATTGAAATAGTAAAATATAATGTCATTCTAGCTGACAATTTGAGCTGGGCTTGTTCAGCCCAGAGAAGACTGGAGAGACTTTCTAGCACCTTCCAGCACCTGAAGGAGCTACAAGAGCTGCACAGAGACTTCTGACAAGGGCACGTAGGGATAGGACTGGGGAATGAATTCAAACTGAAAAAGGCAGATTTGGAATGAACATTGGGAAGGAATTCTTCACTGTGAGGGTGGTCAGACACTGGCACAGGCTGCCCAGAGAAGCTGAAAGTGTTCACAATCAGGCTGGGTGCAGCTCTGAGGAACCTGCTCTAGTGGAAGGGGCCCCTGTCCACGGCAGGGGCTTGGAACAAGATGATCCCTCAGTCCCCTTCCAACCCAAACCATTCTGTGATGGGACAAAATGAGAGAGAAAGATCCATCTGATGAATTACATGTTCAGGGTAACTGTAACAGTTTGGTTCATTATTCTGAACTTCTGAACCTAATGCTTGTTTTTTTCAGAGAGCAACAGAAAATTTGCAGGCTATCTAGAAGCTGACTGAAGGTTTCCTGGCTACTATCCAAAGGTAAACAGACAAACAAGGAATTGTGAAAGACTGAGTTTTACTAAAGTGTAAAAAATAATATATGCCCAAATCAGTTTCTTTATCTTCATCTTTCCAACAGCATTTGCCATCTGTGAACAAAGTAGCAAAGCTTTTTCACTCTTCAAAATGGCATGTGAGAATGGAGAGGCTTACCCAGAGGAGCTGAAACAGTGAATTAGGAAAGTTGCTTAAAAACCAAACATAAGAATAACATTTCAGCTCTTGCTTTGCTGACAGGTGAGATAACAACCATTTCTGGTGCCACAAAGAACTCTCAGACAGACTGGCATTTCAATGGAAGGAAGAACCACACCACTCCCTTAAAACAAAAGCCTCTTGGGTTCATGACCAACATTTCAGTCAGCTTTTAAGTAAGAAAAAGCAACACAACTGATAGTGGGGATTTACTGACAGGTGTCAGGAGTAATTGTTTTAGAAAAGACTATATAAAAAAATTCTTTCACTACTGCACTTTATAATATGTGTGACAGTACTACCTTTCAACTTAAAACAAAATCATCTTCTCAGAACTGATTATTATGAACAGAGCACATGGCCTAACCCAATTACCACTTAAGCATAATGGAAACTCTTCCAGTTCAAGTAATAAACTTGCACCACCACTATCACCCTGCCCCTTCTTATTATGGCAAATTGAGGGAATTTTATTTGCAAAACATTTAACCACCAAGGGCAGAGTTTTGCAACAGAGTTTTAAAGCATCTTACTCAAAGATTAGGTTACCAGTGTTCTAGCAAAAGATCAGAAGCTCTAAACATGAATGTAAATAATCCATTATCAAGTGTGCAATTCTGGTTCAGTGGCCACTATAACAAATCCCAGGACTAACAGTGACTTCAAAAGACTCTGAATCAGACTTCAAGAGTGTAATATTCTTCATAATATTACATCTCTGCAACACAGAAGTCTTCAGAATAGTCTTTGCAGAGAAATCATATAAATGGGAATGAATCACTCTGCTTGAAATGGATGACATTTAATTTTTGCAGTGTAGATATTCAACCATTACCTACCACTTTCTATAAAATGTAAAATTGGTATGTATCAGAAAAGCTCCAGCATGGCTTTGTGCTGGTTATTTTATATACATATGCACATTGCAGAGAGGCACATTCTTTGTTAAAAGTCAGCATGAAATTCTTCTGCAGGAGCTTGAAGGTTTCCTTGCACAGAAAATTCCCCATGAACCTTTGTTCCTCATGTAAGGCGGTGATGTTGAGTTAAAGCAGAAAGCTCAGTTTGCATAAAACTAGAGCTGCACCTAGTTTAAGGTGTATTTTCAAAATACACATCACAAGTGTCATTACAGAAGAATAAGCAAGACTTCTTTGATAGACTGGAGAAAGAATCTTCCTTTTGACATTCTATTAAAATGCAATTAGGGCATAAAAGGAATTTTGAAGTGTTAGTCCAAAATGATCTACTCTAACACTATTTACAGTGCAAAGATCTTACAGTAACATCACAAAGTAACACCAGCTCTTTCAATTGGACTCTAAAAATTGTTGCTCACTTCTTAAGACTGGCAGACATCCAGTGTGTTCACAATTGGCAACAGAGTCTACAGTATTACAAAGTTATTGCTGCTACTGTAATGTAAAGAAATGAGGTTGTGACGATAAATTTTCCTGTTAAGCTGTAGAAAAAACTACTTCATTTTACCAAGCAAGTTATTTCTTAGCTTTGTCATAAGCTCCAGGAAAAAACAGAGCCAAGTTACCTATCTGTACTTTCTCCACAGAAATGATGGATAGCAAAACAAAGTGTGAAATCAGCTGGCTTTGTGTTAGTTGGTTACAAAGGTGTGCATCAGTTCCACTTGGGCTGAGCTGCCTTGGTCTGTGCCAGTGAGCTGCAAGGGCTGGCTGAAGGAGACTCCTGCCATCATACAGGCACTGCTACCTTTGCTGCAGTAGTAGAGGCACACTTTGATGGCCAGGGTGGCTTCAGCTGACACACAGCTCCCAGGCAACTGAAAGGGAATGACAGTTTGACAGGAAACATCCTTTATTTCTCCTGTCAGACACTGTCCTTGCAGCAACCAGGTGTTATCTGCAAAGGAAGAACAGATTTTATCATTAGGCTATTTAACACCATGTCTGAAAGCAGCAGAAAACACTAATTCTATCTATAGGACAACAAGGACTTTCCACATGCAACATCAGAGGAAATTTCCTGCCTGATTATTCCAGTTGTGAACAGAAAAAAAAAAAAGGAAAGTAATTTAAAAATGCTTTATCAGTCATTTAAAGATGGAGAGATCCATGGCTCTGCATCAGCACTATAGGTATATATAGACAGTATATCTTATTTAAATATACTGGAATTTCAGTTTCTCCTATACAGTCTTTAAAGGTTATTAAAATTCATTCTGATATGCACAAGCAAAACTTCTTAAATTATTGGCTACCATACATTTGCATCAGAGATCTAATACACCAGGTAAGATATCTGCCATAAATGCATTAAACTGTAGGTAAAATGATGGCATTTCCAAACAGCAGTGTTGGTCTTATAGATGGGTTGGTGTAATTTAGCAGTGCTCAGGCTGATTGTTAGAATGAAACTTGAGTTTCATTTTGTCTAAATATTTGAGTGTATGTGAACTAAAAACCACTGTATACTACATACCCCTAACCCATTGCATTGAGCCACAAAATAATGCAGCATGTATTAATTCAAGCAAAAAGCACTCTACCAGGTGTTTGGCTTTTTCAATCTTTGCACTCCAGCTGTTAAATACATCAACTCTAAATATCAATTATTGCATCACAAGGTCAAACAGGAATGCAGGATGGGGAGGGACGTGTTGACTCATCAGACTGAGCTCCCCTGCCCTGCAGGATGTGCTGACACTTCCCATCCTAACCCATCCCACTTCCCTCCCTAACCAGGGACTTTACCTTCTGCTGTGATAAACCAGGCACTGGGAGCTTCCTCATTCAGTTTTGAATCCAGAGGAAGAGTCAACTTTAATAAAAACTGAATTGTCTGGCCAGGAGCTACAGTCAGTGAAGGAAGTTCAATATTTGGTGCAGATTTAGGCAGTCTTGGCAGGCTTGTTACTTTATCCTTTTGCACAGGCAGGTTATCTGGAACATCACATGCTTCTGGCTTGAGGATAGGCAACTATCAGTAGAAATCAAACAAAATATTTGTTTTTATTTTTATTAGTACTGCAAACAAATGGGCTGTCACATCACAAGCACAGTTTCAAAGTGACATCATGGCTATTGACCTAAAACTTTCAGTGTGCAACAATACTATGACAAAATAGAAAAAGGACAAAATGTTTTCTTAAAATGAAAAAAACCCCTTATTAATCTAACTAAAAGCAATATTTACTATTAAAGCCATAAAAACCACAACTACTTTATAGTACCCCTTAATTTTAAAGTTTTACAGTTGGATTACATTTTTGCTTTAGATAAGCTGTAAATGTATTTCCTCCTAATTCTGGTGTTAAACTGCATGCTTCAGTAGTAAAATCCAGGATTTTAACCAATGGACATTGCACAGTAAAATAGAGGAGAACTTCCCAGAAAACCCACCAACATGTTACTTGATATGAAAATTTAAACACACATTGGAGACTGTGTATTGTAAGTGCAAGAAACATATAAGAAAACATTAGGATCATTAAGTCATAAATATATGTATATATACATTTCCAAAAATTAGTAAGATACAGTGGCACTGTAAGGTGGACGTGAGCACAGATTTGTTTACAGTGCAATAAAGCTGTATTCAATTTTGACAGTGGTTTTGATTTGACAACATGAAAGCCCTTTATACATCTTGCTTTAAGTCGCTGACTTCCCAAAATTGTTTCTTATAGTGTAATTACATGGCTTGGTAATTGATTTAACTTCCTTTTTTTACAAAATGCTGATGAAATGCCCTTCATGCTGAAACACTGGGTGGTGCATTTTAATGACTGATGGTTTCTGTATTAACCTTTTCTAGATGTTTGCCACTTTATGTTTTCATGCAAAAGTTGTCTTTCTGAAGACTGAAGCTTTCAATAACTGTGCTAACAGGCAATGCTCATTTGCCTGATCATCACAAAACATCCTGTAGATACAGCTACTGTAGCCAAAGTTAGCTGTCTCATTTTTATCACACTTGCTGAAGTCTGAAATAGTAATTTATAACAAGAACCACCACTATCAGCCTGTTTAATAAGTATTACTTGCCATGGAAAGAATTTTTGTTTCCAAATCCAGCACTTTAATCTGATGATTATTTGTGTCTGCAACATACATGAGGCGGCCGTTTTCTTCCACACACAAACCTCCAGGCTCATTGAAAGCTGACTGGGTAAAGCTGGAACCAACAACATTGCCTGCTTCTCCTGTGCCTGCCAGGGTAGCACAGTTCTTCATCTTGGGATCCACAACCTTAATCTAAGATCAACAGAGACACAAAGAGCTTCTCTGAGAAAACCCAGCAGGATTCAGACGTTCTGTATTATCTCATGTCCTACATTTCCAGTAGCCAGCACTGCTTTGTGAGTGCCTCAGCTACCAGGTGTGCATCCTAGATGGTGTCTTATCACTCTTTACCAAGTGACATCCCATCTTTTCCTCTCCCCACTCCCTCATGGACTTCTTCCTTTGGTCTTCATTCAGGGTTCCCTTCCATGATTTTGCAGGTATCTAACCCTCAGCTATAAAAGCATGCTGGATCACTTGTTTTTGTAATGTTTGCTGCCCTTCTAGAAACATTTGCAAAACAGTGAGAACATAACAAAATTGGCAGGCTAACTTCTAGATTTTTTTCTTCTACAAATAGATGGGGTTTTTCTAAATAGCAAAAAAGTTTATAATGTTTTATATAAGATCTGAAACAAAATATCATTTGCCTTAAAATTCCAACAAGCATACAGTGTTACATACCTTACTCTTCAAATCAAACAGGTTACTTCTCTTTTAAAGCATGTAGTCAGTGTAGAGTTAAAAACCTTCTAGACAGGGATGCTTATAAAACATCACATAAGAATAATCATGCAAAACAATGGCTCTTATCCCAGAGCTCCATGGAGGTAACCCACAATACTTCTCACAACTTAAGTAGCTTTTTTAAGAGAAAAACAAGTCCTCTTGTCCTCTCAGTTTTAGCAAATCTGCAGAATTCCTGAATAAGCCCTTCCAGCTCATTTATTGTAGTACAGCACCTTTGGGAAGGCACACAGAAAGTCTATAGTAAACTGTAAACTTGGCACTTTAAATTCACCTTCCCCAAGAGACCATCATATCAGCACAGAAGAATGTGACAGCAAAACAATGGTAAAGAGAAGGACCCAGAAGGGAAGGAAGGAAGGAAAGAAAGAGAACCCACAAAGGAACTTGTGTAATTCATTTCCTCAGCTTAACTGGACCAAGCAAAAATCTGTCTATGTTACTAAAATAATTCTTTGTAGTAATAAAAATTTCCAAGTCTGTATATAACAAGTTACTACACACTTACCTTATGATTATAGGAATCTGCCACATAAAGCAGCTGCCTTTTCTTGTCCCATGTTACTCCCAAGGGATGCTGCAGCTTTGCATTTATGCCTGCTCCATCCACATCACCAAAAGCAAACAAATTCTGAAAAAATATTTTATTTAATTAATATATTTGATTATTCAATGTGGGCATGAATTTAAATGATTGTAATTAAATGGAAATTTACTGAATTAAAAAAAAATGAAGACAATTTCAAAACAATGATACTGAAACCTGGAAGTGTGGGTGCTAACCACAGAAATGGAAACTCTCACATCTAAGTTATAAATATGAATCCAGCTGATTTAATGACAACACAATGCTGAATCAAATTGGCTGTTTTAAGAATAAGTGAAGTAATTTCTTATCTAAGGAGCAACAGTCTGCGCTACAACCTGAGCATCACAACTGCCACACATTTGCATTCCAAGCAGTGAAGTTAAGAAATCGATGGCCACGGAAACTGATTTACCCTCTCACCCCAAAAGTGGTTCCTCCAGGTCAGGCTTGAGGAATATTAGTAGGGCAGTGTGGGGAAGTTTGAGGTGATTACCAATGGGTCTCTCTCTCCTCCTACAAGGTGCTTCACCGCCCCGTCCTTGAGCGAGACGGTTCTCACGGTGCTGCTCTCGCTGTCGGCCACGAACAGGCAGCTCCAGGGCTCCTCTGGGGCCAGGCAGAGCCCCGAGGGCTGGGCAAAGCCTGCCTTGTGGGGGTAAGCATTGTTCCTGTTCTCCTCGTTCCCACTCCCAGCAAAGCGAAGGCAGACTCCTTTCTTTAAGTCACTAAAGGCAAAGAGCACCCAATTTCAATCAGGAGCTTGAAACAGCTCAGACAAGATGCATAAACAGAAGCTACAGAACAGGCACTTGAGAGTTGTAAACCAACTGTAATGCAGCAGTGAGGAATTACTCAATGCCTCTGTGCTTTTTTATCATCTCAGCACATCATTCATTACTATGTAACTGAGCAAATGCAAGGAAAAATAACATTCAATTACATGAATGGACCTTACCGAGTCATAGCTGTAGAGCTGAAGTAGCATCCTTCATTTCATTTAACAGATGTGAGAAAAGGAGGCAGACTTTTAAGCACATAAGCCTTTAAACTAAATTAATTTGATTATCTCTCTCTTTGGGATGTGAAAGCTGTTTATCAAGACAAGCAGCAATTTCACATTTCTCTTAGTACAGTTGCTTACCTTCCCTTTGGTAGTCTTCCCCCTTCCAACATCAGTGCCCATATCTGGTGAATGCCTGCCATTGCTATCCATAACACATCATCTTCCTGCGTCCCTGAAACTTTTTAGAAAGGGACACAGAAAACCAGATATAAAAAAAACCACTTTGGAAATGTTTTATAGCACAAAGAAATCATCAAACCAACCCCTGCTGTCCCCCCATCACCCTACTCATCTTCCCCATAAGGAAAAAAATACCCCACACCCAAAAAAACAGAGCGAGAGACAGAGAGAGGGAGAGAGAATATCTTTCATCTACCAAAATTTGCTATTTTTCTTCTTTTCTTCTTGCTCTTTTATTCCCAGGGGTTTAAAAATTGTGGTTTTAATATCCCTACCTGATAAAGGCACTGTTTCAAGTGAGACTTGCTCTTTGCAACATTCTACTATTGTGTCTGTTTCACATGCTATTTTTGATTCATACCAGCCAAACAAGTACCAAACAAGTAAGCCTGGTTTTGGGGGATACAATCTTGATTTTTCTTTTTTTTTTTACTACACTAGTGACAAAATAAGGTACTCCAAAAACTACATGGAGTTGTCAACAAGTTTTGAAAGAAATAACTGTGGCAGCAGCATTGCACATAATACACAAAGGACATCATGCATATAATGTACAATTATAAACAAAGGACATCATGTTTTAAGCTAAGGGTAACTGATGCTTGCCCTGGAGAGCACAAACTGCAGTTTATTCAAACAGTAAATGTGACCTGGGCAGTTCCTAATTTCCCCCTCAAGCAATCACCCAATTTCCAAGTTGCTCTCCCTCAGCACATGTAAATGTGGTGTCACAAATGCAAGATGCAGACCTGTGGAACAGTGACCTTCTGATCAAGAAGTGTTCAAGCATGTGTCAAGCATCTATTTTTTTTCTTGAAGTATAAAACTACAATTCAGCAATCCAAATCTATAAATATCCACACAAATCTTGCCCAGATAATACTTCACAAAGAAATTTATACAAGTGGAAATTGAAGAATATATTTGTACTCTATAGCTTTAAATGTAATCACAGTACAGCAGTAAAAAATGCATACAGGCAGGTTGTGGGAAACAATGAAAAAACTCCCAACAGCCCAAAACCAAAAGAAATTTACTTATCTTAGTCTTTCCTGAAAATCTTAAGGAACAGAAAATTGACATTCAAAAACTGCATTAAAATAAGGACTGTATTATATTTTAACACTGTCCCATGCAATTATAGACAACATCAACACATTTTTTTTCTAAATAAATATATTAGGTATTCATCAGTCACTCAGTAGAAAAATACCTTGAAATTGCTTTGTATTCACATGAACTTGTAAAGCACTGTGCATCTCATAGCTGTTCCTGAAAACAATCTCATGGATAATCCCCTACCCAGCCAAAATAGTCTGGAGTTTCAAAATAAAAGCAATGTTATGCAAAATGCCTGCAAGCATTTTAAATCTGACAAGTCAGTCCAAAAAATGAAATTACCACCATTCCCCCAACTGAGATCCTGCCATTCTTCTTCTAATTCTAAATCTTTTCTACACTACAAACCACAAGAAGGGAAAGATGGCATCCTTCTTTCTCCAGAATTCATTTCCTTAAACTGTGAGGTCTCTTCAGAACAGGGCTGGTATGATTTTAACAGAGTTTTTCTTCACCATTTTCTGTTTCTTGGATAAATATACAAGTTTCCAAGACTGCTATCAAAGTAACTCTGGTGACTTTTCTGCACCTCCCTGTGGCTCCATGTTTTTACATAAACTAGAGCTCTAAAAATGAAAGTCAAACTTGCAAAGTACCTACAAGCTTTTTCGGGATCAAAAAAGGTTTGCAAATTGAGTTGCAAAACACACATTTTATAAATTACCAGAAATGCTACCAAAGTTCCAACAATGCCCCAAAAACAAAAACAACACCTCCCTGTCCCTATCACTTTTTGATTAGAGCTCATTTCTAAGAGATTTATATTGAGAAAAGAGATTATGAAATCATTTCACTCCTTCCTATATAGGAATGCTCAGATTCAGGATTTTCTATTTCCATTATGCATATCTTGCACATTCAGATGTTACTATTCCAAGTACCACAGAATGAAAACTGTTAAAATCACTGGTCTATTCAGAAAGTGAGCTTTTTTATCTTGCTATGTTATGCAATTCATTCTGAGTTATCTCAGAAAGTTCTGTTAATTATTTAATATTCACTTTATCTACCAATTAAATGAAGGAGTAAGACTTGAACTGAGTACTGTTGAAAAATCTGTTCCATTCATCTATCCAGTTCTCTAATACCAGACTGAAAACTCTCCTGTGACAGCTAGATGTTGAAAAATTGAAAAGCCTTCTTACTCTAATTCTGCACCCAGCAAGACATATAAAATATGAGAAAAAAGTATCAATATTAAATTCAAATTTTACTGGATATGTAAGATTGATAGAGAGATCTCTTCAACTAGAGATTAAGGCAGTAAAAATAAGTAAGAGCTCTGTAACTGTCATAAATTTTAACAGAAATGTTTTCTACTGAATGGATGTTAGAACAAAGAGAACGGACGCAAGCATGGAAACAGCACAGGCTCTTTGTGAAATTGTGGAAAATACGTCAGAGCTTTAATTAAAAAAAATTACACAAACCTAGAAAATTAAAACTAATGCTACACAGCTAAGGTAGCATTTTATCACACAATAAATAAGCCCTCTCAGGGTTTAACACTTCATGTTCTGACACAAAAGGCAGAAGAACTTTCTTTCACAACAGAACAGTTTGAGGACATCACCACTGTTATCCTTGTACAGTTCTCAGAGGAGAAGGGGACCAGGGAGAGCCAGAATGCTACAATTATGATAATGCCATCATTATAATAATTCCTTATCATCCATGAATGGAAAGTATTTCTTTCTAAAGAATTTATTATAAAACAACATAAGAGAAAAAAGCAATTCTCTTACATTTACTCAATTAAGCACCACATTCCAACCCATCTTGAGCTGTTTTAAAAATGCAGAGAAGTTTCTCCTTATTAGGGTATGTGCTTTCTTATCTGTGCTGTGCCTGTATCCAAGTGAGGTATGGCTTGCAAATGGGATATCCTTGTGTTATAAACATTCACTTATAGTGACCTGCAGCTCTGAGTGCACAAACATTCCCCATTAGATGATGCCTCAGTTACTGGACAATGCTGCAGCTCCTGAATCTGCCTCTGCTGTGTCTGTGTGTTAGGAACTCACAGTCCTTTCTGTACACAGGCACATCTTCAAAGAGTCAGAACGCTGCTGACCATTACTGGTGAGCCAATCTGAATGCACAGAAATTACTTTGCTTGGCACCAGTCATGAGCAGTATCTGTTTGAAGGGATTCCATTCCCAGGACTACCCACACTTTCAGCCTCTCTATCTGGGACTGTATGCTTACTTCCAGTCTGGGAAATAAAAGCCTGGGAATCAAAGTTACATTTTGTGGCTGGCACCACTGACATTTTCTAAATAGACCAAAGTCTGAAAATATTATTCCTGTCTACTAATTTTATCTTTGAAGAAATAAAAAGAACCAAGGAAGAAGTCTGTTGGTAAACTCATCCTCTGCAAATTCTCAAGGAGCAAAAGGGGCTACACAACACACCCTGCAGTTCACAGATAGGCACGTGCACAGTGAATGCACATCTCACCTGCTCTTCAGTCAGTGGAAGTTCAGCAAATTAAATGCAAATGTGACAGAAGAATAGAGAATCAGTGTTTGTCACTGAGACACAAACAGCAAAGATCCAAAGGAATGCTTTATCAGTGAAGCCTGGACTTTTACAAGTACACATAACCCTTTTTGGATGACTAAAAATCAATTTTCTTCCTTTTTTTTTTGCTACCTGGCACTCTTTCACATAGTGTTGCATCACGCAAATGGCACAACTCTTTATGCAACAAAATGCTTCTGGAATTTTCCTCCTTAGTTACCATCCTTCCCTCTCATTAAGGGAAATCCTTGGATTTAGATACCAGGGGGGTTTCATACAGTGGAGATAATAGGGAGCATAAAATTATGACTGTAATGAAGTACTTTTTGATTTCTTTCCCAAGTTTTCTAACTCAGGCCTTCTAACTGTAATGGCAGTAAATATTTCAAAAAATCCCAAGCAGAAGAGATAGTATTTGCAGACATGAAAGAACTAATTTGGATTATTTAGTGTTGAGATACCTCATTATAACTACAGAAGGAGCTATGTCTGGTTATGTGTTTTACCCATTCCCAATTAGGCACAGCAAACACACACACTTGAGGGTACTTCAGCACCATGGTCTCCCTCTACTTCCAACACCTGCATTCCATATTCAAAAGCACTTCCAGCCTCAAATAGTAACAGCTAAAAAATGTGTCTCCTTCTGACCCCAGGATGCCTGGTAAAGCCTCTCTAAGACTTGCTAAGATGTGTATTTTCAGCAGTTCTGCATCTGAAATTAAGAACTGATACACCAAGTATTCTTTAGAAATCTGATGTGTAGTTTAAGCTTCTTTATTGTGAACACAGATTTAATTAATAGAATCAGACTATAGACTGTAGAACAAAGAGAATGAGATCCATCACTCCATGTACAAATATAATACTTTTTTTACAGAAGGCACTTTCCAGTCATGGACTTCAAAACAATTCTAAGTTTGACACCAGTTAGGATGGGAACTCTGCTAATCCAACTGCTTCTTTTTTACTGCAGAAAGTAATCACTGTCATTATACATTTTGTCAAGACATAGAGAAGTACAACTTGGAAAAGCAGTCTGTCAAACTAAATTGAGTTAGATTGCTGTTGAATATTCAGTCACTACTCCCATTATATCCTTACATCAAGACTTCAGCCTTTGTATGTCACAGGCACGTTTACACCAAAATATTGACATAAGTACCTCATTTCTTAAGTTGTTTATATAATGAACATGCAAAATACTAATTAATTGTGTTACTATTACTATTCAGCAATACTCATAAACCCAAAATATGACTGAGTAAGGTCCTGCTTCACTGCAATCCTGCCCTATAACTTCCTAATTTCTTACTTCTCTAAAGACTTTTTCACCTAAAACAGTTCTTACACAGGAATAAAACCATCACTTTACTTCACCTCTCTCTTTAATGAAGTTACTTCTTTGAAATTCCAAGAATCTAAAACAAAAAATAATGGCCATTTACAGGTAATTTAGGATCTAGTTCATCAAGAAAATAAAGACAATGCAGTTTTGTGTCAGTGATGTCTCTTACCATGATTTTCTGTGGAACTAAACTTGTATAATGGCAAAGCCAAATGGGATATCTTTGAGCTTGTACTTTGCACAGGAAACTGCTAAAGAGATGAGCAGGCCTTTTGCATTCAAAGTAAATCCACATTGCCACATCATGAAGTCATATCACATACACAACAAATCTTTGGAAGAATTCTAGCTTTGCTTTGTCCAGGAAAATGATTCCAAATTAAAGCCTGATGATAGCAAAAGCAGTTCTTTTATTTTCAGCTATTACCCAGGAAAATTCTTTCCATAGGACAGTGACAACCACAGCCTCAATGACAGAATGAGACCAGATTAGAAGGAAAAAGGGTGACATGTACAAGAAAACATCCCTTTAAGATACAGACAGTTCAGACATAAACACTTCATGTATGATCTGAGCTCAAGCAGGAAATGCTAACTGCTTACTGCTTAAGTGATTTTTAATTTTTTTTAACATTATGAAAGAATCACCATGAGTAATACAGGGAAAAAAAGTGTTTGCTCTGGAATGCAGTGGTACCAAACAACCCTCTAGCAGAAACACAGAGAAAGATGAAAAATGTCTTACATACTTTTGCCTTTTAAGGGCTGTAAAAATTGCACCAGTATGATAAGGTACTGTACTTTCATATAAATCCTATCTACATAATACTTAAATTGATGTAAAAAATTCCAATAAATTTACTGAAAGCATGGTCAGTACTGTACTTGGGGAGTTTCTATAAATAGATTCTAATCATGCAGTTTAAGACCAGATTTTGGAATGTGAAACACATGGTTATGTCACCAAGCACAGGTCATTGTCCTGCTCCTTCCAGCAAGAATGCAGCTATCAAGAACATTTCATGCTCAAATCAACTGTGCATTAAAGTATCACTTGCTTTCAACACCCACTAAATAAAAATAGAAGGGCACAACAGAGAAAGCTAAAAAAGCACACAGTAATTTTGTAATGTATTTTTAAGCTGCTGTCCCTCCCCTTCTACTTCCCACACAATCCATATCAATGCAAATTTCAGCACCAACCTCAGCAAAGCCAGAATTTAATCCATGGAGTTCATTCAAGAATTTTAACAGGAAGGTAAAACACAAGCTCAGTGGCCACAACTAAAGAAATAAAAAAGATGACAAGGAAGAATATATTGTCTGAATCCTACCATCTGTTTTGTCTCCATTAATTCCCCTGCCTCAAAGGGAGACATTTGTGCCAAACTTGGTTTAAATGGTGTTTCACACTCACTCAATCTCTCAGATTTCAGCATCTGTATAGAACAGGGCAACAAAAGCCTACTTAGGAAAATACTATGTGGATACCTAAAAGAATGCTACATAGCAACAATTCTGAATATTAACTTATCCACGTCCTCAAAGTTTTTCTCAGTATTTTCCATTTCTCAACATATTAAAGTTGAGAAAGAAAATTAAAGTTTTAAAGAAAAAATAATTTTTTCAGTTGGTCAATACATACTCTAAGCTGTATATAGGAGTAAACTCAAGAAATGTCAGTGATAGAGGAAAAACCTTTCTCTTAAAAGATTGCCATCTTTTCCCTTTGAAACTTTGAAAAAGGTCAGCATAAGCTGTTTAATACTATCTGGTTTAGTACATAACTTGCTTAAACATTTCAACTTCCTTTTTCTCCTTTTCATGTTCTGGGTAGCACAGCTTTGGACACTGAAAGGAAACTCCCAGAAGTATCACTTGTTTAAAAATTATACAATCCATATTTAAATAAACAACTAAAAATCTACCTTCTGAAACTGCAGAGTTTAAGCTACATAGATCTAAGGAAAATGGGAAGGTATGGTGTTATTTCCCACAGGCAACACCACTTAGCACAAAAATCAAACTTTTAACATTTGTAATAATGAACCTACATTTGTTGAAGTGCATGTTAACTCCTGCAACCTGCACAGAAAGATGTAAGCAAACGTCAAAAAAAGGACACTGCTGTGTGGGTGTAAACAAAAGTAATTTTTGGAACTCTCATAAATTACTTCATCCATCCAAGTGCCTAAACAGACACTGGCAGACCAGTTTTAATGCTCTGACAGCAGGGTGTAAGCTTGTAGGACAGCACTCTGAATGGCATAAATGCTATCCTGCAGAGCAGCAGAAGACCCCACTATGCTCAAACAAGCTGCAACTCAACTTTGCAATCTGCAACTCGACAAGGCAACCTTGGCAAACCCTGCTGCATTTCTGACAAAGTACTTTGATGTGGCTGGTAACAAACTTAAAAAGTCACTGCAGCTTATGGCAGTAATAAAAGCTTGCTGGACATGCACTGCAGCCCTGGTTCCTTATGCTCTGAGACAGACTCCTGTTAACATTCCATTCAATTTAAGTCCCCATTTTTACAACTCCTTCCAGTTGTAGTTTTCTAAAGAATTTTAGAATTTACTGCTATTACAGTAATGTACATTTTCCCCCATTTTATCTATTAGGCTTATTACCCTCTCAAAAAAAATTAATTTATTTAATCTCTGCTTAGCTGACAGCTTATATTATATTTTGTGGCAATCTAAATAGCAAACTGACTAGTAGGTTCTAATTGAATATGAAAAAAATTGCATAGGTCTGAATAAAGTGCATTCAGAAGATCTGATTTCTATGCAAATGCTTATTAAAATTCAGCAGTGTTGAACAGTACAGATGACTAATCCTCTACAGGTGACTAACTCAGTAAATACTATGTTCATGTTGATAACAATTATCATATCAATTAACATTTAACAAGCAGAGGTCTCAAAACTAAAAAAAAAATCATATATTTAACTACTGACAGAAGCAGAAGAAAGCTCATGAAAAATTAAAAGTAAAATTATAGGATACTTTGCACAGTTCTGTTAACCAGCTCAAGTTTCTGAAGCACTGATCAGTTATTAGTCCCCTCTGTTGATCTGTGAAACAGCTCTGCAATAACATCCCACAGGGATCAGCTTTCTGGTTCAAGATCTCTTGAAAACGACACCATCCAGCCACACAAGTCTCCAGGTTCACAAAAGGAAAATCAGATTGTACAAAATTCTGTACAACTCGTGCCTGCATTAGCAGCAGCCCACATCTAGTGAGATTCTCTTTCAGGTGCTTCTCCTTGCCCTTCCAAGTAGGATCCCATATGCTTAACACAGACTGTAAGGGTTGCTGACCAGACCTTTGAGAAAAGGTGCTTTTTTGTTGTACAAGGCAGGTTAACAGAAGTGTTAAATCTGGAAACACATCCCAGTTACTCACTCAAGTACCCAAGGCTGCAGGTTGTACTCTGTCTATACTGACAATGTATTTGTACCAGAAGATTCTACACTATGAGCATTTCTGAAGCAGCTTCATGAACCTGTTGGACCAAGGCCAGAGGAGGCCACAAGGATGATTTGAGAGCTGGAGCAGCACCTCTGCTATGGAGACAGGCTGAGAGAGTTGAGCTGTTCAGCCTGGAGAAGACTCTGAGGAGACCTTAGAGCACCCTCCAGCACATAAAGGGGCTAAACAAGAACTGGAGAGGGACTTTTGATAAGGGCATGCAGTGATAGGACAAGGGGAAATGGCTTCAACCTGACAGAGGGGAGATTTACATTAGAAATTAGGAAGGAATTCTTGACTGTGAGGATGGTGAGGAATTAACACTGATTGCCCAGGAAATCTGTGGATGCCCCATCCCTGGAATTGTTCATGACCAGGCTGGATGAGACTTTGAGCAACCTGGTCTAGTGGAAGATGTCCCTGCCCATGGCAGGAAAAATGGTCTTTAAAGTCCCCTCTAACCCAAACCATTCTGTGATTCTAGGTTCCCTCACACTTCAGTGTATTTTCCTCCCTCATAACTGACACAAAATTTTAACAAATGCTTCCACATCAGTAAAATGTTACTAAACTTGCAAAGCACCTCTAATTTCAAGATATTCGAGATAAATCACGCTCCTTCCCCACCCCATTCTTCTGCAGATAAAAGCAATTTCAATACTGGAAGTCAATTTTTCATGTCTGAAATACCAACCTAAGGGTTTTATGCCACATCAAAGCATTGTTCTGTCATTGTTCATAAACTGGCATCTGCAACTTCTAAATTAGACTGAAATGGAAACATGAGAAAACTGTGCTTCAACTCCCAGTCAGTAACAGCTGAAAACAACATGGCAGCTATGAGATGCCAGGCTCAGGTGTGTGTTAAGTGAATTGGGAAAGAAAGCTAAGTAAGTCCTCAGAAGTTGATTCTTGCATCCTATTATGCAAAGATTTACTTTACCTCCTGATGCTTGCATGGTTTGTGCTAAGGTATTCCTCTCCTGTCTGACTGACTCTACACTGATCTTGAGCCTAGTGATTTTATGTCACCTAAACAGGAATAAACAGAGGTCCCCCATAAAATTATTTTTATTTCCTAAACTCAAATATTTACAAGTGGTTGGACATGTCTGTATAGTCAAGGAAAGGAACTTTTAGACAATACTCACTTCCTGTAAAATGTACCTGCTTCTTAAGTGATCCTGGCTTAAGGCACTGGCCTAACAAAAGCAATCATTTTTTCCTTCTGTGTTTGGATCCAGTAACTACATAACTTGACACAAAAGAATTTTTCTTCTATCAAGTAACATTTCGGGATCCAAGGCAGAATTGCAGGTACCATTTGCAATAGAAACTATTGTGTTTTAGACTGAGTTTTACAGTAAATCTTTACTTCTTCTGTCTCAGATTAATACCAAAACAGGAAAACCTTTAGCAAACAGTCACACATGTAAATATGAGATGTTAAAGCTCAACTGATACAGTACTTGAACTTCCAAAGACCACATCCCATGGAGAGCTGATGGGCTGCTCTTCTCCTTTTGCTCCACCTTCCTTATCAACACCTTGTACCCCAATGCCTGCTACAGTGGTCACCACCTGCAACTCCAGGTCAATCTGTGTGAAGCAAAATGACACATTAAATGAATGTATGAAATTAACTTGACCAAAGTTACAGATAATTTGAGATAGATGTCAAATCCTAACAAATATCAGGCATTTGGGTTTTTTCTTTTAGGGAAATTAATTTTACCACAATGCTTGCTGATGGACAGGGAGTATGGGGGTGGGGAAGCAGCAGGCAGTATCAAAAACACCTACATGGAACTCTATTCCATGTGCAACAAAAATTAACACTGCTCTGTCAGCATTTGCTCAACAGCTAAAGTGTAGAAGAAATCATCACAAATTTCTGGATAAATACTCAGATAAACAGTGGATGTGGTTTTTAAATTTTAAATTCATATAGGAATATGACATAACTCACATACTTGAACATCTCCATATAATCTGTACAAAGGCACCTCAGATGCATTAACAGTGCACCTCCCCTGATCACAAATGGGATATTGGTGAGGACCCAAGTCCAAGATCTTCTGAGATGCACACAACACTTTAAATAATAAGGCAAGATTATATGGCATCACCAAACTTACCTTCTGATTATCCTAAATTTGACCTAACCTAATGTAAGATCCAATTCCTACATGCTAAAACTTTGCAAGTGTTTAATCAGAAAGAAAACACTTGCAGCCAATACTGGGCACTTACCTGGATTCAAGAGCCAAGGGAAGTTTGGATATTCGCTGCACCACAGCACTACAATAACTGTAGATAAGAATCTGATACTACTGGAAGTGAAACAAAACCAGTTTTGCTTCCAGTACTAAGAATAGATGTTTCTCAAAACAGGAAAGTAAGAGTGACTAGAAAAAAAAACCAAACTAAAACCAAAACCCTGTTATGCTATAATCAGTAGATCACCTCATCTGCATTTGAAAGGAAGCACAAAAATATATGTAGCCCTTAAAAAAACCCTGCACAACAGTATTTCTTTATAAGATAGTGGACCAAATTTCCTTTCTGATGTTATTTGGAGAGTAATTAATGTGGTGCAAATTTTCACCTGTGTGAGTAGAATACAGTATAAGAGATTAAACTTTGAATTTCCTTAGGGAAAATTTACCTTTCTAATTAGGTGATTTTCTGTATCAGCTACATAAATAACATTATTTTTTATAGCGATTCCTTGTGGTGAGTTGAAAGCTGCCTCTGAAAATCCTCCATCTCTCCTTCCACTGTTTGGACCTATAAATAAAACACAGCAAACTCAAAAGTAATTTTTTTAACAAGTCACTTTAAAATAAAGTGCACACATTTAAACCTCTAGGAGAATTACATATTCCAGGAGCTGCTTTCACAGCAGCACCTTATACATTTTATATTATTACTATTTGGTGTAGTCTCATTTTAGTCACTGTGCTATGCAATCAAAATAACCTGGTGCTATTAAGCTCTGAAGTTATTCTGCACAAGTTCTCTGCTTTTTTAAGCTCATATTTTAAAGAGAAGTCTTAATACAGTTCTAAATTGTTCTAGAGGAGTCCTAATAGGGCTCTAAATTGCACTAAAAAACAACAGCAACAATGGAAGACAGAAATAAAAAACTACAGGGTTTTTTTTTATTCTTGACTACATCAAAGCAAGCCAGCAGGAAAAAAAAAATTCCAAAGCTCAACTCCATATCATTGGTTTAGATTTTGATGTAATCACAAATGAAACTAGTATTTGATTAGCAACATTTTCTCATTAAGAAAACTAATTAGGAAAAAGATGCTATGGAACTAGTTACACAAAAGAACACTAAGAATGATGGAGTGGCATTCTTCTGCATACAACAGTCAGGAAATAGAAAGGAACATAGCCTGAAGGTAAGCACTGTACTTGAGAGTGCATTAGCAGGATGTGTCAGCAGAAGACATTTAGGTATGAGTTAGGTGTGTACCATGATTTATGATGCAAATAACAATTTCAACCTTTGTGCATGCCCACATTTATTACTGCATTATCAGCTTCATTACATTATTTTCTGCCTACTGAATCATTTAACTGAGTCACTGAAACACACAAACTTTTACAACCTCCTGTCAGAAATCAATTTAGACCTTATCAGACACACAGGACTGAAGCACTGGTGTGTCAGATTCCTGTCAGATGCCAGCAGCTCCCCTTTAAGTGTGAGGGTGCACATTCCCAGGGAAGGGAATAGCACACAATGCCACAGGAAGGAAGGTACCAGTTTGGAGCTTAGGACACTCCTGAATTCCTGTTTAGTGACTGTCCCAGAACACTAAGGGGTAGCTTGTAGGCAGAGGCTTCTCACGTATCAAGCAGAAATTCTCTCATATTTGTTGTAAGAAATTCTGTTTGCACATCCTACAGGAGAAAGGTATTTAGGCTAATGCATTAATGATTAATCAGGTTAACTGGGATAAATAGCCTGTCTAGACAATGCAGTGTTACTTCAAATAGCAAGAGAATTTTACCTCCTTTCTTTAAACAGAAGAGTATTTCTATGGGATTTGTAGGATCCTGCCCTGAGGCAGGCATTAATCAATTCCAGACTAAGTAATATAGGACACATCAGCACACAGGTCCTGATTCTGAGACATAAACAAACCATTGTTTTCAATAATCCGAGGATTCAACTGCTTCCTAAATCTGTCTATTTTGGTTGTCCTAACAGTTACATCCTTGCTGCACTAAGATGTAACTGACCATTTTAATAGGTTTAAAAAAAGAACAATTTCATTTGTGAAACGGTAAAGCATACAAAGTGTGTGCAAATTGTCTTCATCGGCATTGTAAAGCACATTGTTATTTCACAAAAGCAACTATGGATGTTAGCTATATAAAGCTGAAATGTAACTTATATGAACTTTGTAACAAATGTAACTAAATTTGAAATATTTTCACTATTTTCATAACTTGTTTATACATTATCATCTCAGATTTGAGGAGAAGGTCTTTTTATATGTTGTCGTGGTGTTGTAAGGCAACTGCATTCTCAGGTGCCTATGCACTTACTGGAATGCCACTGTTCTTAGTAATTCTCCTCTGCTTTTGAAACCAGAGGAGCACCTAAACAGGAATGCTCTTCCATTGAAAAAACTCAATAACCAAACAAAAAACACACATGGAAAACCTCTTCTCACAACATTACCACAACTCAAAATGCACTTCTATTGGAAAGGGAGGCATTACAGTCTTTGGTCCTTTCCCTACCTTGCAGCTTGATGCAGATGTATATCCTTTACACCTAAAACCATTTGCAATTCCTTCACAGGAATACAAAATGCATTTTTTTAATTCATATTGGACAACACATGAAAACATGAACTTTAGTGAATGAAGCAATGAAAAACAATTTGGCATCTCCAAAAATTGCATTAACAGTCTCCCACTGATGGTCTCACATTCCCCCAAATCGAGTAAAAGTGATTTTAGTACAAAAAAAAATTCTGGCAATGCTTACAAACTGCCAGGTCCTGTAGAAAAAGAATCAGCCAGAAGGCACAGCAAACACCCTCTACTCCTAAAGTGAAATTGCTATAATAAACTTACAGATATGTCCTTACCTCCAATAGTGTGTAGAATTTGTCCATTCTTACGAGTCACCAAAATCCTGTGGTGTCCAGTGTCTGCTATGACCAACCTTCCTCCTGAATCATCTACAGTCACTTTGCCAGGAAACAGCAGAGGAGAAGGTGGAAGGGAGTCTCTGTACAGCTTTATTCCAATGTTGTTCTCTTTGATTTGTCCTCTTTCCTTGTAGAATTTCAGTGTTATAGAGGTAAATAAGAACAATTTCTCTCTGTGTCCCTCTCCAACAAGAGAAAAGAGCATATTTCCACGAGGCCCAAGAATGACCAGAGTTGGCCAGCAGGACACTTCCAGCTCGTGCCACAGTGTTGCATCTGCATCATTTACTACAGGGTGGACAATATTGTATCTCAGAACAGCACTTTTAATGTTATCCAGAACTTTCTCGTTTGGGAATTTCGCTGAATGGACACCAACAATAACAAGACCATCTGCAAAGAAAAATGAAGTTGTGCAACTGAAATGTATTTGAATAATAATAAAACAAAAAAAAAAGAAAAAGAAAAAATTAACAGTTATCTCATAATCTGACTGACTACTTCCTAGAAGGAGAGAGGATTTGAACAAATAGAAAGCAGTTACATTATAGGAATATAGATAGTTATATATAGAAAATACTGAAATTCAGAAATAAGTAAAATTACCAAATTTTAGGACCGTTACTTCCCCAGCTGGCTGACTTGAATTGTTCTCAGTTCCTGAACCTCTATATACTAAGCTAGAAAATACTTTCAAAATAATTGTGGGTAAGTTGTAGCTGTTCAACTGATACTTTGGGGTTTTTTTAAGATCCTTAGGATACCTCTTTGTCTTCTAATTCCTGTTTACAACCAGAATGTTTTAGAAAATTCTTCTTCACAGTTAACTAGAAGCCACAAAAATAACACCAAATATTGGAATTCCAGAATTACCTGGACATATCTGCTTCTGGATAAACAGTTAAAGATATAATGAATAGGCCTCCAAAATCAATACAATATTCTGTATTTCAAATAAAAATGGCAGCACTGACAACTATGACAAAATGACAAACAACACTTATTACAAACAAGGTAGGCTTAATATAACAATTTCACAATGAAAAATTAAAAATTCACTATAACTGATATAGTCTTATGAACTCTATTGGAACAGAATGTTGCAATATCACACAGTTTAAGTTGTGCAATCATTAACTGCTGAAATTTAAAAAGCAGGTCAAATATTTTAAGTCTGAAGAGATCAGCACCAGCGCTTCTATCTGTCCTTCAAAAACACCATTAAAGCTAGAAAGACAATTCTATAGTCAACACCTGAACAGCACAAGTAGGGTACAACATCCCCTCATGAGGAAAACTGCTGTGGAAATGATGGATGCTATGATCAGAAATAACAACATACACTCCATTTAAAACACTTTCTTTGAAGGATTATAGCAGAGCACAACACTGGATTTATGCCAAGCTATTTCTGAATATTAAAAAGTACTTCCTCTTATAGAAGTAATTTCTGGACTGCTGATAACATGAACTGAATATGCACTGGGTTTTAAAATAACTTTCTGAATGCCACTTGAAATACAGAAATAGCACCAGTGAAGATAGCAGTAAGAGCATATCAGATAAAGATGCTGGGTGACATTCAATCCTATGGAAAGCAGTCTTCACTTTGAAACAGATCTCCTGGACTTCCAGACAATAGAGCCATGGCACATGTGCTATAACATTTATAATGATTTAGGATCACCCTAACATTACAGCCTCCTGTGCTTAAACTTCCTCTCTCTGGTGATCACCCAGCTGAAGTTTCAACATGCTCCATGTAAGGGCATTTGAACAAATCAGAAACAGCAATGGAGAATCAAACATTATAATGTTATTTACTACATATATTGCATTATATTGTATTGCATTTACTACATGGATTGTATTTAATACAATATTTCAGAACTGAAAGTAACACTGTTCTTCATCTCCCTGTTCAGCCAATTAAAATATCCCAGATAAGTGAGTAGCTGACACACTCTGTGTAAGACTACAGCTTATCTCTGACAAGCCATCATGACAAGACACTGCATTCCAAACAGAAATTACCCTTCATTTTTATTCAGTCAGAGTGAGAGACTGATCTCATTTCAGATGTGACTTTAAAGACCATAATTCCCTCTCTAGAATGAAGAGCTATTAATGGCAGACAACATGATGACGATACCAAAAAAATTCTACGTTAAGCTTACATATTTTGTTATTTCAGTTCCAAGGGGAAAAAAAAGTGATCTACATCCTATTCTACCACCTGTCTATATCCACTCTACCACCTTCACTATATTCTTCTCAGAGCTGGTTCCTCAGTGAAGGAAAGAAAGTTACCTTTCCTTAAGCCTGTACTTCACATTCTTGAGTAGCTTTTTGAAAGTCACTTTATTTATAGAGGCATCAGATTTGGGCTTTAAGCACATATCCTGTTTGCCTAACTACACAGACACTTTATTTAAGCCATTTAAAAATGTGATGGAAGTACACACAGGTCACCTTTTTTAGGCTACTTAAAAGATTAGAAGACATTTTTAGACACCCCTGAAATACAGCCAGCAGTTTAGTAACCAGCAACAAAGTGACTCAGCTCCTCAGCCTGCAACAGTGCCAGGAAATTCTGTTCTGAGCCAGCCAAAGCACTTTTACCTTTATCAGAGTACTGGTGCTCTAAGGCATGGAGGTCAGGCAGCAGGTGCAGGCAATTGATGCAGCAGTAAGTGAAGAAATCCAACACCACAACTTTTCCACAAAGGTCTTTGTGAAGAGAAATGGGACCTTCAGTGTTTAACCATTGCAGATCTGGAATTCAGAGAACAGTGACAGCCAGTTAGGGGAAGGGTAGGGAAAGGCACCGACACCACACAATGTTCTTGGTACTTTTAACCTAAAAACAAAATTAAAAAATAAAAAAAGAAAGAAAAAAAAGAGTTTGACATCCCTTTTTATGCAGGTAGATAAGCAAACAAAAGGTCTTTTATTTACGCAACTCATCCTTATGTTCCACAATTCTTCATAATTAGTAAATTAAAATATTATCAGTAAGATTCACTGTAATATGAAAGGGTAGTTTGTAACTTTATATAGGCACTTTTTAATTGAAAGAACATGTAAGCCTCAGAAAAACATGAATTTTAAAACATGATCTACATTATTCAACTCCCAACAATACCATTTGGGTAACAATCAATTATTTAAAACTCACATAAAAGCTACTAACAGTTTAAAAGTGTTAAACTCTTAATGATTTTTTCCAACAGTTCTGTAAAGAACTGATTTCAGAGATCATTAGAATATTCTTGTGCTTATAACTTTGATCTTGATTGTCAAAGGTATCAATAAATTCCATCACATGGGGAGAAAGACAACTTTTTCAGATACACACAACAGTACTCCTGGTCATTTTATTTTAACCACTTGACATGAGACATGAAAACATTCTTTCCTCCTCTGATCCCATTAGAGATATCAAGATAAGGAATAAATATCTAGAATGTGGTCTGCTAGTATTATCTCTTAGCATTTCTGAAAATTGTAAAGGAAAAGACAGTTATAATAAAATGCAAAGCTAACTGGTTTTCTGAACTTTCACTTTGGCAGTTTCAGAAAATAAACTCTTACAGCTCCAGAAGCTATTCCTACTCAAGTCAGCAGGAGGCTTGTTTTGTGTTTCACTAAGAGGAGGACTGTTCTCTATCTCCATATATTTATAAACATAAAATAATGCACACACGTTTAGTTTAGGTGAAAATAATGAGAATAATTCAAATATATGCATTATTCCCACAGTGTAGGAGCTTTGCTGTTCACTTTTCAAGAGAAAAGGGTAGTTTATGTATTTTACAGCATTTCTCCCTTTTCACTAGAATTAAAATAACTTTCATATATATTGGCTACTTCTTTGAGCTCTTTTTAGAGGCGAAAATAAGCCTTGACAGAACACTGAAACAATACTAATGGCAAAAGCTAAGATTCAATTTAGGGCCCCAAATCTAGACAGAGAGAGCATTCCTTTTTGCTCCACAGGTTAAAATCTGTAATTCATTCCCATGATATGTGTGATTTTAAGCCTGAAGCTCACCTCCTGAGCTGTCTTGCAGTGATGTGAGCTCCCACAGCTGCAGGGAGCCTCTCAAAGGTTACAAAGACCCCGAGCAGGACCTGCGAGACCTTACATTTTGATTTCCCCCTTGCCACAAGGAGAGACAGAAATGTGTGAGAGGGGCAAACCACCGGAGGAGGATGAATGACATCTCCAGCACAGTTTGTATTACCCGGGGCATGAAAATTGACAGGCGCTAAGGCTAAGTCATGGAGCAGAGAGCTGGCGAACATCCTCAGGGATGCTCCGGGAAACCAAGAGAGCTCACAGAACGCAGGCAGAGTTAGTAAAGTTCTCACTATGACCACAGGCGACAGATATAAATACACAGCACAGATGGGAACAGATTTAGAAGAGAGGCTTTACAGAACGTGTTTTTCCAGCCAGTACCACGGAGAGGATGATTAAAGGAGTTCTTTTGCCTTGCCCTTCTCTCCTGGTGCTCCCAGGAGTGACAATTCCTGTAGTTCAAGTGCCGTTTTAACAGCGGCTCACAGGGCCGGCCCTGCCCGGCCTCGCAGGCAGCGGCACCTCCAGGCAAAGCCCACACGGGGAGAGCCCCCGGCCCCGCCCGGGCCGCGCCACCCACCTCCGCCGAGCTCGGGCACCGTCAGGTCCCGCTCGCGGCTGTCCATTTTCTTCAGGTACTGGTAGACCAGGTTCTCCTTCTCCTGGGCCGTGTCGGCGTCGAGCAGCGCGTACTCGAGCTGTGTCTGGGCGGGCAGGAGCCCCGCCAGCCCGCCCGCCGCCATCGCCTCACCCGGGCGCTGTTTACCGGCCTGGCGCTTCACCGCCGCACATTCGGCACCGCCCGCGGCGCCAGCGCGGAAAACCGCGACTCAAGAAGAAAATAAAGCACAAAGTACAGACACGCAATAACTCGTCTGTCTTAAAGCCGGAACTCCTCACGTATTCCGTGTTTTTACGTATCCTTGGTTTCCACAGCAGCACATTCCCAGAAGAAGCCCACGGTGGAGATTCCCGCGCAGCAGATTCAACACAGCCCGTGTTTCCCGCCCGGCTGCTTTACCGTTTTTAAGATGTAAAAATTGAGCAGCACCGGAAAAAGTCGAAACCAGCCTCCATTAATTTAAACGGGGGGATCTGGGGCTTTTTGCGGGGCTTAGTATGGGAGAAGCGGAGAAGTTGAGCGACAGCCGTGGTGACGAACCTGCGGAAGCGAATGCGCGGCCACGGCGGGAAACGGCCGAGGAGGCGCCACCCGCGGGACCGGCGGGACCCGGGACATCCCAGGGTATATCCCGGGATATTCGGGAGCACCGGGACATCCCACGGAACATCCCGGGTATTCGAGAGCACCGGGACGTCCCTGGGAACATCCCGGGGCATTTGGGAGCACCGGGACATCCCTGAGGGCATCTGGGCACTCGGAGGTACTGGGACACACCGTGGAGCAGCACCGGGACCCTCAGGAGGAGCATCACAGGGCACTCCCGGGGGACCCTCCGGAGGAGCATCCCGGGGACACCCCGACGATGATCCCATAGCTGAATTCTTCCTCGTTTTGTTTTAATTTTTTTCTTGCTCGGGCAGGAATCTTTAAAATCTTCCTGCCCCCGCCGAGGCCGGGTGGAGCTGACGATGCTGGAGGGAAGCTGAAGGAAATGGCTCAACCTGGAAGGATTTGCAGAGTCGGGCCCTGTGTAACAGGAGGAATTGCAAATCTACGAAGAGAGGCTCATTGAATTATTTTTGGGATAGGATCCACCATGCTCCTGTCCCATCAGGGACTGCTGCTTGGTTTGTGGGCCAGTGTTGCTTTTTTAACATGGACTTCTGGAGCTTTTCCTCAGATAGTGAAGAGTGGAGGGAAGAGAAAATATACTAGCGAGAGGAAAGTCAGGTTTGTGAACTGTTGCTTAAAAGAAAGGGGAATATTTAATGTGTTGACATGTCTGAAGATGCTTTATTGGAAGAGGACATTTGGGAGTACAAATCCATTAGGAAGCGAAAGCATCAGAGTAACTCACAAAGCATCTCCACCCCTGTGCAGGATGTAAGTGTTGGCAAGGGCAGGCCAAAAAGAAAGAGAAATGGAAAAAAGAAATTGGCCGGAAAAACTGGTACACCTCAGAAAGCCAAGCAGAGCTCACGGGCTGGTCAGGATGTGGATGAATGTAAAGAAGACGGCAGTGTGCACTCCCAGGATAGTGTGGGCAGCCTGGCAGAACAGAGCTCACAAAGTGCAAAGCCCGTTCACGATGGATTCTGTCCCAGCTGCCAGATGCCCTTCTCTTTGCTGTTGGTCCAGACACCTCAGTGGCATGTCTATGAATGTTTGGAAACTCCAGGATCCGTTGAAAAAGGTATGAATAGAATAATAAAAAAGCCTTCAGAGAAAACTTACAGACTTCTCATGAAATGTTGCTGTAAACCTCATTTTTATTCAGCTCAAAATCTGAAATGGTAGTTAGTATGGTTTTTATCATGTTTTATTATGTTGTTGCTGATCAGTTCTATTTTTATACGAAATTTTTGCTTCTTTGTGAAAAACGTGGAAATCTGACATGAAAATATAATTTCCGAATATAATCTCTGAGAAAGTTTCATGGCTGTTTATCAAGTTTTAGTATTTCTTCAACAAACTGAAGGTGTATATTTAAAGTAATGAAACCTGTTACAATGACAGTGTCAGAAAAGAACCTTCAGGCACTAGAGTGCTACTTTTGACATGAAGTTTCTATCTCCTTGGGTATAGATTTTATTATCTTGTATTCATGTTGATATGTGATTTGTTCAGTTGTCTATGGACATTTGGAAGCTGAAATATGCCAATTTACTTGAAACGTTAACTTGTGGCCCACTATGGTTTAGAAATTTTATATAGAAATAGAGACTAACATTCCCGTATCATAAGACAACTGTTTTCTTTTGAGCTCTGTACAAGAAGAATAAAACTGACACTTTCCAAATTCTAGTTTCATGGGGAAATACCATAGCTAAACAGCTTCAGGTATCCAATTTATGTCCTTAATACACCTCATAACTTTTGTAAAACAGAAAGCATACATTCAGGAAACATAAGTAAAGGCTGTTTTAGGTAATGCAACCAACTTTTTACATTTTGATCACCTTCCTCGAGTTTCTCTTTGGAACAATAACATGTAAGTCCTTTCATGCTGATTTTGGCAGTGCTTTTAATTTAAGGCAGGTGTTTTAACACCTCATTTCTGTCTTACTCCCATAATTAACAGGTGCAAAATCCTTCTGGTGGGTTTATGCATTCACTTTAAAAGCCTGAAAAGTTAGACTGGCAGATTGTTACTGGGAAAGGCCTAGGAAAGTGCTATGGATTTTCTTCCCTAGCATCTCAACACTGAATGTTTTCTTCATAGGTAAATGCACAACTTTTTTTCTTTATTTTCCTAGTGTGTAATATCAGACAGTTTAAAATGGAGTTTCAGGTTAATTCAGAATTGAGATTGGTTTATTTGTTTGTTACTTACATTTGTAGTGTACTGGCTGTTTCTGAGCTTGTTGCTTGACCGTGAGACAATTCTAAATCAGAAGCCGTGTGATTACAGGAGGACTGCATTGAAACAGGGTCAAGTATTCTTTTTAATGGGCTGTAAAATTCAGGCATAGTGCTGTGTTTGGTTTTGGGCTGGAAGCTTCTCATTGCTCAGCTCAGAGCAAGAGGCCTTTGTGGCTTGAAAATTACTTTTTATTTGTGCCTTCTATCCTCCAGCAGCTGTATTTATAAGAAAAAGCTCCTAAATGTTGTGTCACATGAGATTTTTATTTTAACTGTGCCAACTATACTTGCAAAGGTGTTACCATTGCTCCTTTGTTTGACTCTTTCCATAGAGTGTCCTGATGGTCTGCAGTGCACCTCCACCATCCCATCCCACTACAAGCGTTACAGCCATTTTCTGCTTGCAGCTAACAGGGCAGGGGAGTACCTTGAAAACCCTTTGGGAACCACTGTGGACATGAAGGTGACGTGTGCTACTGCTGCAAAGCCCAGCTGCTCCCCAAGTTATGCAGAGGAAACCTCAAGGAATGACAAACCCTCTACTGAAATAAAGCATGCCCCAAATGATGACTGTGCATCAATAGTACGGAATTCACCACAAATGAAGTCTCTAAATACAATTAGTGGAAGCACTTCCTTTTTTGCAGGTCTTGAAAAAACTCAGCAGACACTTCAGCTTCCAGAGATGGCAGATAATCATTGTAAATTTGAATTTTTTGATTTTGCATCCTCTCAAGAAAGTGAGACAGGAAAACATCTGTGTGTAGAGAAAGATGCAAGTCAGCCAAGTCTGCTACTGTCAGGAGTGGATTTCAATGACTATGGAATTTCTTACTCACCACTAAGTACATTTGAGGAAAGTGAAGAGGAAGAGGAGGAAAAAGTAAAAGTATCACAGAATAAACTATTCGAAGTGCAAAACTCAGAAGAAGACTCCAATTCTGTGGCATTTAAAACATTTGATGGACTTCTCTTACAGAGGAAGCCTCAGTATGAGCATGCAAAAATGGAAAATTTCATAACTAAAAAACCCCCCTGTGGGGAAGAAAATACACTGAACCATCTAGATCCTCAGCAAGGGATGGTAGCCAGTGGATCCTCTTCTGCTTGTAGTGACAGGGAGGCTGAACAGCCAGAATTGATTTCCTCTGCTGCAAAAGCAGGAGCCACAGAGTCAGAAGATGCTGGTGCTTGTGCTCTAGGGTCTGCATGTGTGAGTTTTACTGGGACATCATCACTGCTAGACAGAGAAGATGGTGGCTCTCTTCTGACACAGAAGTGTAATGTTTTGAGGGAGCCAAGTAGCATTTTAACTGGTACAGATAAAAAGACTGCCAGTGCAATTGATAAAACAGCTCACCAGGAGAGTTTGCAGACAGCAGGGGAGAAAAAAGGAAGTCTTAGTACGGCTGCTGTGTGCTTTCCCAGCCCCATCTCTTCTAAATCAATGCCATCTCTTTCATCAGCATCTGTGAACAGTAAGTCCAGTCCTGCCAAAGAACTTAAACAAATGGACATTGGTGTTTTCTTTGGGTTGAAACCCAAAGCAAAGGAGGAACGCAAAGGAGAGGCGTGTTTGAAGGAGAAAAAGCAGATACCAGCTTCAGTATCTCCTAATGGAAAGAGGCCCAGACAGCAAAAAAGGAAGGCTGAGGAGTCTGTGGGAGATGTGGAAGCAGTTACAGAAAGTTCAAGTAAAAATGAAGCCATTGCAGATGTACCTTCTGGTGGCCAGCGAAGGTGGAGAAAAAAATTTAAAGAATTACCTACTACAGGTGAAGGAGCAAGAAAAAAACACTGCCCCTTCTACAAGAAAATACCAGGTGAGAGGTAACTTGGTTTTTCATAGAGGTTAATTTATTTTTGCTGGAGTGTTGTGTTTTTGTCCTAATTTTAGACTTCAGTATTTTTACTCCTGAAAACTGCTTTCTTAAATGCGTCTTATTTGCTTAACTGGTTGCCATCTGTGTAAGAGGGCAGCTGAACAACATACTTGAGAGGCCTTTGAAAGTATTTGTTTGTGAAAATCTCTTTTTGCCACTGTTGACTGATACACAAAACACATGAATCTTTAAATGGCTCCTTCAGGTTGTATGCAGAATAACTATTACCTTTTAACTGGGAAGAAAGGAAAAAACAAATTAATATCTGATTAGAAATTGGTTTTGAACTTTGCATGTTTACTGGCTGGATTCTCTTCCCTCTTTGCTGTAGGAACTGGCTTTACAGTTGATGCCTTCCAGTATGGGGAAATTGAAGGCTGCACAGCTTATTTCCTTACTCATTTTCACTCTGACCACTACAGTGGACTAACAAAAAACTTCAGGTTTCCAATCTACTGTAATAAGGTAAGGCTTTTCAAGATTACTAGATACCATTATGTCCATATGCTTTTGTACTTTTATATCTATCACTTTTGTACTGATGGAAGTAAATAGAAGATCAGTGGTTGGGGCCCTTTATTGGGTTAGTGGATATGTACAGGGGAAAGTGCATTTTGTTTGTGTGAAATCCTTACCTTGATTTGACTGATCAAGAGGATTAGTGAAACTTCCCTCCCTAGATACCATGAAAAAAATCAGGTTTAAAAAGGATCTGTGGAGGTCACATAGACCAATTTCCTGCACAGTGGAACCTTCAAAGTTAGATCAGACTGCAGGGAGTCTTTTGTCAGTCAAATTTTGAACATTGGCCAGAATTTACTATGTCTCCTTGCAACCTGTTGCAGTGCTTACCTTTTCTGTTTTTTCCCCCCCCCCCCAATAATACATTTGAAATTTCTGGTTTTGCAACTTGCCATTGTAGCTTTTTTTTTTGTATGTGTGCATCATGAAGAATCTGGCTCCATTTTCTCTAAACTGTTTCAGTGATGGAAGCCTGAAATAGATTCTGCATGAGTCATCTCTTTTCCACATTAAGCAAGTGAATTATTTCAGACTGATTATTTGTGTCCTGTACTTTGGGCTGCTGAATGGCCACGACTGCCATTAGCTGTTGTAGGTCCAACTAGCTGTTACCTGGAAACTTCTTCACTTGTTTAAAGACGATTTTACCCACCCCTTTCTCTTGACTTGATAGTGTGCAACAGATCTTCTTCCCCCTTATTTGCCTCCTCTCTGATTCCAATCCACAGCCTGTTGACAGGCTTTTAAAAGTTTGCTACCTGAAGACAGCTTTTCTCAGTTTGCTTTTTGAGGAGTGAAATGCTGCTGAAGGGCTTGGCTACATCCAGGGCCTTAGAGTTTCTCTCCAAGCCAGTCTGGCTTTGAGAGCTTTTGTTTCCATATTGAACAGTGCTTTTTTCAGACTTTGTTCCTGTTTTAAATCCTGTCTGTGTTGCAGATAACTGGCAATCTGGTGAAGAGCAAGCTCCGAGTGCAGGAGCAGCATGTCCATGTGCTGCCCATGGACACGCCCTGTGTGGTCAATGGGATCAAAGTGCTGTTGCTTGATGCCAATCAGTAGGTATCATTGCATTTCTTACAGGTGGAGAATTTCTTACAGGTAGTTAGCTTTTGAATAGGTGAGTTATCTTCAAAAATGAAACAGGGTTTTTTAGAATTTAATTTAACTTTTTTTTTGTGTACGTTGTGTTAACCACATGTTGCTCCGTAATTTTTGTTTGAGAGGTTGAATGATTTTCTAGTGGTCTGAACACTTCCTGGTTTTTGGTGTCTAGTTGGGAACCTAGTAGATTTGATTATCAGATACATTAGGTTTCTGTAGCTTGAACTGATGATGAGGAAATCTGAGCTAAAGAAAAATGTGGTACTTTGGATTCTGTGAGAGACACAACCTAGCTAACATTTTGAAAATTGGACTTTGAAGAAAAGCCTGTTGAAATCTGGACAAGATTTCTACTGAATTTGGTGATAAAGGGTGAGATTTTGTCTGTTAGACTGGCACTGTGTGGAAATGCTGGATTTAAAGTTCACTAGCACCTGACTTCCAGTCCCGTGCTCTTGTTCTGCCTCTTGATACATTTTTTTGGCCATGGGCTAGAGGAAGACTCCCTTCCCTGCAGTACATTTATCGAAATGCAGGACTGTGTCACAGCTGGTTTGAACATTGCTTAGTGTAAGATTTGTTTATACTTGGAGAGATAAAACTCCCTT
This sequence comes from Molothrus ater, assembly GCF_012460135.2. Lineage (NCBI taxonomy): Eukaryota > Metazoa > Chordata > Aves > Passeriformes > Icteridae > Molothrus > Molothrus ater. Next base: position 27,702,608 of record NC_050485.2, on the reverse strand, counting down.
AAGTCCTCTGAGAACCATCTCTAGGAATGAAGGAAGCCTTGCTGCTTATGTAATTTGTATACTTCTCATTTTTCCTGTTTGTCCTCTGATTCCCTGCTCCAATTTAAAAGCTGTGCATACCTTAGCTACAAAGTTCAGCTTCTTGAAGAGTTTGCTAATTCTGTCCTTTTCACTTTGTTTCATGCCAGTTTTTCTTTTTTTGAGATTTCATTTACCCTTTGCAGGTGATCGATATCTAAAATAGTCCCACTCAGGTTTTCCAGTCTTGCCCTTCAGAAAGCTTTGGCAAGCAGCTGCAGAAGGCACAATGGAATCACTGTCAGCAGTAAGGGAGTTGTGTTTGTAACCAGGGACTTCTGGATCTAGAACAACATTTAAAATCTGCAAATAGAATTTAAAAGAAAGTGCTCCAGTAAGTCCTGCAGGAAGGAAGATGAATCTGCAGCAATACAATTCTGTTTGTCTTGAGCAAGATTGCTGCTTCTCTTTGGTGTGCTGTTTCCTCTTTGAACCAAATAATAGCATGATTGCAGCTAAGGCAGGATCTGTGCCATGCCTGGAAGGTGGGGCATCCCAAAAAGGCAGTTAATATTTGATTGCTTTACTGTTGATGTGGATTTTTTGTTTCTTCTTTCCATTCCATCATTCCTTTAGAAATCAGGAATTCCTAGCTGAATTAGTCTGTATAGCAGCTATGATCTAAAATGCTATTCTGCACATGTTTCTGCTGCTGAAGGGTGGTCTGTCTCTTAAAGTAGTTTATCAGTATAGAGACTTGACATAATTTGTGTTGGGCTTTTTTGTTTGTTTGTTTCAGTTGTCCAGGTGCAGCAATGATCCTCTTCTACCTGCCAAGTGGGGCTGTTATTCTGCACACAGGGGACTTCAGAGCAGACCCTTCCATGGAGCGCTACCCTGCTCTGATGGGCCAGAAAATCCACACCCTTTACCTTGATACCACGTGAGTTGGCTGGAAATTGATTTTTTTGTTGTTGTTGTTTTTATTCTTAGTCTTTTCAGTTTAGTAAGGCTTTGAACCAAATAAATGTAATTTTAAATTACATTGCTGTGATAAGTGTGCTTGAATAAAAGCAGAGATTTATTAAAAGTACGTGTATGTGTAGCTTGTTCATTGGTTATGCTGTTACATTAGAGAATAAAAGTGGAAAGTGGTGGAAAAGATGCTGAAGTATTTGCTCAGGTCACCATATTATTTATAAGTGGTATTAAATTTAGGGTGTCAAAACTCATACATTAAGTGTTCAGGTTTATGGAACACTAGTTTTCAGTGGATTCAACTCTATTATAAAAAGAAGTGTGAAGGAATTCAAAGGTGAAAGAATGCCAAAAGGCTGAATCAGTTTTGGGAGTTTTCATTAGACCTTCCTCTGATTCATTTATATAAAATTGGTTTTGTGTGAATGATGACTAATGCCCAGCTGCAGACTTTCATTTCTGTTCCATATGTTTCTGTGAATGAGTAATGACTTACATTATGGTTTGTGTGTATGACAAAAAATAGATATAAGGATATAATCAGGATGTGACAGAAATATCAATCTTGCAAGAGCACTTGGTATTCATGAAGAAGAAAATGTAGAATTCAGTACCAGACAGTGAATAGTTGTAGAGAAAACAATGATATATGCTCAGTGTGATTTTTGTTGCAACAATTTCTGGGCACCTCAGTGTTTCTAATAGACTGCTATTATATAGAAGAGTAATGTCTTTTTCACTTCCTGAGTACATGGAGTTTTGAGGGCCTTCATGGCAATTTCAGATGTCTTTTATCTTTTGTAACAAAGTGATCTATTTTGTTTCCCTGCCCCAGATACTGTAGCCCTGAGTACACTTTTCCTGCACAACAAGAGGTTATCCAGTTTGCTGTCAACATTGCCTTTGAGACAGTGACCTTAAACCCACGAACTCTAGTTGTCTGTGGCACCTACTCCATTGGAAAAGAAAAAGTTTTCTTAGGTATGTAAAAGAAGTGTATTGGATCAAAGAACTAATTTAATGTCTAATTTAGTGTTACGAAATGGCTTTCTTGAAGACATAAAAGGTTGTTTAGTCAGAATGTTCAGATATAGTGTAAAGAAATTAAATGTATTTAATAATCCTCCTGCTATTTTTTAAGTTTTCTAATCAATAAGCTTTAACTTTCTGAAAGAAATCGTGTTCTACCATGTTTACAACCTTCCCCCCACACTGAATATACATGTGGCCAGTTTATATGTATGAACTGTATGAACCTTTTTAATTGACTGTGGTGAGAAAATTGCTAAGAGCAATTAAAAAATAAATAAGTGAGGTCTTTATGACATTCTTGTTAATAATTTCAAGAAACAGCAAAGGGATGTTATTCTTAGAGTAGACTTCTATTTTGAGCTTTTCCTTCCAGTTTATATTATATATCTTTTCTGACTAAGTGAAGATCTTGTGTGCTATGCTTCAGTCAGTTACAGCACCAGGAACCAACATGATTGCCCAAATGTCTGCTTCAGAGCAGGCAGATGTGCACCATTTGTGCATATTTAAAATCATCAATAGAAGACCTACTCTCACTGAAATTTAGTCTGTCTTCAGTGTGGGCTGTTTGTCACATATTCCAAAAACTGCACATTTCTGGTATCTTTGGAATAAATACCAGTTCACCTCAGTAACACTCTACCAAAGAAATGTGACTTAGAATTTATCAAGGTACTTTTCCTTCTTTTTCCAATTGTTATACAAAATTCTGCTGCTAAAATGTATGGGACAAAGGTTTTTAACACCCATTATAGGATTCTCTTCCTAATGTAAGAATACAAAACACTATATCCTGTTGAATATGGATTTCTTTTCTAATAGTAAAAATTATCTTGTACAACAATCAGGACTATGTCCAAAACAAGCCAAAAAAGAACTCTTACAATTTTCTCTATCTGATTTCTTCCTAATGAATCCTAAAGCAATTGCTGAAGTTCTGGGCTCAAAGGCAAGTATGTCCCGTGACAAATACAAAACCCTGCAGTGCTTGGAGTCAGCAGCTGTCAATTCCCTCATCAGTGTGGACTGGAAGGGTACTTTGCTTCATGTTCTTCCCATGATGCAAATTAATTTTAAGGTAAGTTCAGAAAATGGACTATTGATGAACGTGCTAGTAAAATTCTCTTGGCTTTCCCAGCCAGTGCTGTGTTTGGTGCTTTTTAACCTCTTGTCAGATCATATTTATTTAGTGGGGCTTTGACATGTAGCAATACATTGAAAATGAAATGCAATTAAACATTAATAACTTATCCAAACATGATGTGGTACTTGTTCAAGATAAGGTGAGGCTTGTTCAAAGACCTGCTCTTTGCAGGCCTTTTTGAAGTAGGTTTATGTAATGACTGCCTGATCTGTCCTCTTAGCAATTAATATATTGTGACATGGAGTTCCTGTTTTCAGCCTGTATTTTACCTGGTCCAGTGTAGGAAAAGTCTAAAAGGATTTTCTGCCTGTGAGCCTCTGTTTTGAGGCAGCTTATGAACATGGCCAACTACCAGTTCTCTAATATTTGTCAAAAAAGCAAGTAAACCAGTTAATTTTAAAGCATGATTTCATCTAAGTTGATTTCAAATGCACATTTGGTTGAGATTTGAGACACTGAGTTTTTGTTGTTGAGCATTTTTTCTGGGAATTTCTTTGTTTGGAAAGATGACTTATTCCCAGGTTATTCTAAATAGACAAAATACTGAAGGGCAGTAAGGTAAAGCAGCAGGCTCTAGATTAAAGTAACCAGGAAGAAAGGAAAAAAAAGCCAGTGGCTGTTTATGCCTTACAGGCTTGGATTAATTTTCCTGTTTTGCTTCAGGCCTGCTGTGCCATCTCAAGCAAATCCTTCAGACCAAGATGGTATTTAGCTGCAGGACAAGTGGAGGTCAGAGTTGACCTAAAAAGGAGTAAAAAAGGCTATATGGTTTAGATGGAGCTGCAGGAGATGGAACTTAGTATCTTAATGCTTTAACTTTGTTCCATGATGTTTTCAGTGGTGGAGCAGAAAATGAGTAATGGAAATATGTATGGATTTATTTTTAGTGTGTTGTGCTGTCTTAAACAGGAATTGATTTGAGTTTCTTGTGCAGATTTCTGGGTTGCTAAGTCACCTGTCCCAGCATGCATGGATACTGACAGGACTGGACTTTCAGGGGGTGGAGGAGAAATCCTCAAGGGCAGCTTTACTTCTCAGAGGGAGGCAGTTGTGTCAGGCAGGGTCTCACCTCTGAGATCAGCAGCCTCTAAACCAATCTCCAGTGTGACAAAAGCCATGCTTGGACCCTGAAAAGGAATTTTAAATGCTTAAAGATGAGTTCATATGATCATTTATCTTACTTTTGGATTTGGTATATATTAAGAAAATATAAAAAAAAAAACCCAAACAAACCCAGAGATGTGGTACTTCACTGCAGTATTTGGTTTTACCCCAGTAAAATGCAGGGATTGCTCTATGTACTGACAAATGGCTGTTCTTGAATAAGCCAGATGAGTTTAAGTGGTGTTAGGGCTAGTGGTAAATTAAATATTTAATCATGCTTGAGTCTTTTCCTATCTTATGGAATCTGTTTGTGTACACTGCTGACTTTAGTGCCACTCTGAATATCAGGCTGTCATGGTGATTGAAGGAGGTTGGTGTAGCAGTGAAATACATTTTCCATTCAAAAGGGTGAAGGTTTAGAACAGTGTTGGCTAAAGCAATAAACGAAGAAATTGGAATGTGTATTTAAAATGGACTTGTTATGAGCAAACACAGCAGTCATTTGTTTTGGGGAAAGAGGCCATCTTTTCCAAAATGCATGCATGGTTCTTTTGCAACAAACAATTTTTTTTGTAACTCAAAAATTGAGGCTTTTGCCTAACTTGACTATGTGGTGGAAACTTTCCAGGGAACTGACTTTTGTGGGTCTATGAATCTTTCATGTTGTTTAACTCAGCAAGGTCTTGTACTGGCATTGAGGTGAGACTTTCAGAAGTGAAAGTGATTGAAATGCACAAATAATTTTTTTATAAGCTTGAAATTGCATCCTTAATGTGACTGTTGCACACTTGATTTATAACAAAACTCAAAACCAGATTAGCATTGTTAATATAATAATCATTGCATTTGAAGTACTATATTTAGATTTCATTAGAGCAAGGGGAGAAAATTTGTGAGTAATTACCTGAATCTATGTTAATACTCCCAAAATGGAATGTGAAGGAGAATTAGACTGCTGCAGTTATACCTTTAATTAAGTGAGGACTGAACATTCACAGTGTGTTGAAAGTCACAGCAGTGAGCCATAATTCTTGTTGCTGAATGAAATGTCTTCTGTGGTAGGGTTTTTAAAAATTATTTTGTGTACCTGGTTTGATGGATTCTATATGTTGCTATTGGACATTGTACTGAAGGTGTTGTTCAATGTGGCAGTTTTCTGCTGCTCTGTTTTAGAATTCTCAATACTCTCTCACCTTGTGAGAGAGTATTCTCAAGTGTCTGACAGGTTAGATAATTTTCTATCACAGCCCATCTATCTCCCTCTACCCTCCTTTTTAATCAGCCTTTATTTTGTATTCCTCTCTCTCCTGCTAATATAAAGTTTGATTTTGAGTTCTGTAACCCTGTAGGGCTTTCAGATTAGGAATTTGCCTGTAAGATTTTATACAGGACACATGAAATTGATTTTCTGTTTTTAACTTGAAGCAATACTGACTTCACTTTATGCAGGCATAGGATTGTACATACTTGGAAATTTTTTCAAGGTAATTTCCTTTTTAGAGTGAGAAGATGAGAGGTGGTTTCCTTCCTGTCTTGGAGAGGTGGTAAAACATGGTTTAGTGCTCAGAGCAATACTTAGCTCATGCACTGGCTTGCAGTAAGTTTTTTGGGGTAGGTTAATTAAATCTGGTTACTTGTGGGCATAAGCAGGTGTCAAAGCCTCTGTGATGATTTTGCACTGAAGCAGCATTTCACCATCTTCCATCTCCACTCAGCTGCTGACCTCTGGTTTAGAGGAGGAAATGAACAATTTGTGGAGCAAGGTTTATAAGAAAGTGTGATTATTCCTTATGTGTTCTGATCTGTAATGCAAAGCTGTTCATATGTTCCTAATTCAGATGAAGAAATTGAGATCCTAAGGGACCAGTTCTTTTGCAAATGTCAGTATTTGTCATTAATAATTGCAAGGTAGGTGCTCATTAAAATTAAAAAATGCCAGCGCATGAAAAGAAAATGTAGTCTGAATCTTCTCCATCATGAAATGGCAAACCTTTAGTCTAATCAGCTATTTAATGGGATTAAGTATATGCTATTTTTTTTCCCCACAGAGCTTGCAAGATCACTTGAATAAGTTTTCTGAGAATTTTGATCAAATTCTGGCTTTCAAACCTACGGGGTGGACCTACTCTGATTCATGCCTTTCTCTGGAGGATATCAAGCCTCAGACAAGAGGAAAAATCACTATATATGGTATAAGAGTGGCAAAGATTCAGTACATTTGGCTTTGTGTGGATGCTTTTCCTATTTTTATTCTGGAAACTCCTACTGATTTTGTAACTGCTGCTTTTTCTGGTAACTCATTGAGAAACAACAGATCTCTTCAGGAGAGATCTGTGAAATGAGTAATCAAGAACAACTTAAATGCAGATTTTTACATACATTTTGCACCTGTCCTTGTTATGCAAATAAAAACTTTCACCTGATACAGGTAGAGACTTCAGGGATGGAGTCTTGGCCTGAGTGATGCTGGTGGCAGTGTAGTTCCAGAGCCAAGATTTCATTCTGTGACTTGTTTCTGAGAGAGTGTCTTCCTCTCAGTTCTTATTGGTGGGTGGAGCTAAAACCCTTAACATTCCTTTAACCAGGTCACTGATGTTGCTTAGCTTGTACTGATGAATGACTTGGTGACTTAATGCAAGGTAATTTTCCTAGAAGGGAAAATTGGAGGGAGGAGGGAGGGGGGTGTTTTACCTTAGCTATAAACTTTGGATCCCAAATGGGAATTGAAAAAACCCTTTTATCTAAAGTATTTCTTAGCTGGAAGGCTTGGAGGAAGCTCAGTGGCCTGACAGATGGCTGTGATTTGTTTTCATTTCAGGGATTCCTTACAGTGAGCACAGCAGTTACCTGGAAATGAAGCGTTTTGTTCAGTGGTTGAAGCCACAGAAAATCATCCCCACTGTCAATGTTGGTGACTGGAGAGACAGAAGCTTGATGGAAATGCATTTTAGAGACTGGATGACCGAGGGCAATAGGCAAAAATAAATATGAAGAAGAATGTATATTGCAAAGGAAGTAGGCTGGAATGGGAATTGAGTTCCTGTGAGTTTTATTTATCTCCCTTTTCCATTAAGCTTTCTTTAGGGAGGACTAAACTGCCATTCTTTGAAGAAAGATAAATTTAGGAAAAGAAAAAAAAGGCACCTTGCTTTCTTGTGTATCTACTACTTTTTTTCTTCCCCATAACATACCATTTTTGCAAGTTCATATTTTAGGTTATTTGTCTTACTCCCTTTCCCCTGTTCTTAATTTTCCTCAGGTTGTGGAGATGCTCAGATGTGTAATGCTGGGGATTCAACAGTCTCCAGGATAATTTCTGAAAATAAGTTATTGTAATAAATGAGACAATATTGAGCTTATGTCACATGCTGTCTACTCAGGCTTCAGAGAAGCTCATTTCATGAGGCAGAACTGACTATTGTGATTTAAATATTGTTAAAAAAACTTACCTTGTGAGAGAGTATTGACGTGGGCTCCTGCAGCATATGTACTTTAGACAATTGTTTACAAAAGACACTTCTACATTCTGCTCAAGGTTTTTGCTCTTTTTTTAGTGATCTTTTTTAAAATAAAGAATATATCTTATGCCTATGTGTTCTTTCTGAGCAAAAAGCGTTTCCTTTCAGAGCCAGAGTTGCTAACCTGAACAACCTGTCTGCACTGTCCTTGGTGAATGTGCTGTGTATGTTGCTTGTCTGAAGTTGCTCCTGTGTCCTCTGCAGTGCCAGTTCTCAGCAGGTGTTCAGAGCACAGGAGTGGTTCCTCACCCTGGAATCTCCATTGGGGTTTGCAGGTGTTGTATACAGGTTGTATATAAACACTGGGGTTTGCAGGTTGTTTATATACAGGTTTGTCACCTGAACTCTGGAAAAACAAGAAAGGCAAATACTAGCACTGGCAGCAGAAAGGTAAATTTCACTTTGCATTTTTTGCCCTAATTCCTACCAGATTATCCAGTGCTGCTTTTTTTTGCATCTGCCTGGTGTTTATATACTGAAGTGTGTGGATGCATGCAGGCACCCTAGTAAAATTTTAATCACTAAAATAAAAACTCTTCCAAAGTTCCAGGGTGTAATCACATGTAAAGAGTCATTCTCCAGCCCCTCAGAGTAGCTTGTCTGGAATCCTCAGTGCTATTTTATGTTGTAAGAACATTTTTTAAATGATCAATGCAAGTATAAACAGATCCTTGTCTCTGAGTGACGAGCTCTGTAATGTGAAGTCACTTGTTTTATTTGTCTTGTGAGAGAAATAAGTGAGGAACTGATGGCAAAAAGATTCTTTGTACTCAAAGAATTGTGAATGAGTATTTCACTGACATAAGGCACTGTAAATACTTCAGTTTAATTCAAGCATTTAAAGGAATCTGAAGTTTTTGCTTTACATCATGCATAGTGCTAGCTGGCTGTCACAAGAATGGGTAACTGAGTTGGACTGGAGTGCTCATTCCTAGGATTCCACTCCTTTTTGGAGGTGTATGAAGAAGTATCTTTTATGGCTTTTGCAAGAACCAAACCTGAATGAATGCCCTGTACAAATCAGAGCAAATTTGGGGATCCTATTTGGCAGGCAATTTTTTTACCAGTTGATTGTTAAGGAATTATGCATGGGGTTTTTTTTGCCTTCAGGGTCTTTTTCCTAATTTTTGCACGGACTATGAGAGGCTGGAATAAGCACCCCAGAGTCAAATCTTAGTCACAATTCTAACATCTTCTTGCTTCCATAGTTGCATTTTCAAGAATGACTGTTCCTACAGAGAATGAGTGTGTTTGTGTGGTGGGGGGGCTCCCACTGGGCTGATGCTGTCCTGGTTTTGCAATTCCCTCTGTTTGTGCCACAGGTAACCCTGAACCCAAAAAATTCAACTTTCAGTGCAGCCTGATGAGTGTGAGGCACCTGTTACCCCTCTGTGCCTCCTGACCTCCTGCTATCAGTTTCTAGCCTGTCACCTAGAATGAGGGGTTGGGTCTTTTTTCTTTTAAAAGCAAACTGATTTCTGAAACTAACCCCAGGAGTGGTGCAACTGGCACTGGCATCTGCTGGACTGACCCAGTGAATCCTGCCCTGACATGAAGCAGGTGCTCACAGGCTCACTTTGGTCAGGCAAAGCAGAAGGGCTTTAGTGCTGGAGGCTTTTTCCAGTTCCCTGCTCTGCTGTAGGTATTCCTGCCTGGGCCCACTGGTGCTTCATTCCTCCCTCTCTGGTTTGTATTTGCACTTCCACCAGCTGGTTTTTGTGTGTAGATGAATTCTACAGCATTTCATCCACCTTCATGGTAGGAGATCTCCATCTTGCCTACTTATTTGGCCTCCTTTTTGTGGAAAAAACTTGTTTTCAGAATCCAAACTCGGGAATAAATGAGTTTTGTTCTCCTTATAATAAGATTAGTAACAGGTTAAGGTTGAGTGGGAGGACATACAACAGATGTGGAAAACTATAACTAACAAGAATTTTGTGGGAAGATGTGACTTTTTGCCTTGTCTTGGTGGTTCCAAGGGACATCTCTCTGATCTCAGCAGTTTAAATCCTTTGGGGACAGCAGACCTGGGATAAACCAAGTTTCCATGTTATTGTACAGATGTCATTAATTAGGACTTTGAGTCTGGCTCTACTTTTCCTAATGAAGAATTGATTTTTTTTTTCAGTCTTTGGGCAGTGCTGGCATTAGAGATGGACGAATTAAAGCAATTTTTATTTTGGTTGAGAGTGGGGGTTCTGACTACAGCAAAGGTGCCACCTTTTCCCAGTCAGTGGAGGGGACTTAGACCTCTGTGGAAACACTAAACCAGGGTCCCCTGGACAGGGAGGTGGAGGAGTCAGCCTGTTCTGACACAAATACTGTGAGATTTCACTAAAGCAAGACGGGCTGTGAGCATCCCAGAGGCTCTTCCTGTTTGTCTGGGGCTGCCAGGCTCAGGGCAGGGGGCACAGCCAGTGACAGGGGCAGCTGCAGCACTTGCTTGATTGGCTTCCAAAGGCAGCCCCTCTGAAGGATCACTTTGTATTTCCCATCAGGACTCCTGCTCTGATTACATATCACCCCAACAGGCAGATAAATGAGCTAAAAGCAACTCTGTTGGAAAAGGGTAGCAGGAGGGGAGAGGGGAGATGAGGAGAGCAGCTCCTGCCTGTTCTGGCTCTGGCACTGGGTTTCAGGCTGGCTGTGATAAATGAAAGCACCCACAGCCTGTGGCCACCACTGGGGAGGGAGCTGGGAAGGCACATGTGAAGAATAAATTATATTGCAGAATACAAGCAGCTAAAGGGAACTTCAAGGTGCTGGTATCTCTCTAAACCTTGATGTGAAATAACAACTGATAGCAACTTGGAGTGGAGAAAGGAACTGGGATCCCATTGACACGGTTAAAGGATATTTCTCTTATTTGATCAAACCTGTCTGCTCCTATGAGCTTTGTAAAGGTTTTTAGGATAAACTGCCATTTAAGTTCTTTGGGAGGATTGTGGGAGAGTTATTTCCATGTCAGGGTAAAGATGCAGTTATTGCTTTGATATGTTTTCTGTGTCTGAATGACTTTAGTTGAGTTTTCTTTGGTAGAGGGAAAAAAAAGCAGCAGGTGAATTTTGAGAACAAGAGAATGCAGCCCAAATATTTCCATCCTCCCTTGGCTACAGAAAACCAGCTGCTTGTCATTTCAGAACCAAGACAAATAAGGCCATTACTTTAAAGGGTGGGTTACAGGCTTCTTTATGTGTTAAGGATTTATAGTGAAATGATGCAGTTTGAAATTTTATTCAATAGCCACCATTCCAAACCACATGTGTTTGCAAAAACATTCAGTCTTAATGTTTGTGAACCACACAGTATTAGTATATAGTGGGAATTACGACCAGCATGAATGAAATTCACAGGAAATACTGAAACTTGTCAGTACCAACATTAAAAATTGAAGATCTTGTACTTAAGTTTCACATTGTGGTACAGATTATAAATGTGCATTTGGATTCCTGAATTTAATGTTCTCCCCAGCAGTGCAGAGAAAAGCTAGGAGATTTCAGCCTGTAACAGAAATGAAGGGATAAGACAGTCTGTCAGGGCTTGCAGAGAAGGAAAACAGCACAGCAGAGCTGCCTGCTGCCTGCCCACTGAATCCAACCAGCTCTCCCTGCTGTCTGCAGGCAGGAGGGTCGGTGCAGGAGCTGCAGCCCACACAGGCAGAGCCCTGCACTGCCTGGAGGCCTCTTCTCTCTCTCCTTTCTACTCTGGACCTTTACCCACTGTTGTACAATGGCACCTTGTTATCAAATCTCCAGCAAATACTCTGGCAGGGAAAAGGCTTTTCCACTCTGTCACATCTGCTCCGGTATCTCAGAGTAGATAGGCACTTGTTTGTGCCAGTTTCCAATAAGTTCTTATATAAACCAAGCAGTTTTAAAAACCTCTAAGCTTTCCCATTTGGGCATTTCAGATTAACTTTGTTCACCTTTTCCTTCTGTACATTGCCTTGCTTGTTAGGGATGGAGAGGAAGAAAGTTCACCACCTCAGGGAAGAAGAGACAAACAATGCCCTGGAGGAAAAGGTGACACGAGGACACAAATGCCAGCAGCGGTGACTTTGGAGTTCAGCAAGACCAGGGCTGGCTGTGGGGTTCTACATGTGCTGCCTCCTGCTGCCTCTCACCCCTCCTCCTTGTCCACCACAATCTTCCTCCCTGCAGAAGCCATGATTTCAGTGAACTCTGTTGTGAGAAGCAAAGCTGATTTTTTTCTGATCGCTCCAGTCGTTTGTCAGCTCCTGGCAGAGACCTCCCCAAATACAGCACTGCCAGCAGCAGGATCTGACCCACTTTTCAGCTCCTGTTTCAGAGAAGAGATGGATTGGAGCATTTATCTCAGCAGGGCTTCTTCAATCAGAGAAAGGCAGGCTGGATTTCTCTTGTTACTGAGACCTTGTTATTTACTTGGCTCTCTGCCCTGCTCTCGGTTGCATCTATTGCCTGAACGAGGGAGGTAAAGCTGAAATTCTGTTCTTTGTGCTGCTACCCAGCGACCATCTGAGGAACTGAGCTCTGCAGCACAGCAGGAGCCTGGTTTTGCACTAACACCTTCATGATCACAGCCCAGCTCATTCCTTGGAGCTCACCTGTGGGGCCAGCAGCCAGGCAGGGGCAATTGGCACCCACAGAAGGGCTGGGGCATGCACTGACAGCCTGGGGGGCAGTGGGCCATGGCAGGGCTCTTATGGACTTCCAGGGCATGACAAACATTCCCAGTAGTGTGTGAAGGTTCCTGATTTTCTGCCATATAAGCCCAAAGTATTCTGTATTTGACCAAGGAGTGGCCCTGGGGAGAGGGGTGCATGCAGCAGGACAGTGGTGCAGGTAGTGACAGCTCATTAGGGAATTATTAACTACCCAAACAGATCAGTGAGGTGAGGGGCAGCAGGGATGCCTCAGAACATGGAAAAAGTCAAGCTGAGGACAGCAGGGTGGGAGGCAAGCAGGGAATGGCTCTGGAGCTGCTGTCAGGGGGAGCTGGGGGTCTGCATCCCCCTGCCCACTCCAGCACCACCAGCAGAGCCCCCACCACTCCAGCTGGAGTGACTCAGGGGAATGTTGTCATTCTGAACGTTTCTAAACCTCCTTGCTGGGCACCATTCCCTGGCAGTGTTGTGGCTTTGGCCCTCCTGGAGGAGCAGGGCAGGAACCTGCCATGAACTTCTCCAGAAAGGGTCAGTTCAAGCTGTGGCAGCAGCTCTGAAAGGGGCTCCAATGGGCTCATTCACCCATTTTCCACACCAAACACAGCCAAAGGGGCAGCTCACATCACCACGAGGTGCCACAGCCCACGGACACCTGTGTGTCACTGGTGTGGGTCCCCTCCAGGGATGGCAGCAGTGGCCACCCCCTCCTGCAGGCACAGACCCCTCCTGTCTCCTGGCTGCAGTGCCAGAACACCCCTGCACTGTGATCACCCCAGCCTTGGGACCATCTGCCACTGGCAGAGCCTAAAAAGACAAAGGGATGGAGAGGCCCCAGGGTGAGCAGAGCCCTGGGCAGGGGATGTTTCATCCCAGTGCCAGAGAGACTGCACACATATTTACTCTGGGTTTTTTCAGTGTTTTAGCTGACCTTGAGGGAAGGTGCTGCTTACAGCCACTTGTCTGATGCTGGGAAATAACCTGAAGCAGACTTTTTTTTTAAAAAAAAAACCACCAAATATAACAAAAATGTACTTACAGCAGAGAACTCCTGTTTTACCATCTTTGACATATTTTTTTTTCCCTATCCACAGTCCCTCTTGCTGTTTATATTGTTCCTCATGACTGAGTTTTCCTTCCTCTTTGTTCTCCCCCCCAGCTACTTTTCCACTACTGGGGATTTCTCAGAAATGTTAGGCTGCCAGAATTCACTTTTATTCTTAGAAACTGGAGCACAAGGGCAATTGCTTGGAAGCAAAATGACATCTGTGAAGAATGACTTTGGACATTGAATAAAATAGAAGAGGGGCAAATTGGAGGACAGAAGGCCAGAATTCCTGTAGGGCACTTACTTTCAGGACATTGAGCATATAAATGAGATTATTTTGGCAAAAAGTTTCCTGGTGTAGAATATGTGACTGATCAGTAGATGCTGCTGAGGAGCAACTGCTTTAAAACATTGGCTTCTCCTGGTTAAAAAAATTGGGCAACCCTCATCACTGATGGAGGGAGTATCCTTCCAACAGCCTTGAGGCATAAACCATGGCTTTATGCTGTGTTTTACAGGCACAGACAGAAACAGAAGCAGATTTCTTGGGAAAACTTACAGAGACAGGAAATAAAAAAGGATGTAGCTCAGTGATGTCCCTACTGATGAACATCACAAACATCCAACATTTTAAAAGGAGATTAGCACCACTGATAGCTGTGATCTTAATGCTCCCACCAATGCTTCAATTTCATCCTCCACTGCTCAGAATGAAAAACTGAACACGGCCAGACACTTGCTGTGGCAAGACCAGTCCTGCTGTCACCAGAGCAGCTTGGTGTCCCCCAAAGTGCTGGTCCTGCTCTAAGATGGAGCCACCAAGGAGCTGTCAGCAGCAAGCAAAGAGCTCCTGGTCACTGAGGGTCCTCACAGTGAAGGGATGGCTTCATTTAAAGTGATTTTCCTGAATGAAAGATTTGTATCAACCTTGTCTGGCTTCTCCACTTCTTTAAGGGATGCAATCAATTAGAAGGTGGTAAGGGGCCAAAAGGAACATTCCAAATTCCAGTGGCATTTCTAGGAACTGTCTGGCATGCCCCAAGCTCCTTGCAGTGACTTGCTGGCCAGCCTGCAGGAGGGAAGTGGCTGGCTGTGGTGAGGCATGTGCATGGAAGGAGTGCTCACCCCTGGGAAACAAACCAAAAAAAGCCCTTGGAGCATCTCAGATTACCCTGTCATCTCCAGAGACCCAAGAGAGATAGCACATGCACTTTCCAGCCCCTGCTCTGACCAAGGGAGCACCAGCAGGGAAACACCTTTGCAAATATCAGCGTGTCCCACAAAGGGCCTGAAATGCTGGAGGATTCCCTGTGGCTGGGAGGATTTCCACATCCCTGCAGTGCAGCTTTCCACGAGCAGCACAGATGATGTGAGCCAGTTCCTTGCAGGGCAGTGGGAACATCAGCCCACATTCCCTCAGGACAGGGTGCCTGGAGGGACTCAGGTGAGCCAGCTTCTGCAGGACATCAAGGGTGGCTTCTCCCCTGGCGTGGAACCAGCACAGCAGCACCTCCCCATAGCACAGGGCATGGATGAACCCACCCCATGCCTGTAACAGACAGGTTTGATGGAGGCTTCTCCAGGAATTTTCTGGGAGCTAAAGCAACTCCTAGTGTAGAATGTGGTGCTGGAGATCACATTCATGGTAAGAGACAGGACAATGCAAATGCGTCTGAAACCACTCCTTGAATTTTACTGAGTGTGTGTGAGGAAATGGCCCTCCTGAGGTCACCAGGAAATCTGGGGCAAAACACAGATTAAGCACCTGGTGTCCCCAGCTCACCACGGATGCACTCTCTCTGCAGTGGGCAGGGTATCATCACTCCCCTTTGCTGCAGCTGCTCCTCTTTGCTTCCCTTTGCAGAAATTCCAGCCACACTGAAGTATGTCTGGTTGTTATTTAGATACCCCTCTTAAATTCATAGGTATTTATTTAGATGTCCCTATTACATATACAGATATCCCTCCAATCCCCAGGCTGAAGGGACTCTAAAAGAGAATTAAGCATTACACACAGCTTGTCTCTGGCTCACTTCAGGGTGGACACTGCACAGATAACCTTCCCTGGCTGGACCCATTCTCCTGCAGGACCTGTGCTCTCTTGATCACTTTATTGCTCCAAGCCCAGTTCTCAGGAGTGCTGCCCTTGGGAGAAAAGTGGAGGTTGTGTGCCCTGGTTTGTGCTTTCTGTTCAATGGGCCTTTTATTTTTCTTAACTTCAATGACATCACATCAATATAGAGACTTCCCTTACCATAACTTTATCTCTCTTCCAGGACTTGCTTTTCTCCTGGGCAATTTCCATCTTCCTAGATGCTGGGGTAGAAAGAGCATGAGTCAAGTTTGGGAATCCATGGGAAATATTAGCAGCCACTAATGAGTGAGAGCAGCATAGGAACCTGCCACAAATTAACAGCCAGGGAAACAACCTAAATCTTTATTTAAGTGTAGGTTTTTTAAAATGGGCTGTTAAGTGACTCAGCTGCATATTACTGGGAAGTTACAGGTAATCTTTGCAGGACAAGGAGGGGCTGTGTTAGGAGAAAATGAAGTGTTTTGCAGCATACAATGTGTTGTAAAGTGTTAGGACATTTATTTATCATATGTGGGCAGACAACTTCACACATCCTACCAGAATTTACTGTACCAATGTAATTTCCATATTGTATCTCTGTAAGTGTTATGAATCAGCCAATATGTGACATTAATTATCTGCATTTAGCACTGTGCAAACTGACATAATGATCAATTATGGAGTAACACATTATGGAGTAACTGTTTACTGAAGCACAGAAGTAATCCCCCAGTTCTCTAAAATATTCTGGAATTATTCTGTACATGCTATATCTGACCAAATTCTGGTTTTGTCCAAAAGTAACATTCTTCCATGGCTGAGAGGTGCAGCATGCAGTGCTCAACAGCTGCTTCAGCAGCAGGTTCCATGGAGGTGGCTCTTCTCCCACCATGGGAGAATCTTCACCAATTCACCTCTTTGGAGAAATGTTTCTCTATGAAGTTCTAGGAAATTGCTCCATGGCTTTGGATTTCTTTTTGATGGAATTCAAAAAGAATTTGAATTCTTTGAATTCAATTTGAATTGAATTCTTTGCATTTCAACTTCTCACTTCCTCTGTTCATCCATAACTGGAAACACAAGGTATTGGTCTTGCATTACCATTTTCAGGAAGTGTTTGAAAAAATGATGGAAGAATGCAGGATGTTTGGTCTAAGAAAAGGAGAAGGGAGAATAGGTAGAAAAAATATCTTCCATAATGAAGATTTCTGTGCAGACAGTGGCAATTCAAATTCCCTATGCCCACTGAAAATAGGGCAAGAAAAAAATCATGCTAATTTTCTGAAAAAGATGTCGAGGATAAATATTAGAAAATAATTTCCTGATTTTACAGAGAGATGAGTCCTGGAAAAACACAGAAAAGTTTGGACTTTCCTCTTCCAAAGTTCAGAAGAGCTGAGGCAAACTTTGGCCAGGAAAGGCTGAGGACAGCATCCTCAGTAGAGGCTCTTGAAGTAGGTGATGTGTGATTTTAGGATTCAGGCCATGAGGACTGCTGTAGCAGACTGACAGAGTTTCAGGGCTGGAAGAAGCCCTGGACAGTGACAGCCAGCCATCCCATCCCTCAGGGGCTCCTGAGGCAGAAATGGATCTGCTGTGCTCAAAGCAGCAGTGCAGAGCAAAGGACTCCCGTAGCAGCTTTGGAGCAGAGCTCCCAAGGAATGTGTTTTCTTCCATTTTCAGCCTCTGTAGTTCCAGAACTGGGACGTCCCTCTGTTTTTATGCAGAATTCAGCACAAACCAGCCTTTGAACACCACTGAAACAGAAAAATCAAAATGTGATCCTTTCCACCTTGAGAAACAAGCACATCCCAAACATTCTTATCTCAAAGGCAGAAGCGACAGGCTGTGGAAACATTCAGTGTGGAAATTAATCTTTTGAACAGGAGCTGAGTCTGAATAGATTATATACATATTTGTGTTTGCCTGCTTTGAGTTACATGATGCTGTTTTCATCTTCAGCTGAATAAAATTTTATAACAATTTTTTTTAAGCCCACCAAATTTGTCAAATTTACTACTGAAGTAAGTTACACCAATGCTGATTTTTAGTGAGTGTAGTTCCTTACTGTAGAAGCCAACCTGGCCTTATTCTGTTGGAGGCTGGATAAATACCTCCTTTGAGCCAAATTCACCTTAATCAAAGCTTATACAAACCTCTTAATATCAGTATTCCTGTGCCTGCTAAACCCAGTGGTTATTTTGGTTGTGTCTGGCAAGATTAAATGATCAGTACTCAAACCCAGTGATTCTGTCTGTTGCCACAGCACTGTATATTGCCAGTATCTATTTTACAGCAGTATGGGTGTGTGAAAATGCCCACACAAAGTGTCCATGTTCATGCAGGGCACAGGTATGTGTTCTGCCATGTCACACCACGGTGCTCTAAGCAACAGAGGTCACTCTAGGACAGGACAAAACTCCCTTTTGGCACCCACTGGAGCTCTCCTGAAGGCAGCTCTGTATCAATTTCCTTTTGGTGTGCTATCAGCTGAAAATTGGTCATGTTTCTATGGTAGCAATGCAAGGAAGGCATTTCCACAAATAAATATTTACAGGAAACATCCTTGTTTGGGAAACAAGTGAGCACTTGCTCTGGAAATCCTGCTGCACCAGTGACATCTCTGTGGTACTGCTTGGTAGCATCAAAACATTCTCTGTGAGAAACATTGAACTGTTTGCATTAGGGTGAGAGCACATGCCTTCAGATACATCATTTCTCTCTGTGGTTTTCCCAGCTGTCTTTACTTTTCACACAGCAGGCCAGCCCTTCTCTCACAAATCCATTCATTCCTTTTTCACTTAGGGCTTATCTTGGCTGCCAATGGACCCAAAGGTGCTCCAGACACATTCTTTCTCCAACCAGCTCTTCTTCCTGTCATCCCTTGGACATATTTTTGTGGCTGTATCATAAGAGGGGCATAACACCATTTTATACACCAGCCTTTCCTCCCACATTGCAGCTCTTAGCTCACTTGACCCTTCTGTAGCTCAGGGGAATCCAGGGAAAACACAGCTTTAGGCCAAATGCTGGTTGTTTGGCCACCTCTGAGTGATTAGGAGTTCACTAATAAACCATTGTAACTCAGTGTAAAGAGGTGAGCAGAGGCACAAACCAGTATTTCCTGCTGAAGTGAAAAGTATACACAGTGCAAAGGTCATGTAAATGGTCTGACACTCATTTTCTTCCAGGTAACAGAAAGACATGGCAACATGAAATATAAGCCAAATACATGCCATTCATGCCACAAAGTAAGTTATTAGGACATAAATCAAAATCCACATTCTCCGTTCTTTGTACTTCAGCAACAAAAGATGTCTGGCAGCTCAGGAAGATGATTATCTCTACATATATCACCTTCTCCTCCCTGACCTTTCCCCTTGAGTTTTGGCACTTACCTAATTATTGAGGTCTTTTTTTTTTTTCAGGAACATGAGCAGCCTTTAGCATGGAAGGTATCTGAATGTGGAATCCTACATACAGTAAGTTTCACCTTAAAAAAGAAAAAAAAAAAGGACATTTTTATAGCTTGTTATATCTGGTCAATATTTGTGCAACTATCTGACTTGTGTTTGAACCAGCTAAATAAAAATTCTCCATAAGAGAGATGAGTATTTTTTTTCCTTGCTGAGACTGGCTTTCCTTTCTTTAGATGGCAATAGCATCTCATGACCTCAACCTTCTCAGCAGAATTCAAACATCAATGTGTTTGGATATGGGTCATGAACCTCAATACTGAAATAGGAGTTCAGAAACACATTGTGGATCACAGTTGGGTTAAAGAACATCTTAGAAATGTCCCATGTTCCTCAAAAAACCCAGTCTCACACGAGGAGATGTGTAGTGCTTGATAAGCAAGAGGACATAGGAGTCCAGGGCTCTGCCCTCAATACCCGAACCACTACAAGCAACCACACATCCACTGGAGGCAATGGTTTATTTCCCAAAACTTGCAATTATGCATTAGGCAAAAAAATCCCAAGTAACTCCAGTTTATGGTTGCTCAGTAACATCTCTTGGTGTTGCTCAAACTCTTCTAAAACTCTGCAGTGCTGACC
The DNA here is from genome assembly GCF_012460135.2 of Molothrus ater. Taxonomy (NCBI): domain Eukaryota; kingdom Metazoa; phylum Chordata; class Aves; order Passeriformes; family Icteridae; genus Molothrus; species Molothrus ater. The sequence continues at coordinate 27,682,992 of NC_050485.2, read as the reverse complement.
TTGTGTTCCCCACACAGCAATCCCAGACACCACATCAGAATGATGCTGAGGAGATACTGGGTGCTGGAGTTATTCATGCCAAACTTAGACCAGAGTAAACTGGTTTGAATTGAAATGGAAAAGAGGGAATTGCTTTCTCATTTGGCTTGATACATTTGAGTCAAGGTTAGTCAAGCTTACCTCCTTTCTCATGGACCTGCTGATGAAGAAGTAAGCCTCCTCCACACCCTGGGGCTGCAGATCATTCACAGCCACCACGTGGTCTCCGTGGTTAAACAAGCAGCCCAGCCTGAGAGGACCGGCCCACTGTGAGACACTGTGGAGGGCAGAGAACAAAGGAACCACACAGGATATCCTGTATCACTGCACTTTTGGACAGGATTCCATTCGTGGGGCTGCCCTCTGGAAATGACACACACGTTCAACGACTTTGTACATTTTTGGTCTGGTTCTGGTTGAAACCATCACTAATTATTCCACAGCATGCTGCATTCTTCTTTACAACAGCATTTGAAATACAAACTCCAGTACAAAAGAATCAGAGAGAGCAGAAGGAATCACTGAAGTGCCAGCAAGCCCTGCCCCTGCCCTGTTCTGCCCTGCCAAAACTGCACATGGGTGTCTGCAACTGGACACTTCTGTGCCTGACACTTATTCCCATCTCACAGGCACTGCCACAAGACATCCAGACTTACCATATTCGTCCTGCTGCTTCAGTAAGTTTTAGGTAATTGTTAATATCAGCCAGGGGTACAAAAATATCCAGTTTCTGCAGCTGCATCTCATCCGTAACTTGACTGTGAGAGAAAAACATCAGAGACCACAGAATCACAGAGCAGCTCAAATTGGAAGGACCCATAAGGATTATTGAGTCCAACTCCCTGCTCCTTGCAGACTCCCTAAAACTGAATGCTATGACTAAAAGCATGACTAAAGTGCCTCTGGAATGCTGCCAGGCTTGGCAGGATGAAGCCCATGAACATGTCTGTCTCCTCTGCTACCAGCTGGAGAAGACACTTACCTGAGCAGTATAGACAAGTGAACCACCGAGAGGGGCAATGAGCTTTGCCTTCTCTGGAGGGTTGGTTGCAGGCTGGTGCTGCTTTCTGGGAATTTTGTGCCTTTGTCTGCTTCCAAGTCTCTTGGAGATGCACTGTTGCTCTGGCATTTGGGAGGGGAGGGGAGCCCATCACGTCTGCATGTGAGCTGGCATGTCTCATCCAGCAGCTTACTAAAGAGGAATGATGATAAAAAATTAAGGGGTTTGACAATTCCAGGCACTCTTGCTGTGTTTGAAGCTGGATCAAGCAGCCCTCAATAAAGCAAAGAATAACAAGTTCTTGTAGAATATCCAGTGGACAAAATAAAATCTAAGTAAAATAAACAGCCCTTCTAAAAATGGACCATAAATCTCAAAATAAACATTTTCAGTATTCAAAAACTATTTATTAAGCCTGGAAACATTTCAGCTAACAGCATGCCTTGACAAAGAAACTCAGTACAGATTGTTGGCCTTGGCTGTACTGGGTTCTTCAGGGATGTAAAGCTGTCCCTTGGGAGATGTGATAACTCAGAACTACTTGAAATCATTTTAGTTTTATTTGATAAGCCTTATATTGCCTGGAGCTGACTCCCCATTGTGCCCCAAACAAGACTGGGGTTAGTAGCAAAAACTGCTCTTGGTATATTTTAACTCAGATGGCATAACCTTGTGAGGTTTTTTTATAGTTATTCCCCTTGGGGGGGTCCCAAAGTCACAGAGAAGCTTGAATTAACCTATTGGGATTGTCTGGTTAGTGGGTCTGCATTTCCAGTTGCCTCTCTCCATGTGGCTAAGATCTGACTGTCTGCAGGTGTCAGGCCACAGCTAACAGCTACCGACCCCTCCTCTGGCTCAGGAGGAGCTTTACCCTGCAGGCACAATTCTCTTCAGTATTCAGTGATGTATTGTGGAGGCTAGGGCCTTGTGGCCCTAGAACTGTGACACAAAGTTCAGGTCATTCTTTGTCACACTGTACCTTCAAAACACACAGCAACAGAGCCGCTCTTTGGATGGCAAAATGAAAGGGAGGATGTGTCATAACTCACACAACTTCTACATGGAAAAGTTGGGAGCTAATGGCCCATATCTATCTTTCTCTTTTAACCTCTAGATAATGCTGCCTGCTTTGGAGAGCACTGGTCTGAAAGGTTGTTGGAGTTTGGCTGCAGTGACTCAGTAAAGTGGTGAGCTGCTGTCATGAAAACCCAGAAAAAGTGTGAGTCAACCAAAGGTGCTGCATTGTATAGTCAGAGCCTGTGTAAGTGCAGGAGTGTGCAGTGTGAGCTAAAATTTCATGTTGATCAGTTTGAATTTGACTCCAGTGTTCCCATGAATGCTGAACTTTGTGAACTAAGACTCAACAAGGATTCATTCAAACAAGATGCAGCCTCTAGATCTTGTTACACAAATACCAGAGATGTCAGCTCTATCTCTATTGCTGTGCCACATTCAATTTCCAAAACGTTAATGAAGTTGCTACTTACATTGATTTCATTGACATATAAATGTTCTCCTTTACTGGGCTGTTCTGCTCTGGCTTCTCTTGCACAGGGACATCAGACTCAGCTGTAGGGTCAGGCTTTGATACTTCAGTAGTGCACTGTCAGAAACACACAGCAATATAGGACATTAATGTCATTGCCCTGCCTACAGAAAAAAAACCCTTTTAATTTCCCCATTTTGTTCTGTGCTCGTGCTGTTTAAACATATTGGCTGATATAGCCTGGGTTTCCTCAAATCAGTCAATTCCCAGAAACTGGGAACTAGAAATGTGCTTGAAACTTAAAAGTTAATGCTGGAATTATTGGCACTGCCAGACTGGGACATGACCAGCTATATTCTGTATATTCTGGAGTACTACCACAAAAAAAAAATGTTGCCTTTTAATTTAAGCAGGCTGAAAAAGGAGACTTGTACTTGGGTATGCTTGACTTAGAGCACTTAGATTATATGACCACATCACCATTGTTGATGTCCTTCAGTCTGATGTACAGTCTGTGACTTCTGCAGAAAACTGACCACTTCTCCTGACCACTTATCTTCTCCTGAAATTAGCCTCCCAAATTTGGTGTCAAAATTTGTATAAAATTAACAGTATGATTTCTTCTGCTCTTGTTTCACAGTGAAATGCAGATACCAAAATATACTGCAGTGTCTTAAAAGTACTGCTTTTATGCAGCTTACTGGTTTTTCAACAGAATTACATTTCAAAATACATAAAACTAATGTACTGCTACATTCTCTAAATGAAGCTTCCAATTTCAGAAAATAACCCCAACCCTACCCCATTATACAACAGGCAAAAGCCATTAACAATGAAACAGTCAGTTTGGGGAATTTCAACAAAATCAGCAATGTTTTTTGTCAAAATGCCACTTTGCACCAGGAAGATCTTTTGAATCAGTCTAGTGTATTTTTTTTCTTGTATAAATGAAAGCTCTATTACCTAGTACTTTATCTATGTATTCCTTTTGCAAGGTACAAGTGGTTCCTCCTACCAGTTCCTCTTTGGCTCATTAAATGTCTCCTGTGTCCTTGGAGCTGTTATCAGGGCAGCAGAACCCACAGCTGATAAACTACCTTAGCTAAAACACTGCTGGGAGTTTGGTAATAATCTTCTTCATCCTTTTTCGTGTTTTCCTCTGGATCTGACAACAGCAGGTTTTCCTCACTTCCTCCCAGAATTTTATCCTGCTGAAAGAATGGGCTTGTATTTAACAGGCTCAGTTGTACAGATTAACATGCATTTTCCCTTTTCGTGAAGAAATAACAGAATCAGCAAATATTCACAGAAAACATGGTAAGATACATCCTGTTGGCATGAGTGACAATTACTTAACAAAGAGTTTTCAAGATCTGGGCCTGGATGAGGGAACCACCAATAAAAACACATCAGATGCTTGAAATGGGGACTCACACTGCTAAAAGGAAGTAAATACAAGGGATTAGTTAGGAAGCCAGTTGTCTGCATGTCACTGAGCAGAGAATAGGTCCAGAGATGTTAGCAGATGTTAAACTTATGAGGCAAGAGAAATATTTTTATCCAATGAACAAATATTGTTGTTTCTTGTTCTCTATACAGCAAGGTTATTTATTTTTCACACATGCCAAAACAGAAACATGAGCTTTGTGCTATTCCCTTTGCTTCAGGCTTAAAATCCAAATTCTTTATCTTCTAACCCTCATGGTCAGCCTGTCCCAGCCTGAGCAGCTGCCTGTAATACCTGCTCTCTAAGGCATTGTAGGTATGAGAAGAATTAATGAATAAGACAGAAAAGGTATGCACAAGGAAGAGACACAAAGAAATTCTTGACATACACCCAGAGCAGGACTGGTTAAAATCAGACCAAGGGTTAACTCAGTGCATTTCAGAGCTCAGACTCACAACTGAATTACTGCAACTTTATAAAGTACTGTGCATCAGCTGGGCTATGCTGACTGCCCATGGCATTGCAATGTAGTTTCAACTATTCACTTCTTTCCACTAAATTTAGCTGTATTATCTCATACTTGCTGTCAGCCTATATACAAGGATGGTGATTTACCACCCTGTTAGCTGTGATAGCAGAACAGACTCTTTGCCCTGTATCCCAGCACTCCAGGCCAGAGTTCAATGCATAAGCTGTCAGTAAAGATGGGTTTGAGCTGCAGAGGGGTGCGCAAGAGCCTTGGCTGTGCCTTCTGTCCTCTTGACTCTGCTGCAAAGGCAGCAATCCACAGCAGAGGAAAACTGCTGCAGGCACTGGTTCAGGGAACACGGGTCAGAACACTTAGCCACTAATACAAGATAACATTCATCTTTTTATCTTCCCAAATCAGTCCTGCTAGATATGGAAGTGAAATTACTTGAAGACATATTAATGCTGACAGAAGGTCAGTTCGAAGACGTGCCTCAATTTAACAAGCTCTTGTTCTGTAATTTAGTTACATTGACTCGATTGCTACTGGCAAAGGCTGAAGAAATAAACCACTTAGGAGCAACTGTGGCACAACTGAGAAGTGTGCAGGGAGGGACAAATCCTCAACCAGTGCAAATGCAGAGCTTTCTTCATCAAGTTTGCGAGAGCTGCCACAATTTGAAATTGCTGCACATAAACTCTGGGGCTCTGACCCAAAAATCCCTCAACACAGGTATTTCAAGCAAGTTTTAGAAGATCATTTTCAGTGGTAAACAAGAAAACAGACTAAATACTTAGGAAGCTTTCATAGTGGAAATCAACTTGATGTGCTAGGAAAGTAGGTGGATGATCTATAGTCACAGATAGCCAGGTGAGATAAAAGCCAATATTCACTTCTGCAGATGGAACACGGCAAGAGCTGTTTGAATTGTTCTGCTCACCAGGCTTGGACAAACTCCTCTTGATGAGTCACACTGAGCCTGATGGGGGCCAGGATCTGAATAAGGCCTGTTCTTGTCTTCTGAGGAACCATTCTCCTGTATAAAAAGGAAAAAAGTTGACTCCTCATAAAGATACACTGGAGGTGCCTGACCCACATTCAGCTTCCTCTCACCAGGCTATTTGCACAGAGTTTTGTGACTACAGAAACTCAGCAATTCCTTGGCTGCTATTCCTCCCTGACACTGGACTGCAATTGCTGTAGGACAGCAGCAATGCTTTCCCTCTCTTCTATTTAAATATTGAGGGGAAAGTCAGTAAGGCAGAGAGGAATTGGATCTGAACTCTCCTCTAAGCTTTACAGCCTAAAAAGAGAGAGAGAGAAATAAAAGCACAATCACAAATCAGGAGGAATGTGGCTAGCAGCTGCCAAAACAATCATCACATGCCTCTGCCAAGGCATGTCAAAGCAAATCTTCAGGAGTTTACTTAATGTTCACTAAAATTTGCCAGGCAGTTGAGACAGCCAGTGAGGATTGCCTCTCATTGCCCTCATTTACATGCAGACTTGCCTCTTAAAGTATTTACTTTGTGGTGTTACACCCAGGTCCTACTCAGGAGCCCCACCAGAAGAGACCACCCAGGTACCCACTGCAGAAACTCTGAACAACTTTTGATGGAAAAAAAAACCACCTATGCAAAAGAAATGTCACAGTCATGCCAAGGCACAGAGTCATTATGAAGGACAGTTAATTTGTTTACCTTCTGGTAGCTTTGCCTGTCTGGAAAGCTGGCCACACCTACAGAACTCAAGAATAGTGGCAAAGAGGAAGTTCGGCTTTTGACTTCTGGATTTGGAAGATCTTGGTTCTAGAAATAAGGGAAAAGCAGTAGAAGACAACAGGCACCTGTTGGGTGTGGGCTAAAATGTACTGACACATCTCACTGGAGCAAATTTTATTTCCAATGGCTCAGAGGCATTGTCTGCATGGCATTTTTCAGGCAGACATAAATTTGCCCTGCTTGCATTCTGAGCTGTGTGGAAGCTGCAGGGATGGGAGTACTTAGTGCTGAGTCTAAACTGGAGGGCCTGGCTGGCTGACAAGGTGCAGAAACTTGGGCCTGAGCTTGAACTACCGGGGCTTCCAGCTGATTCATAACATTGACAGACTGATGTAAAACAACATGTAACTATATCTGAAATGCACCCACTAAGTATAACACACAAGTTTTCACTCTGATGCATCACAGGTGTGGTTCATTGCAGCATAATATCAATCTTCCCCTTGTTTCCATATAGCTAACTCGTCAAAGAGATTTCTTACTGTAAAATCAATCCCAGTGCAGACAGACTGTGCAATACCTGCTTGGTGCATAAAGCCAGGGTAAAGGACTTATATGAAAATGAATTTCTGAATAACCAAGGTCAGAGGCAACTTGCAAGGGAAAGATCAGCAAAATTCCTTTGCACAGTTTTGTAATGAAAAAGAGAAATACCTTTTTTTTCCCTAAAATAAAGTACAGTAACATGTCACCTGAGGGCAGCATCCACTTCTTTTGTCCTCCCTGCAGACTGAAGATATCAGAGTGACCCAGTCATCTATTTCCTGCCTGAAGTTGGAACAAGAGGAGTGAAAGCTTACTGACAGGTAACACACAAGGGCAATTCTTTTGCCTGCCTATTTCTTCCTATGGGGCCCAAACCAAAAATCCCTGAGATCAAGGGGAAAAACCCTGCACATTTTCAGGAAAGAGTGCTTGTGTGTTTATAGCCAGATGGCAAAGTCTGACTCAGAGAGCTAACAATTCTTGGGAATGCATTTGGGCCACCAGGATGAGAAACACGCCAGGAAAGGGCTGTTGAAGCTGTTTTTCATGCTTGCAGTGGATTTAGCTGGATTAATTCTGGAATGCTGCCCATGGAGTGTGGGCTGTGAGAGCCGCGCCCCAGGGGAAGGCTTTGGGTGGCACGCTCAAGCAGCACCCAGGTATGTGTTTTTCTTCTTATCAGAATTTCACACATCAGCTGCTCTTCTGCAAAAAAAAAAGCAAAAATTCCCCCTGACGTGCTCGTGACTGGGAAACTGAAGAGGAGATGCTGGGAACCAGCAGTACAGGAGCACTGTGACAAACATCCTCTCCCTCACCTAACTGAGCTTTGCCTGATCACCTCCACAGAAACAGCTCCTGCCCCTCTTCAAGACTCAATTCCAGCCAGAAAAAGCACAGACTTCACCCCCCTGCTGCAGCAAAAGCCCCAGCCAGCACTTTGGGGATCTGTTTTCCTTCAGGAGAAGTTTTGTCTTCAGTCTGCTTCCTTTGATTAATAACCTAGATTTCAGGCAATATTGTGGTTTATCCATGAGGAGCAGAACCTTTTCTACCTCCCAGGAGCTGCTGGGTGAGGAGGCAAAGGTCTGTGCTCTTTCCTGTCCCCTGAGCAGCACAGTTTGAAATGGCACTGCCACTGCCATCCCCCTGCCACCCCTGTGCCCCCTCTGCTTTCACGTGCTGGATGCTGTGACTGGGTGGCTGCAGGCAAGGGGAGCTCACCTGCCTGGACCAGCAAAAAATTAACCCAGCCATGAGTAAGGGGAGGCAATGCCATAGAAAAAAGCTGTTTTCCATTGGACCAGGCAGCTGAATCACCTCATCCCAGAGCTGGGCCATCAGTAGCTGAGCACAGAAGGGAAGGGAGAGGCTGTGAAGGAGCAGGGCCCTTCCTTGGGGCACAGCTTAGTGCTACATTGGTTTAACACCACTGTCCCACTGCTTTTGCTCATCCTGCTATGCCCACCTGCTGTCCCCAATGAGGTAGTAACATCTGCTTCCAGTGCTGATGGATATCACCTGCTCAGGAAGGCACTTAAACATCTTCCTCACCGTTTCCATAATTTCAGCATTACTTATGCCAACTTGAATACTTATGATTCTGTGAAGATAACCATAGGAAACATCCTAGATTACTCTACACAGTTACATACAAATAGACACACACATATATGTGTGCATGTCCATATTTTACTCTGAGCACAGCATAATATGATGAGATCTGCAAGGTCTCATCTGAAAGTTAAACATTTTTCCACAGAAAAAATTGCTCAAGAAAATCAATGCACACATTCAAAAGAGATGGTCTTTCAAAGAAGAAAATCTCCAGGCAAAATATATAAAATTAACTTTTCCCAAGTCCCCAGACTATGGCTCCTCATTTCTGGAAAAAGGGGCTTTTGGTTTAATTCAGAATCTTGAAAAGAAACAATAGTAAGAAAAATTTCTTGTGGAAGTTTTTTAACCACAATAAAACAATAGATTTGATTTGAAACTAATTGTATATTAATAGTGTTTTAATGGAGGGGAAGAGGAACAGAAGTACTCTTAATGGATACTTGAAGCACTTGAAGCACTACTTCCATTAACCTCCAATATGCCAAATTAATAAAAGTAATAACAACAATAATTATGGTACTAATGTAACCACAGACCACTGAGCAAGCTGCAATATTTTTGAAAGCTTCACAATGTAAATCCTTTTAATGGAAGAAGCACAACAGCAATGTGGTGAGTGACCTCTTTGCCTAAAAATTCCAGGAGCCTGGAGTATTAACCTCTAGATCTGACAGGAAATGTTTACATTTCCCATTACATTTTCTGTTTCCCTTGCACATATTTCATACCACCCATGGCATGGTAAAGAGTGCCAGTCCAAAGGCAGGGACACTCAGTCCTGCTGCAGTAGGCATGTGCTGACGGGAGAGAAACAACCAACCCAAATGAGCCAAGCAGGGCGATTTCTTGGCAGAATAAGAGGCAGTGAGCAACCATGATCAGCCCAAAAGGTTATGAGAAAGTCAGGAGACCTTTGCACAAACCTGCAAAGGACTTTGTGAAGCCGCAAGCTGGGAAAGGGCGTGTGCCACAGCTGGGAGTGGCACAGCCTGTCCTGATTGACCTGTGAGTGAAAGCATGGCACTGTCCTCCCAGGAGGTGAAATGTGTTTTACTGCAGGAACACAGCCTGGGATGCAGGAACACAGCCTGGGATCGTGGAGCCAGGCCAGGTATCTCACTGGCAGATACATCACAATAAAGCAATTCAGGATTTTCACTTCTACATATATCATAGCTGCACCCAAAGCCTACAAATCCCATGGGACTCTTTGTGGAGTTCATTGGGTTTGAATCAAGAACCCAATCCTGACCTGTTCAGTCAGGAGCAAGGGCTTGCACAATCAGTGGCCATTGCAGAGCGCTGATACATGACTCAAAACAAAAAAGATGATGCATTTGAGCTACATACTGGTCAACAGCTATGGAGCCTTTCACGTGTTGGCCTTTTAGATACTTCAGGATGTAATTCCCTGTGCTGGACTTGGACAGGACAAACAGACGCCTTTTCCAGGAATTCTGCCAAAGAGAAAGCAATTTGTGTCTCATTAAAATTCAGGACAGCAGATATGAGGGGTTGCTGAAATATGACTAATCTGTGCTGGAATACCTGTGAGCTGAAAAGTTGAAGAGGTGGTGATTTGATGAGGAATCCGTGCTTGCAGACTCCACCTTCAGGGCAAAATGTATTTTGAATTCTCACTAATCAAAGAGAAATGAACAGCACCATTACTTAACTTGCTGCCAATTAATCTCTTTAAAAAGACCTGTTTGAACTGGAAATTGTTGCTTAGCACTGGGTTTCTGTGCTTAAATGGCCATAAAACAAACACAAATCAAGGCTATAAAATATAGAGCCAGGTCCTGCATCCCTGGTGTTAATGCTGACAACTGGCTCAAACTGCAAAGTAAAGGTAGAGAAAATGTAGGGGCTCAGCAGATATCATGAGCTGCTGCCTTATTTAACTGATCTTATTTAACTTTTGGGGTCTGGTCTTATTTAGCTTCATAATTAGTGATCTGAAATGCACCCCTAAAGAAATTCATAGATGGCATTCAGGTAAGGATAGATCATCTCACAGCTTTACCACTGACAAATTTTAGTATAAGAAATTTTGTACCTGCAGAATTTCTTTTACTTGTAGAAGCCATCCTGATTGTTCTTCCACCCAGGTAACAAAAAGAGCCAAAATGTGGAAGCTAATTCCTTTCAGTTTGCTTGCTGCAGAGCAGCATTCCACTGCACACACAATTGCTGTTGAGAAAAATAACAAAAATCTTACAACAGTTTGTTTTCATACTGATGATGAAAATACATAAAATAGCCATAATAACTATTTATTTAAATATATTCATAAATAATTTTATATAATATCAAATTATACACTATATGCTATATTTGTTATTTTATAATACAATCACAAAATTACAAATAACAAATATTATCCACTTTTATAGGCCAAAAAGATGATTTGCTTAGAAGTGATGAGGGCTGCTAAGAGAACTTCATTTTTCCCTTTCTTTTGCACTAGTCACAACACCTGTAACCTAGGAATACTGCCTCCATTTATGTTTCTGACACTGCTTTGCCAAGTATGATCAGTCCTGTACAAAACTGGCGTAACTTGGCCTAAAGAGTTTAAAATATAAGTAGAAAAAACCTGTATGATACTATAGCAATTTTAATGATTTGCAAGTTTGTCATATTAACACAATGCCTTTTCAAAAGTTTTGTTTTGCCTTACCTCAAAACTCTCATTCCCTGCAAAATCAGGTCTTGGCTGGGACTTGTTGTAACTACAAGGAGGTTACACAGACCCTCTTGTGCCACCTGAAGCCACAGAGCCTCTCCTGGGAAATTCTGAAGGATTACAAGTGCTGTTCTCTGGCTCTTTACTGAGAACCCTGGCTGCAGTGAGAGATTTAAGGGCTTTCCTCTGTTTCTCTTTCTTCAGTGATTTACTCCATGGTGCCAAAAGTAAACATGGTCCAGTCATGAGTAGGGTGGGTTACACATGGAATTTTACCCCTGAGACACACCTAAAGCTATAGACTTTTATTCCTCCTGTTCCAGGCTGTAAATGGGAATGACCCACTGCAAACTTAGGTCCATCAGAGGTTTCTGCACATTTCTGTCTGTGTTTTTTTGAGTTTTTTTCAGGGAAACCTTTGCAATTTTTGCTTTTTGGGAAGAAAGATTTGGAAAGAAATATTTGCCGTGATAAACTGTTCTAAAATTTGCTTCTACAGTTTTCATCTGTTGCCTACCAGAAAAATAAAAGGACAAAAAAGCAATTTCCAAAACTAAAAATGACTGTACACAAAGTCAATACTCGGGGTACACACCTGGGGTTGCAATGAAAGGCAATGTATTGTTGTGTTCAGTGTGACTGACAGTCACCTCAACTGGCAAAGGATGCAATTACTACAAAACAATGTTCCAAGAGTCTCTGACAGGATAAAAGTCTCTTCTGGATGTCAGTAAAAGTCAAGATTTGCATGTAGGAAGACAAATACCCGTGAGATTAGTTGTGCTAACTCACTCTGCCTTTTGGGAAAAAGTTTTTAATTGTTACATCTAATTGTCTTTTCAACTGAAAGCAACATGTAAACAGGTTATGTCTAATTCAAAACAGGCAATGCCAATTCCATGATTATACCCCCTCAGATTTTTGTATGCCAGGCACTAAGGGATTTGATTGCTTCAAACCTTTTGAAATGCAATGAGACATTTCAGTCAAAACGCAAAGAAAATGCCTCGAATCATTATGATGAAAGCTGTTATAAAACTTCAAAAATTTCCAAGATAAGGAAAACAAACTGTGTTAATACTTACAAGCAAAATGTCTTCATGGTGAAGAAGGTTATTAGAGAAGTACACTTTCAAGTAAATCCAGATTCCCTGCACTGCTTCCTGCAGCAAAACACGACGAGTCCTTGCCCTGCATTGTGACTGCCCTCTTATAGTCCTTGTATAAATACAAACACCTGAAATATGACCCACAAGGAAATTCCTGCTTCTGCATGGGAAGTAACTAAAGACTGCTCTGGAAAGGGGAAATCCAGAAGATTAATATTCACTTAGAAGCAATGAAAAATATGCACATTTGAGGCAGAGATAAATGTGTCCCACACAGAAGAAAAACCTGGAGACAGCCTGGTTTTGTTGGTTCAGCTTTCTGAACAGTCCCCTCATTTCCTGAGCTGTTTCTAAATCATAATATCCATCATGGCTGGAATATACAGCAGCAGTAAGAACCCTAAAAGATCATAAAAGTACCATAAATTGAAACCAATTTCAGATTTAATCAGCATTTAGTTAAACACACAATGGTGGAGCAGGACTTCTTGGGCTGCCCATGTCATGACAATGTAATTTCAGTGTTAGTCTTGGCTGAAAGTGAATTTTTGGGATTCTCTCCAGAAACATTGAGTGTATCAATAATGGAAGTGGATTTACACACTAAACCATCTGGCTAATGCTGCAGATGGCAAGGGGATTGCTTTCCAATAGAAAATAGTCATAAATTTGATCAGGGAAAAAAGCTAAAACACCCTGCAGCTTTTAAATCGCTATTCAGCAAGCTGGCTCTGCTGGAGTGAAAGGGTCAAGGGTTCCTCACTCTGAGGGGGCTCCTTCAGGCTCAGAGCTGCACAGCTCCCGGCTCTGTCAGCATCACCACTCAGGGCTGATGTTTGGTGGTTCACAATTTCTTTTGAAATAAAATTATCTGGACATGATCTAAAGCAATGCTCATCTAGCAGAGATCCTGGTCCTGACACAAGGGAATGTTTTTCTCTCTTTCACTTCTTCTCTAAGTTAATCTTTCCATGTTACTTTCCTCTCAGGCAGTGTATTCAGGTATTTTATGCTGATCTTTCTATAGCTCATATATTGGAACTGAAGTTCTGGAGACAGGGGAATATTGTTCACATAAATTTAAAAACAGGCTAGACCTCAAGCAAATAAACACTAATGAACTATAAAGACATGAAAGATCCTCTAGAGAAGTAACAAATACTGAAATGTTGGCTGGCCATGGTAAACCAGGAACATCCTTAATTCCAGAAAATAGCTTAAGATGGAGCTATTTGGCAGAAGCAACAGGGAGAACACTTTCACATGCACTGCTAGAGCACTCTACAATTTACTGTACAAAGAGCAAGATGAAGCACTGGTGGAACATGGTATTTCCAATAAAATACTTCCACTAACTTTGGTTTACTCCAAGAGAGGACATGGCCTGTCCAACCCAAGTCACCCAATGCCAAATTACTTTTCTAATCTGCCTTTCCCCTAACACTGTAAACCTCCTCCTGAAAAGATGCCAGAGACCACCTGCATTCTTCAAAGAGAAAGGGACTGGGATATATGTTGGTTGGTTTTTGTTTCACCAGATCGAGTGACAAACATGCAGATATACAAAAGAAATTTTTTTAAAAAGGCCTTTATTGATGTAATGCTCAATATTTCCATAAATCATCATTTATTTAAATCAAACAACTGTAAATTTGACTTATGAAAAAATATATATGTCTCACTATTTTACAGTATTTGTAAGAAAATAAACTTAACAATTTGCTAACTTGGTTTTCATTTTCTCAGAAGATTGCAAGGAGTATAGAGTACATTAACTGGGAAAAGGGTGAACAACTAATTCTTTATCAGTTTAACTAAATCATTAAACTTATGTTTTTTCAACCTAGCTATCAACTAAAGGAAATATAAAAAGTAGAAATATAAATATCACCAACAAAACTCTAAAACACAAAATCAAGACCGTACAGTAACTAAGACGGCACTTCTGGTTTCTGATTCAAGTAACCATTTCCAGTTTTGGCAACTAGAAGTTAAATCTAAACATACATTTGTTACTGGAACATATAATTCTACCTTTTCAACATTAAATTTTAATGTTTTAAAGCCTTGTCATTAACTTTTGAATCAAGAAGCAGACATTTTCATTTCTGCAAGCAGAAGAAATGCAATACCACCATTTCAGGTTGTTCTCTCAGTCAATTGTCATTTGCAAGGCAAAATATGTTTATAAAGGCACTTTAGTATGGTTCCATTCAAGCAAAATTTGCCAATCTTTTACAGAGATTTTAATTTTGATTGTTCTATTTGTTACATTTCTATACTGTTCAGGTAATAATCTAAAAATATTGATTTTTTACACATTCATTTTATGCTAGAATGGTGACTAAGTAAACTGACTTCCAGATTGAGCACAGAGCAACCATTAGCCTTCATGTATAATCATCAATTAAAAGAAAATGAATATATTAGACTAAGAAACACCCTTTTAAATAGCTACAAACTGTTTTATTACTGGACATACCCATAATATGATGGTCTTTGGAAATTTCCAAGGAGCTTACAGTTCCATGAGCTAGCAGTAAACGAGAAGGAGTCTCAAGATTTTTTTGTTTTTATTCTTAATTTACAATCTGCTTTCTGGGAAAAAGCTTTATGGGTCATAACATCTTCAGTAGCCATAAATCATGACAGCCACACTAAGAGAAATCAAGACACAATGATTAGTGATAGCTGTCAGGCTGGCCCACAACTTCTTTAAAATATTGCATATTCTCCATCCATCAGATACCCCATCTTACTAAAAAAATCTCGTGTTACCACATGTCTGTTATTAAAAACGTGTTACTCCTGTCCACAACCAATCTCCACCCAAAACCACAGCCTGACCTTTCATCAGGGGCTGCATTGAAGTGCCCTGTCAGAAGTAGAGCTCCTTGGTGAGCATGGAGACCACGCAGGGGATCTGCTTCTTCTCGCTGAAGCGCGGATCGTCCGACTGCGACTCGAAGTTGGTGGCCACCACGTAGTTGACCCGAGTGAGGATCTGCATGATCTCAAGCTGCTTCCCGTGCTCGTTCAGCACAGAGCACAAAGACTGCACAAACCAGGAGCCTCTTCCAGGATTCCTCCAGGAGTAATAACCTGACAGGAAAAGACGAGGAAGAAAATACAGGGAGTGATTTTTGCTCTTTTGTGTGAAAGATTCTGGGCAAAGATTGACAATGCACACACTGAAAGCTGAACTCTTAACGGCTGTGTTACACATCCTACTTCATTAAAGTTGAGAATAATGTATGTTAACTCTCCAAACCTCACACTGCTTAAGTACCATTCTACATTTTGCCATTAGGGAATCTGCAAGAAGTAAAATTACACAGGTTTCCTTTCTGAGGATAAGTATTGTGCTGTAAGTATTCCCCTTCCTGCCTTCATCACATATTCAGCACTCCAGGACGTGGAAGGGCAGGATTCCCAGGACACAGGGAATCCTTTGGTCTTTGCCATCTGTAATCTCTCTTTTCCTCTGCAGCCAGCGTAGAAGGGGTGGATACCCAATGTACACCGAGCCTTTGTGTTTTATCCATCAGTGCACAATGTATCATGAGGGGGTCCATCTCCAATCCAGTCAGTATGGATGGTGAGTTTTCAGGCTTACACCCCCATCTTGACCTTCTTTTCCTTACCTGGCACTGTGGAATAAGCAAACAGAAAATCTGCTTCTACTGGGATTTTGTATCTCGGGTTGGCATCTGTCTCCGGGGTGTCATTGGCAGGTCCAGAGTCAGTTTGTATTCCTTCATCAAATTCAGAGCCTCTGCAGGCCTGAAAGCAGAGAATATAAATAGAATGTTTCCGGTAAGGAGAAACAAGGTGTTATAACAATTAGTATTCATCAAAGTTTTTTATTGGATTCAGTTCTAAGAAGAGATGCAATTCTGGGGCATATCTAATTGTTCAGTGATAAAGTTACTACCTTACCCTTTGAAAAATATACATCCTGTAAGTAGAGGGAGGCAAAGGTGTTGAGGCTGTGCATCTCAGCTGTTTGTCAACAAGTGCCATGTAAGCACTTCTAACCATGATTAATTTTACCAGTCTAGAGTCATTCTCAGCACCCAATTATTCCATAATGCTGTGTGCAGTGTGACTTCTGGACAATTTCTAGACAGTGGCCTCCACAGGTGGAGACTCTACAGTGTGGACAATGTGAGCGAGTGTTTGACGACCCATTACAAGTATATTGTGTTTTTAATACTTTTCCATTTATCTCTTTGATTCTTAATTTTCTCTTAATCATGGGTTTAGCTAAAGGGCACACTGGTCCTGGTGGGTAATTTTCAGCTCTTATCAGTAGCTTTGACTGACAGCTCTTGCAAAAGAACAAGTCTGACTGGCTTATATAAGAGGGCAGATTACCTTTATTAAAATAATTTTCAAGTCTATAAAGCAACCATTTCAAAAATGTAATTAGAAGAAACATCACTTAAGTAGTATGAAGAGTCTAAAACAGTTTTCACTTTGAGGATGAGGATTAATTGATGGGATAGCCTAGGGAAAACCACATCTGCTGCAACTCTTCTATGTAAATAATACTATGTATTATGTAAAAAAGAGAATTCAGACCCATGATATGTCAGTTAATGCTGTTTGAAACAGTTGTCTTTAAAATTTTAACTAATACAATTAATACATTAACTAATAATTGTATTAACTAGTACAATTAATTACATGTTAATTTAAAAATCCAATATAAATTTTTAGGCTACTGATGAAAAGTGTTGCTTTAAGAAGTAATTTGTAGAGGAAGCCTTAATTCAAAGAGACCTGGACAGTATTATTCCTATTGAAAATTATGTACTGTCCTTAGCTCTGTCTGCAAAAAACTGAGTTTCTGCTTTGACGTCCATATATTACCAAGAAAAACCATGTAGAAAATTACAATGATAATTTTCTTTACACCTGTGAATCTCGTATATAAATTATCTTTGAAAAACAAACAATAATTTTACCCATAGACAACTTCTGTCAACACATTTTTTCACAAACCTCCAGCAACATTCAGTAAGTCAAGCTACAGGGTTTTTCTAGGGCAGACAACCAACAGAGCATGTTTTCCCTGCTGCAGCAGTAGGACACTATATTTACCTCAGGGCTATTACCTGAATGAAAAACAGTTTGGGTTTGCCTATAAGGCTTTTGCACTTGTCTCCTCTGAACAGGGCAGTCAGACTCTTGATGGCCATGGGTCCATCTGTGCCATAGATGAGCCCTTCTTCCCCATGGCTCAGGAGGATACAGGCAAAGCAGGCAGCATCACTGTGGTTCTCCTCAGCAGCTGCAAGGTAAACACTTCTGAGTCAAAAGGAAGCCATGTTTTAAATAGAAATTATATTTAGCAAGCACATTTTTCTGAGGCTTAATATACACTGGGATCCTACTGTCAGGCATGAGAAGGAGTGGATCATCTTTTACAATGTGGTGAGTACCTTGAGCACATGGATGCATCCTTCACTTGAGTCTGAGTTTAGCCAACTGGAATCAACAGGCTGAACTCCTTATCTAATATGAAGGCTCTTCAGCTAATACACAGGACAAGTGCTTCACAAGAACACCGTGCATTTCTGAATTGATGCTGGGGGATGACATGGGGAATTAAGCCCAGTCCATTCAGAAAACAAATCCTTCCATGCAAAAAAATTTACGTGTGGGGCCTAAGCAATCTGCTCTGCTTTAACCTGCTGTGACTAGGGACTAGATTCAGTGATTTCCAAAGGTCTGTTCCTCTCTAAATCATTCTATGATACTGAATTTCTACCTTTTTTCAGTAATTTTTCCATATCATCACGGCTTCGGTCATGGTGTATATCAACCTCAAAGCCCAGGTTTTTAAAGCTCTTAGCAAGGTCTCCAGCATCTTTGTCAGTGCCATTGCGTGTGCCCATTCCTGCCAGAAAGCAAAGAACATGGTTGACTGCACATTACACAACTCCCAAGTGATTCACGTGTTCAAAGGCAAATGTTTAAGTTTATCACTGATAAAATTAAACGATGTCTTGGTGACATGTTTTTAAAACAATCCTCTAGCAGCATTGAGAACAAATTGTGAGATTTTAAAAATAAGGCAATGCTCAGTGTTAACACATATCTCATCCTGAAAAATGCTGGCGTGGCCCCAGCACCCTGCAACACAGGAGCTCTAAGGATGATCCCTCTCTTTTTGGTTATGCAGTACAACACAAAGCACCCCATGGAAAATCTGCTGAAAAGTGTCCCTATTACACCCAGTAAAGGAACTGACACAGAATCTTTGGGGAAAACAACTTACTGTGTTTGCCAAGTGTACAGGAAAAATTCTACAGACCTGATTATAACACAAGTATTTATTTGTCTACCTTGAAACCACATGTGGTCTGGAAAGTTGAATGCAGGAGTGTGAACAGAGCACACCTACAGCTATTAGCTTTTGTAGCTCACAGCTGCAGCTCAGGGACAGATAATTTATAACATGGGTTGCAGATGCCAAAGTTCAAATTTTAACAACATAGTTTTACACTCTGGAACAAAGGTTTAGTTTGAAGTTGGTACAGCAAGGAGACATGGTGTTTGAGACATATACTGAAAAGATGTTGAAAAGAGCCACTCTAACATAGGTGTTAGAGAACAGGAAAAGTTTTAGAAACAACTATTTATCAAAAAAGATAAAAACCCTCATTAAAATTGCATGTCCTAAAAATAGAATACTTATTGATTAAAGTATAAGCATGAAAATAAAAAAGTATAAAAATTCTATGGTCTGTAATGAGTATCATCAAAGAAAGAACATTACCTGTTTTGTCTTCAAAATTTTTGTTGTTTATAATAATACATTTGCCAACTTTCTTGTAATCCATATTATACTGGAATGTGGGTGTAACAATTCGGTATTGATTACTAAGAGAGGGCTTTGGCTGCTCTTCTTCTCCATTCTTCTTTTTTCTAGGTGAACCAAATGAAATTATTGTTAGTGACCAGTCACATGCATGGCCTATTTACCGTAATTCAAACCACTCATGCAGCCCTGCCCAATGTTTCTCCTTCTCCAATATTTGTTTTCTTCATTTACATTTTGGATTGAGGGATAAAGATCTCGTGATTTCCATGAAGTGATTATTTTGTGGATGGATTCTGACGAAGTGAAGTAACTCTGGAGTGAACTGCAGCCAAGAGCAGGACACAGATCCTGACCCAGAGATAAAACAAATGGCCTGCATGAAGTGAGGCTGGCAGCAACCGTTTGGAAACTATTTCTGG
The DNA here is from genome assembly GCF_012460135.2 of Molothrus ater. NCBI lineage: Eukaryota > Metazoa > Chordata > Aves > Passeriformes > Icteridae > Molothrus > Molothrus ater. The sequence goes on along the minus strand of NC_050485.2, from coordinate 27,663,615 downwards.
ACATATTTGACTTTTACTGTAAGTAATTAATGTAAGGACAGACACATTTCCCTCAGTAGCCATTCCAGGAAGATGAAGATATGCAGTTTACCCAACTGAATCACCATCATCCCTAAATTTTGTGCAGATTAAGACTAAGAAGTAGGTAGTTTCTACTGAAAAAGGTTACAGATGTGAAAAATTCATGTGTTAATTTAGTCTGCCAAACAGCAGTCTGAATCTATGCAAAGACCCAAGCACATTACATTGATTACATATGATTGACATACAATGATTACATTTCAATGTAATCATTGATACCTGAACTTAGTCAAATAAAACCTAAGAACAAACAAATCAAACTATTATAATAATGATGTTACTGGGTTATATTAATAAATATTCTTGGGTACTGATCATTTTGCTGTGTATTGGAGCCTTACACTGGATTAGAAAGAGATGCCAAGGGATAACACAGACATTACTCACAGATTTAATGTAAATAAAGTATGAATACCAAATCAATTACAGCCAGCATGCACACCTGATGTACAAGCATGAGGAACTCAGCAGTACCTGCTTTTACAAGCACTGCTTTTTTGGTCCAAGCAGGGGGCTTCAGGTGTGGTTAAGATTTCCTCAAGCAAAACTGAACCAGTAGGAGCCTATAAGGAGTCTGATTCAATCCCAGAATTATAAGCAAGCTTTGGAGCCCACTTAAATGCTCAGGAAAGGGCAGAAGAAGTTATTGCCACCTCTCTTATTTGTTCCAGCATCCAGCTTCCAATAGTATCTAGTGCTGATGTCTGAGAGGAAAACATAAACTACTTTCACAGCACAGAGAACTGTATAATACAGCTTAGTTATAACATTAAATTTTTCCTATAACCTCAATTAATTTAAGTACTTTCACTATTCTCATCCTGACATCTTCCTAAAGAAATAGGAATTTATTTGCTTCAATAATAACCTGTAGACGTGAGATTGCTATGAATTGATTAAATGTTGTTTAGGTAATATATTTTCTTACCTGCCTGATTTAACAATGGTGGTCTTTTAGCTTTAAGTATCCTCTTTTTTATTACTAAAGGACAAGACCAATTGGAATCTATAATAAACCTTCTTTAAATGATTCATCATGTATAAATGCTACTGCAATTCAATTTCAAAACAGCTTCTTCTTATCTTTGAGTGCCGTCACATTCTATTATAAAGGGCCAAATTAAATAGCTGCACCTGGCAGGCTTCCATTATACTCTTTTCACATGTGACCATCTTAATATCATGTCCTCTTTTAGACTTCCCTTAGAGACTGAAAAACAAGATACTGAACTGTATCTACTTGAGGATTATGTCTGGAAATACAGGGGTTTTTTCTGACAAATTTCAAGTGTGGATATTATCCCAGCATATGCTTCTTGAGGGCTCTGGAAGCAATAATTAAATATGCTTTGCTTCAAGAAAAAGTCTTAACCAATTCTTAACTAATTCTTCTAAAGAATCAGTCAGAACTCTATGATGCTGGTATTACATTTGACTTTGAAAGAGATTTTGGATTCTTATTTTAACCTAAAATTTCCCCGGTCTTTGATCACCAGACAGTTCTTTGTGAAAGAGAGAAAAAGAAATTTCAGAACAACAAATAACCACTCAGGTCCATGAAGAGGCATTTCCTCAGCCCACAGGTTCCAGTTTTTACAGATTTATCTGGCTTCAGTGATTTCCTGAAAAAGTCATTCAACAGTGGCTGTTATAGACAACAGGAGATTTTCAAGGGGATTGTGCACAGATTTCTATTTATGTCCAACCCATGAACAGCTGTCAACACTCAAGGATGGACCCATTTGAGCAGTATCATGTTTGCACTGTCTGCTCTTCTAAAATGCTCGAAGTGACCTAATCCAGCCCAGAAATCAGGCAGCCACATTACCCCACGAAAAGCCCCACTGAAAACAGCAGCAAGGGTTAAGTGGCACAGCAATGCAGCCACACAACTTCTCTGAAACCACCTCACTCCCAAGTTCAATAGTTTGCACTCATTCATGCAGAAACACTCGTGAGTTTAAGGGATGTAATTCCTGCTGCTGGAATTCTCAGGAGCAGCCAGAAGCTGTGTGCCAGTCAATGGCAAACACCACAGACCAGCCTTGGCAGCTCATTCCTCCATTTCCTTCCCAGGACACTGTGGTTTTAGTCCAATGATTCCTCCCAGGTTAATGAGATACCTAAAAACCCACAGCATGGTCACGCCCATCACTTCCTTACCAGCAGACGACAAAAAGTTCCAGAAACCTTCTGGCATCAGTCCCAAGTGAATAAATAAGGGAGCAAAGGCTGTGGATTACACTAAGGCTGGACCTGCAGTCCAACATAGCACAATATGGGAACTGCCTGACTGGACCACACTGACAGCACAATGTGCAACTTTTCAGACTTAACAAGCTAAATCAGACCTTGTAATGATAACTAATACAGTTATAAATAAGTAATAATCAGGCCTTAAGGGAAATCTCCAGTCAGTGACAGGCAGACTTATGATTGAAAGCTTAAATCTTTTTTTCTGAACTTTGAACTGGACACCATCTAGTATAAATGTTTACTGCTGCTCTTACTAAGCTTTCTAATTACTGTATTTTCCAAAAGGGTTTCCACAGATTAGTTATATGCTGTTATAAAATGTTTTAAACTATGTGCCCTCTGTTTGATTTCTTTCTGCTTCTCTGACATCTAGTGTCTTTAATTTCCCTCTTTTGGGATTCAAACTTGCCTGGACTAAACAAAAAGTTGAATTTCATGACTGTTTACTCATTCTTCAGGTCTTAATTACAGCTGTGCCATTATTCCTCACACCATAAGTGGTCATTGATCCTTCCCTTATACAGAAATACTCTCCCCATTATTGCTGCCATGTATTTCGTGTGTTCTCCCTTTGGTTAAAAGTTCAGAAAAACTGAAACTACATTTTGCCACTCTCATATAGCTGCACATTTTCACCCTTACCTTGTGTCTCTAAAACCCGGCCTCAGCCTTGCCAACTGCATATTTGGGAATGTGATTTCAGCAAGTCTAGACTCAGTCAGTATCAACCCTGAGGAAATCATTATTATCAACTTCTCATTTTTCAAACATAAAATTAAAGTTATCTATTTTATTTATCATTTTATTACTGAACTTTTAAATAGTAGTAAAGTGTTTTATCAGCATGAGTGGCTAAAATTCTGCCAAAGTCAATGGATGTACCTCCCTTGCACAAGTAGTGGACATGATCGTATAAAGGACTGGTACTAATCACAACAAACCTTCTTTTCTCTTATACTTGGAATAAATTATTGTTTCAATATGGTTCAAGATTTAAGGATAAAAATATCACCAACAACATTTAACTATACCTGAAGATTATTTAGAAAAAATAAAGCAGTGTCTCTTAGCAGCTGTGATTTCCTCTCCTTTGACTTCCTTTCTACAGGCACCTTCCTCAGTCCCTGCTGCTGCCATATATTAGTGTGACATACCAACATATTAAGAATCCATGTGCAGGACAAAGGCTTCCTTGAGCATTATCTTTATTCATCTAACATTCATCTACTCCTCTGTCTGGCTATTTAAGTGGTTGTTCTTTTCCAGGGAGAGTTGTTCAAAATAAACTCTAAAAATGGTATTACAGAGAGATATCTAGGTTTTAAAAAAAGCTATAGTTCCCTTCTCCCCCAGGAAAATTAGGGCCTTTTCTTGGTGTGCTAAAAATGTAGGAAGATAAAAAAAATTCTACAATTCTATACTATTTAATTTAAGGGAGCTGACATTCAGAGTTGGGTGGAAAAGGCCACACTGATTCCATTCACTTCTATTTGAAGTAAACCCACAAAAGGAGAGAACTGTGTCTTACTCTGCTCTATGCAGTTCAGTAAACTTTGCCTTTCCTTGATAAGGAATATCTCAAAACATTGACAGTTTTACTCTGGCTTCCTTCTTGTATACAATGTGCAATATAATTTTTGAATAACCGATAAAATGTTTCCAATAAAAGAAAATTTGCCCTTGAAAACATGGTGTCTTTGCAAAACACCTTCAGGACTCCTTCTGGAGTTCAAATGCTTTTTTGGCATTGGGGAATAGTTTTATTCTAGTTTCTGTCATATTCTCAGCCTTTCTGTTGAGTCTGGGCAGGTTCAGAGCAGTGGGCAGTACAAACATCCTCAGGTAATCCACTGACACCCACCAGAGCTTTCATACCCTTAAGTGTTGTGGGATGCAAGGTGTCTTAAGTTGCAATGCTCTTTTATCCCCTACAAACAACTGAGATGTTTCCCTTAGGACTTCTGACATTTTGGGACTCTCTATAGGCTTCATTTGAATAAGTTTCCCATTAAGTTACATTACTGTGGAGTGCATGAGACAATGCATTAGTTCTGAGGCCTCTAAAGAAACTTACATAGCCTATATTGCTGATTTATTATTATGCAGTTTGTGTAGCTGTGTTGCTCTTTCTGCCTAAAAACTCCCACTCTCCTTCCACTGTTGCATGCACAATAAAAATTATGTTTGTGACTACTGCTCATCACAAATGCTGTTTGCTCTCCTGGGGAAAAATCCTGGACTGGACTTATTTATTTAAAAAGATCGTGAAAGGATAGACAGAAAACAGTGAAAATGCAAATACAATTGTGTTTTAATTCACAAGGCATTATAAGCTATGTGCAGTAATGTGAGTGTGCTGGAGATCAATTTAGATTTATTCATTAAAAAAAAAACTGAACAGGAAACAGAATTAACAGAATTTATAAATAAGCCAAAACAAGGTTCAATATTTTGTTCTATGTTTTTATCTTAGTCTCAATAATTAGTGGTCTGATGTGGGCTCCATAATTCATACTTTTGATGCTTTCTGATGATCATGCATTAAGATCTCCTACTTCTACATAAACTTCTCTTAAAACTACCAGCTTTAACTCTTTTATTCAGCTTTAATACCTTTATCCAGTCTAACTTCACTGTATTTAATACACCTCTAATTACTGTACACTCTCCCCACTTTGAATTTTTTTTTATTGAACCCTGTGGGCGATATCAAGCAAAAGACACTTGTTAAACCTGACTAGAGCTTTTTAGATCTAAAGTTCTCTAAGCCACACTCCTTGTTCTTTGTCAGATCTGTTTTGGTTGTGTCACACAGATTTCGAACTGCATACAAATAACAGATTATCCTGTTGCCTTTTTCCATTCATATTGCATTAGGCTGGCAGAACAGCAAGATTTCTGGACAAGAACAATGTGTCACTACTTGAACTGTCTTTCATAAAAATGAATATTCCTTTACTGTTAAAAATCAGAAAGCATAGATTACATGGGATAAAGACTAAACCACAAAGTCTAGACCAAATACTAAAACTGTATTACTGTGCACTTGAAAGTGCACACTCAGGCTTGCAAATTATGTGCCAGGAGAGAAACTGAAAGAAAAAGCTTAATAGCTGAAACAGGAGTCTCCTGAGGAGAAAGGGGCAATACTAAGTGTATAGGAGGAAGTCAAGTAAGCATTGCATACTTTCAATTTCCCTATTAGCAAACGTTAGCAAAGGACTGCTGACTTTGATAGATGAGCACCAACAAAATCACCAGTCTTTAGAGGTTATTTTAAAATATATTCCAGATGGATGTCAAAAGAAAACTGAAAAAAATTCTAATAATAAAGTCAGGATATTTTCCACACAATAGAAAGTCTTCATTTAGCAGAGAGAAGAAAAGTGATCCTACAAAACTGCACATAGAAGTTCCCCAAAAAGGCATTTAAACATTATTTCACCTACATTGCTTACCATGGCATGCACATGTCTTACACAAAAGGCATGAAAACTGACAGCTGCAATTTAGAATAGCAAACATAAACACAATACCACACACAAAAAACCTAGTGTTCCTAGATTTCTGTTCCCTGTCAGGATCTTGTTTCATCTGTTAAAGAAATTCAAAATTTCAGTAAAACATGCTAAGCAGATAATACTGGAGTCTGAAGTTCATATTTATTGATGATATATGAAGTCTGTGCTGCCCTTGCCTATTTATATATTGCTTTGCTGAAATGTCTAAACTTTCAAAGTCCTTTTTGGGAATGGGTGCAATAAAGGGGAATGGCCAGTGTGGCTGCTGGAACACCACAGTCCCCAGCAAACCCACTCCACTTTCCTCCTGGGAGCAACAGGGACTGCTCAGGCAATAAAATAATGGCTGTAAATGCTCTCAAGAACAGGGCCACAGGAATTATTCAGCCTTCAGTATCTTTTTGAACTGCCCATTAGTTCATGACTTCTTAAGGGCATCTTTGGAATCAGACTGTCAGCTGACTAAACAAAGCCAGCAGAGGCAAAGTCTTTTCTTTGAATTAACCTGATAGTCAGGAACCTACTAGGACAGTACCCCTTGTTCATCTGGAAACTTGTGTCACAGGCCCTTCAAATAATGGTAAACACAGTAATTTTGAACAGAAAATACTGCTGTAGCAGTATCAAAAGAAAGGAGTTAGGTAAACAATGTGATTATTTCCTTGAACTTATCAAGATAATACTAGAGCTGGGAAGGACCTAAGCTATCATTAAAAAATTCTTTCCAAGACTAGACTGAGTCCATTCATCCAAAAAAAATAATGGCATACTAAAAAAGTACTTTTGTTCTTGATACAACACATGAAACAGTACTGTAACAGATTTCACAGAAAATTGGCAAAATAAACCTCTTCAATTTACTTAAAGAAATCCTGGCATTTCCCTAAATTTCTTAATACCACATCTGAGAGTACAACACAGAATAAAATACATTTATTAGGACCATATGCTAGCTATGCTTTGCCCATTTAACTTGATGAAAGGTATTAAACAAACCAAAATGAGTTGTGCTTCTGCTGTTGAATAACTCTGGGAAAGTAACTCTGTATTTCTTGGTCTCAGTTCTCCATCACAAAATGAAGTCTAAACAAAGGTATTTCATAAAGCAATTGCAGATCATGTGGCTGTGTTCCAGGGGGAGGCTAGTACAAAACCTGATGCCCCATGTTCCAACCAGCTGAGCCAACCTCAGGGGCAATCCTGTGCCCTGTGCTCTGGGATGCCCCTGCTCGAGCAGGGAGCTTGGACCAGATGAGCCACTGTGGTCCCTCCCAACCTGATCCACTCTGGGATTCTATACAGGAATAATTTTAAACTAGAATATTTCTAAAATTCACATTTTGTCCATCTGTGCAATGTTTATGTCTGGAGTGTGTGGGTTAGCTTACTGACAGGTGCCTCCTGGAAAGAAAAGGCACTGAACAAACCATCCTTACTGTAAAGTCATTGTTTGCATTCTTATTCTAAACATCCACAATGGAGGTTTACAGTGGATCTCAGTCCAGAAGCAATTTCCTAACTTTGGTTATTACACATTAGCTTCCCTCAAGAGAGAACAATGCTAGTGCCTGTATGACTATTTACATCAATTGAAACACTGAATACATTTTTAATATCTCATTATAAGACATTTTTCAGACTCTAAGCTACTCTTGTAGCTTTTTTGTCCCATTTTAGTTTCAGATCCATCTCCAATTAGGAGACAGAATCTTCTCTAAAAACCTGGAAAACTGAGAAACTCAGTCCAAAACAACTCACAAGAAAATGCAAGAGTTGAGCTGTTTGAAAGAAGAAGCCTCAGACTACAACTTCTGGCATACTTTGTAAATGTCTTTTGAAGTTCTAATAGTTAATCTTAATATGCCTTCCTGTCTTTTTAAGTATGTGTTAGTGATGGCCTTAACTAATTCAAACCAAAACCACAACTGCAATTTAATTTATTATATACAACGAAGCAGACCAAGTGCATTGGGACTAAACCAGCTGCACTTTGGACAAGAAGTTTCAACAGACAGATCTAATATTGTCCATATTTCACAACAGTTAAAAAAAAGTAAAAAGAAAAGAAACAGGTAGTATTGCCCTAGTTTTGTGCATTTAATATTTTAGGGTTCACTTACAACCCACATGACAATTTTGTGGTGTGATGCCTGCAAAACAGAGTTCTTAACTCTCAATCATCACTTTGTAATTGAGATTCAGCTTCCCAATTAGCTGTATATCTGCCATGCAGGCCTCACAATATTGTATGCAGCATAATAGCCAAAAAAACATTCAAAGGGTAAATTTTTACAAATAAAGAATTTTGCTTGCTGAAAGGCTTTCTGCTCATTTCTAGAAAACCTGCACATCCATACCTTCCATGGGTGTTCTGGAAACTGAAATCTTGCATGATCATACCCTAGGCAGTACAATGTACATAGGCAACTGGCAATTATATGCAAAAAAAAAGGATGAAGCTTCTTTTACCTTTCATAGGTACTAAGAGAAATTAACAGGTACATATGGATTGCTTGGAAAATGACTCAAAATAAAGCAAACCCTCCAAACACTAATGCTCAGAGAACACTCTGGCAAGGATTAGCAATTGCAAAATGCCAGTTGAGCTAGGATTAGCTAAACTGAACTGTTTTAGGCTATAAACTTATGATTTTTCCAAACAGATGCTAGAGAAGGAAGGAGGCGAATAACATTCCACAGTACCTTGGCTCATCATCAAATGGTACTCCACACTGCATCTGAAAACAGCTTCAGCCTGTGCTCAGGAGCAAGTCTGGTGTTCTGTGGCACTGCTAGGAGCCCACCATGCTGGGGTTGCATTGCAGAGAGGGCAGGATGCTCTGTGAGCCCGGGCCCCAGCGTTCGCCTGTGTCAGCGCTGGGTGACGCTGGACTGTTCTGCTCTGTGGGGCCATTCAAAGCCCCCGAGCCAGCACCCTGCCAGCTGAGGTCATGCAGCCCCAGCCACCTTTGCTGACAAGCAGAAAACACCCTCCCATCACTCATTCTATCTCTGCTCCTGTGCAAGAGTACAGGAAAATAGATTTTGAGATGGAGGTGGGACAGCAGACTTCTCCTCTTCCTTCTGTCAGAACCTGATCCACCATTGCTACAATATTCACACAATGAATATTTCCAGCAAAATAATGCAAATTAACATGCATAGTTTACAAAGCCTCTCTATACTTTAACTAATACAACTACTTCCTACATATTTGTGGGGACCCAGAACATCCCTCTGGCTGTCCAGGATGGCCAAGACCCCTGCCAGGGGGCTCAGAGACCCTGGCATGGAGCCCAAAACACCTGTGGGTTTGATTATAACCCGTGGAGCAAATTACCAACCTTAGATGAAGATCAGCAAGCCACAACAGTCTAGGTGGAATAATAGTGAAGTTATCATGGGGTGAAAAAGTAGATTTTGGGGTTTCTGGTATGGGGGTCCAGAAGGCAAGATGGAGGGAACTGGGCATGTCCTGCCTTTCTCCTTCTTCTTCTTCTTGGCCTCCATCTTCTGCTGTGATGGTGGCACTCACAGATTGGTTTAGAGTAGAAGCTCACTGTCTAACATAGGTGATAGGTATTAGAAAGGAATTGTAAACACTGTATATGTAGTTTTTAGTATAAAGACATAACACCACCCCGGGGGCAGGCAGAGTGCCTGGAACTGTCCTGCTGGACAGACCTCAGCTGGACAGGGGAAAGAATTTTATAGATAAGATACAAGAAACAACCTTGAGACTGAGAACTGAAGAGCCCTGACTCCTTCTTCAAGTGCTTGGGCTGGGAAAAGAGACTTTTAACAATCTCAGGGTGACCCGAAAGACCCCAAGGCATATTTACCCTCAAACAGTTTTGGTTTATTATAAATTTGGCTTAAATTTGTTTGGATTGCTCTGAAAGCTTCAATGTCACCCTACAAAATAACTGTCCTCCAAATTCTGGATGATACAGCCCAGAGTTTGTTGTAATGAAGGAAATAAATCACTACACTAATTACAAAACTTAATTAGGATACTTGACTGTGATTACTTCAGATACAGTTCCTGGATAACACAGTGTTTGCTGTACTTCACATTAAAAAAGGCTCCAAGGAGACTGGAAACAAATATTGACTGTGAATCAATGAGTTCTTGTAATATAGACTAAATACTATTTCAAGATACTTGGGCTTTTCCTATGAGGTAAATGCAGTAAGCATCCAAGGGAAAGTACAAGCACTGGCCACAGTTTCCACCCATTGTTAAATATTCCTGTAGTGTTCTCCAGAAGTTCAGTTCCAGATCTAGCAAAAATTGCTTTAACAAAACAACTACAACACCTCCAAAACACAGACACACACACATACACACAAAAAAACCCCACCAAATTCCCCAAACAAACAAATAAAACAAAACCAAAACAAACCAGAACAACCTCTGACTTAAAAAAAGAGTAATAAAAATGAAATATCCCTGTTTGCTTTCTTACAATTTCTTAATTGTCTTTGTAGGAAGTTTTCCAGACTATAAATTACTTCTGAAATTTTATGGTGGATGCTTTCGGGTGAACATAACCAATTGATATTTACCTTGTGCTAAGCAGAACAAGCAAACCCCAAACAAAATTAAAATTATATTGTAACAGATTTTGGAGCTGTGACAGTGACTTCCTTAGAGACATTAAGGAAACATGAGGCTGAAACAGGAGGCCAGCTCAGACATCTGAGCTGCAGCCCAGAACATAACTTCAGATAATGATTCATCAGCTGTTAGTTGCTTTAAAGTAGCTTGCTATTTTTAGTCTATCTAAGGATAAAAGAGATACTTTTCTTAGCAATATTTATTTTGAAAGGTCTATTATATTCTGACACTGAAAAATGTGGAACAGAATGGACAACTGTGGAGAACATTAGTATCTGCATCAGTGTGAAGCTGTTCTCCATATAAGTTCTACCTGAAAGTAGCTTATTTTACAAATCAATATAAAAATAAGCTGTTGGTAATGCCCATACAGGCACTTATGGGATGGACTTGATGATCCTTGGGCCCTTCCAATTTAGAATGAAGTGATACTCTAAAAAAATTATAGAAAATAGATCCCCAAAAGACAGAGGAACAACAGAAAAGCTTAGCTGAAAGAAAGACAACCTTCTACAGCTGTTAAAACTCCAGACCTGAGGTTCAGCTGAGGATGAATCTCAAAAATGAATATTTATCCTTTGAAGGACAAGGTTATTTATGTTGAGAAATATGGCTATACTGAGACAAGGGTCATGAAGTTAAAATAGCCTTTGGTAACATCTTTGCTCCCCCACTTTGATGTCCTACAACCCAAATAAATACTGTACACATGAAAATAAAAGGTATATATCCATGAATCTTTTTCATCTAAATACTAATTTACAAACCTGGTAGATATCTTAACAATATAACTACACAACCACTGAACTACAGAAGGTGGCATTTCCAGGAAACTTCCAAATTACTCAAAAGTCTCAAACTTTAAAGTGGTGTGACTAGACAGAAATAAATATCTTATAGATATTTTGGATTTGCAGTGTTAAACAGCCAAAATATTCATGGTGACTAAATGCTCCAAAAAACCTCTGAAATTTCTTAGTGGGGTTTTCTTACAATCCATATAATGTGTCTGCATTGAGGGCACTATAGAATCACACGCTTCCTTTTGTAACTAAGTATTTGTAAAGATTTTTGAATAGATATTTAAATTGTGGTTTCTGTTTCCAGATGAGAAAGGTAATGACTATAAAACAAGACATGAGGGCTGGAGTAGATAAAAGTAACCAGATGACAAATGATTCTATACTATTAAATTAGGATAAAACTGGTGCCTAGATACTACTAGTAACAAAACTCTTCTGCACTGTTCCTTCACTGAAGCCCACGAGCAGTCAGGATTTTTGACAATGCAAATGAAAATCTACCAAGCCTTGGGAATTTCTGGATGCAGCTTTTCAAAAAAAAAAACAAACAAACCAACAACTTTAATTAGGATTAAGAGAAATCTTAGCTCTACTTAACACAGTGCAATTTTATTCCATTTCATGTTACATTAACTTTCCTGGATGCTAAAATGCATTTGCTGCTATCAATCTCCCTAATGGAGGTCTCCAATAAAACACAAAAGATACCAAATTAAGTTATTAACTCCTCCTGTGGAGAAGCACGACTTTATTTATAGCCTTAAAAGTGTCAAAGGAGTACACATAGCATAGCAAAAAACCCCATACTTGGATGGGAAAAATTCTATTAGTTAGCTAAAAAATAAAATACACATTTGACATCCTTAGCTGAATCTTTCTTTAAACGTGTTTTAAACTTTTTTTGGTGCACAGCCTTGCCAGAATGTGCAAGGCTGTGCACCAAAAATGTGCCTGTGCACCATTTGCTTTCTGGAAAATAACTTTTTGCTCAACTGCAGCACAGCCCGTTTTTCGCGCTTTTTTGCAGTATACAAAATTAATCCCCTCCTGCCATCTAGTGGCTAAATAAAAACCCGGCTGGCACATTTAATCCAAAATTTCTTCCAACTCTTTTTCCCACCGGACAGTTTTTCTCACCAACATTAGCTAAGTATTAGCACTTTTCCAAAGAGAAGGAAATATGTAGAAGATAATTCCCCTAAATTGTTGAGATGTCAGAAGAATCTGACCATCCTGGCTTGTTCTGAGCCTCGTGGCCTCCTTGGTACAGCAGCCTCACAGACTTCTCAGAGAGAAACATGCTGCAGTGAGTAAGATTTTAATTTACTTCTAGCTACTGCTGTGACAGGGCAGATCTCCAGGCACAGCCAGAGAGTGGCAAATTGGAGCTGTGAAGCTCCTGGAAACAGCTGGTCTTTCTGCACAGCTTTCAATTTGGCTTCTCACTGCTATGTTCTCTCCAATTAAAATTAAAGTGCTCATGTAACATCACAAGTTCCTTGTTTTCCTGTTGAACTTACTTATGTTAAGCAACAGTACATGAAATGCAGTGAAGAATTTCATTGAGGGTACTGCACAACTGGTAAAAGACTGGGTGGATAAAACAAATGAAAAGGGACGGTAAATTGTAGTCACTCCAAAGCGTTCTGGACACCTTATTTAAGATATATTTCTTCATGCTGTCAAAATGAAGCTTTGGCAATCAGGACAGAGAGCCCCAATGGTCCAAGTACAAATGCATCTAGCCTGGTACCTGGTACTGACTAGGAATGAGTCTGAAGAAAGCAAACAAAAGAAACTGAATACAGAATATTCTCACAGAGACATGACTTGGGAGCATCTTCACCAAAGATGTTAACATCTGGAATTTTCTTCCACACATACATCTAATCTCTTCTGAATGTACCTAAAATCTTGACACCTGCATATCCCCTGGCTACAGTGACATTCTGCACTATGTTAAAATTACATCTTAACACTTGTTTCAAACCTACTGCATGAACTTTTCATTGCATGTCCCCTAGATTCCCTGGGAGGCACAAAGAGTGATCATTCTCTCTTACTTTCTCCTTTATCATCCTTAATCATAGTTTAGATCAGATCCCATTTTCCTTTATCCTCTCACATTCCTCCCCTATTTTCCTTCAGACCAAAGGCTTTTAGTTTCTGTAGGACAAAGACAAATAACTTAATTGTCAAGCACCTCATTCCTCTTTAAGAAATTACTACTTTCTTCAAGAAACTGTTAGATTTCTAAAAAGAATTTTTTCCTACAAAA